>NC_053164.1:111353111-111690611 GCF_016835505.1 Polypterus senegalus | reverse complement strand
ATTTGGATCATCTTTCTCATTTTCTGTAATATTCCTCTATAACTGCCGTTTCACTTCCGTAACCTTCTTTTTAACAGTTACTCCCATGTGTTCATAAGCCCCATGGTTAGCACTGCAGATAAAAGCTTAAGTATTGCTAGGGTTCTACAGTTTACTACCATTGCTGCAGGAAAATAAAGAAGATAAATTAGAATAACACTAGTGTTGCCTTTAGTAGCTATCTTGGAGATGGTCCTCCCAAATCAAGATGCACCATTTTGGGTTGTCCGAGCTTGAATGAAATGGAATGCAGAGGGGCCGGTCAGATGGAGAAGTGTGGGTGGAGATAGTGATCATCTTCTAGGTGTTTAAATTCCTAGCTACAGGTGAAAAGAATAGGCATATGAATTCTTTATCTGTATCAGTGCCCATAAAGACTGCAGTGTGATCACACATATGACACAGGGTAAAAAGCATAGCAGGGTTAGTTTGCTTTCTTGGTAATTTAAAATTACAGAATGAGAACGCACGCCGAAATGATTCTCATATTTTAAATTTAGTAAAGGCAGGTTTTACTAACCTGAAAGGACAAGTTATGCAAGCTTAGTGATTTCAGCCGTTTTTCCAAGGTGACATTCCTTAGACATTAATTATCATTCCAGAGTCCATACATTAAGGTCTTCTCCTTTAAAGCCATGTTTTACTGTCATTGTACTGTGGTATTTTGTAAAGTCATGTAAAAGATTTGATTGAAATCTGTTTTTGTCTTCCTGTTTTATTGCAACCTCTACCCTTTCCAGGTAGTCCATGGGTTTTATTTCAGACTTATATTTTTTTCTCAAGTATATACTAGTGTATTAACAGTTGTGGACAGATTTACTAAGGTTACTCATTTCATTCCCGTAAACAAATTCCTGTTCTTGTAAACTGAGATACACACTGAACTGTGGTCTGTAATCAGATACTACAAAGGCAAGGAAACCATGTAACCTGAAAATCAAAAAGATAACATTCTTTTGCAGAAATCTTTTCTGGTATTAGCTAGACATTAAATGTAATTAAAATTTATCATCCTGAGGCCAGTGTCCAAACTAAGAGATTTAACCAAGACCTGGAAAAATACCTGAAATGTAATGTAAATTACTTTTGTTAGATTGGAAGGAAATTCTTTCTTTACTGGAATATTCTCTGAATATTTGTAAATCTGACACCACTGGTTACACCCTTTTTGAGATTAACTTTGGCTGTAAGCCACCAATTTCCATTCGTTCTGCAGTCTAGTTCTGTTTCAAGTGCTGCAGATTTCTCCATTAAGTTTAAAATTATCTGTATTTCCCCAAAATGATTAGATGATTGATGCTGTAGAGGTCAACCAAAAATAAAGGTTTGGGTCTGCACAAGAGAATGTGGAGAGCAGCTTAAAAGGTTTTTTTTTTTTATCTTTTAAAATTATTAAACAGATTGGGCCTATTTTTTAATAAATTATTGCTGCTTAGTTGACTTTTAAATTCACTTTATTCTAGCATTTACTTTTCCTGAAAGTCTGCCCCTCCTCAGGTAACTGTTGATATTGAGTCTGATATCCAAAACATAGTGGACTTTTGTACGGTTGCATCACAGATCTGTTGGTTTATCTGTGTGGTTATGATCCAGAAGAACAAGCTTGGTTACCTGCCAAGAATATTCATATTGTTTTATTCAAATTGTTTCATCAGAGTCATGTTTTTATACCTAATGTCCGGACCTTGTCATAATTCTGCTGTAAATATAAATGTTTTGTTCTTTTATTTTCACATTTTATTTCTGTCTCTATTTCCCTCTCAGTTTCATCCATCAGCTAAGCGGTTTTGTAAGACACCTACAATTTCCTCAATCCTTTTTCATGCTGATAGCCATACTCAAGTTCAGTTGATAATATTTTAAGTTTTCTTTCACATTGTCTATCCATGTCTGTCTTTGTTGTCTTCTACTATTGTATCCTTCCATGTGCCTTACCTAGTAGTCATTTGCCATCCATTCTTGTTACATCTGTATACCATGCAAGTTATCCCTATCTAATGTTAATGTTGTTTTGTGTTACAGTAGTTTCCAGATCACTTTGTTTTGTGCATTGTACTGTACTGATTTCTTTCAGCCAGCACATTTCTGCCACAAGTATTTTCTTCCTATATTCTGTAGTCACCAGTACTTCGATCTATACAACAATGCTGGGATTATGAGTGTTTGATAGAGTTTTAATTTTAGTTTTGTTAGATATTTTTCCTATGTATTTGTTTTCTGTCTAAACCTCATACTTCGGGATGCATCATACATATGTGCATTCATATAGTATAACTTGTTGTGTAACATTTTAATGATGGTCATTTAATTTAAAGTCGCTTCGTCCTGGGTATGACGTCATACTGCATCCATCCCTGCATGTAGGCCCTCCAGCCTGCAGGGAAAAACTTGGGGGTTGGTGGCAGAATTGGCACTCCAGCCAGCATAAAAAGCTCACAATGTTCCACTCCATCTGAACTAGTGTGGTGCTGAGGTGTCACCCGTTGCATGGCTGCACTCGGGTCCTAATCTGGATCCTGAGTTGGTTTGTCATGTGGTGGGTGCGGCAATGCACTGTATCAGTGCGTGCTCCTAACATCCTCCTTCTCAAGCTTAATAATCATCTGTGTTTTGTTTCAAGAGAAAAACCTTTTGTTAGTTTGAGAAAACAAATTTTTCTGGAAATTTAAATTTTTTTAACTTTTGCTATTGAATCTTATTTATTTTGACTTTTGAGTTTATTTGTTTTCTATTAATTTGTTTGCTGTACTTGACATTTCTGTATTTTGACCCAAGCACGACCCTGAGATTCTTACCTGTTTTGCCCATTTCTTTCTTGGCCTCACTCCAGATTTATATTAAATTCACCTCGATCTACATTTTATTAAAAAATTCAAAAGATTCAAAACACACAGCATTAATCAAGGAACCATTGTCTCAAAATTACAATCATCAAAGGAGATAGGAGATAAAAGATAATGCCGGGCCAGTATTACATTGTGTAATGCTGAGAATAAAAATAACAGCCAGTAGTTGTGATGTTAAAGTGAAACAGACCTTTTGATCATGTAGATTTGTGTCTTAATAAGAATAATAGATCTGAAGGTAGAACTGAAGGTTCAGCTTTTTAAACTAAAACTAGGACTATTCAGTGAAGCATAACTCCGTTCTGTATTGTGACAGGGCTATACATATATGAATCTTTACCTAGAACAATCATACCTAAATGAGATTTATAGGACGTACATAGACATGAAGCCAAAAGGAGAGTAGTGCAGTTCAGGGCTTATGTGAGGACAGATATCATTAATTTGTTCTGCAGTGGCCTGTACATGGGATGAAAAGGTTTTTGTTGTTGTATAGTATATCATCCTGTTGTATAATGTTTAATTAGGCCAAACATTTGGCTTGTACAACATGTTAAAGGACAAAACAGCAAGATACACAGTAGTTTACCATTATATAGATGTGTTCAACTCAAATGCCCTGACATTTGATAGGCATTAGACAACAATAATACTTAGTTTACAGTGCTAGCGTGTTGCTGTTGAGAAAGCATTCAACTTCAGCAAGCACATTTCTTTTATCAGTACATACAGACCACACATGAAGAAATCATAACAGCTAAATTTGGAATAATGTAGCTAAGTTGGTCTAGATTTTGTTTATGTAAACTAGGTGGCTTTGCCCCCTGCTCGCTTCACTCGCCAACCCCCAGGCCAGCGCTACACACAAGCGACTTTGCGGTTCTGCAGCTCGTGTATGAGGATGCGGATGTACTATTTAAACTGATTGTTATTTTCATGGGAATTATTGCATATGCATAATAGACTTAACTATTTTACATTAAAGTGAGTAATTAACCATATTAAAAAACAGTAAAATGTAATAATTTGAAAGTAAATTGTTTCATGTTGCGTTTTGAGTTTTTTGTTGCGTTATACAATTTCATTCTGTTTGACTTTGAAATTAACACTGAAATATTTTTTTAATTAAATTTCATCAATATCTTGTTGAATTTTGATTCTGTGTTTGGACTGACATTGTGAATAACTGCCCGTGAGAGAATTTTGTTTCTTTCTCTTGTCACAAAACTCACAGTGAGACATAGCAAGGTTTGGGGCAGCCACCTGTATAATTTGGTATCCTGGCTGCAAATCAACTTTTAAATGATAGCACTGCTGTGCTCAAAACCGTGTCCAATACAGAACTGAGGGAATAGGGAAAAGTTGGAGGCTTTTAAAGGGGAAGACAGGAAGTGAAGTCAAAGGGGTCGGGCTCATGGAGGTCTTCTGTCATTGGTGCGAGCCCGGACATGACATCACAGGGGCCGGAGCTGGCAAGGTCTCCTTCCATTGGCTCGGTCCCGGGAGTGACGTCAAGAGGATCAGGTGGAATCTCCCGTGAGTGGTATGCAGGCAAGGGAAAAAAAGAGTCGGTGCACTCTGCCACATCCCGGTATGTCTCGGAACTGTCCTTACTCAAGCCCTTTAGCTGCCTCCTATGCGCACGTGTGTGACACTAATAAATAAACCGAGTTTTTCTAATGTTTTTCTCTGTGATTTATTAATTGTCTTTGCAAAATAACGGGAAACAGTTAACATTTTAATAAGAATGGCATATCAAGATCCCCTTTGTTGTCAAATGTTATCTGGGCAAGATGTACTACATTGCCTTTCTTGGATACATCCTTCTTTCAACAGTAATTCAGGTGGTGGAAGACTGGACGGTGTTAACGGTTGTAGATATTCTTCCTGATATTGTAAGTTGATGTTTTCATCTTCTACACGATCATCACCAACTGTTTTCCACATAGTCTATTGATACGCATTTAACCAATTTGCCATGTAACCAATCAACAATTTTTGCCTTAATTCGTTTGACTTCATCGTTTCTTGGTGCTAGGATTGCCTGTGTACTCATTTCTTGTGTTGGTATCCCTTCGAGATGAAATTTATCAATAAGATTTGGAAATAATACGTCTTCTTTAATTGGGAACTTAAAGTGAGGAAAACATAAAAATTTATAAGAGCTGAGATAGCAGGAAATGTGTCTCTCAAAAGCATTCACACGAAGGAGATGTGAGTGGACTGTGTGCATGTTTGAATATGGTTGAGAGGAGGGCATGACTTGAAGCAATCTTATGTCAAAAGTCTCGCCTCATGGGACTTGGAAAAAATCTCTTCAAAAAGTCTTGTCTCGTCGCAGGATTTTATTATATAATAGAGAGATAAGTGGCAGAAAAAAAAATAAATGTACCTTTAAAAAATTACAATATTAAAAGTGGTTTCAAAGTAGCTTATCTTGAAAGGTCTGCTAGATAGATAGATACTTTATTAATCCCCAAGGGGAAATTCGCATACTCCAGCAGCAGCATACTGATAAAAACAATATTAATTAAAGATCAATAAAAGCTCAGTGAAAGTTAAAAAATGCAAGGTGGAGAGTGTGAGGCAGGTGTAACAGCCTATAATCTTGTATAGTGTTAATGTTTACCCCCCCCGAGTGGAACTGAAGAGTTGCATAGTGTCGGGGAGGAACAATCTCCTCAGTCTGTCAGTGGAGCAGGACAGTGACGGCAATCTGTTGCTGAAGCTGCTTCTCTGTCTGGTGATGATACTGTTCAGTGGGTGCATTGGATTCTTCATGATTGACAGGAGCCTGCTCAGCGCCCGATGCTCTGCCACGGATGTCAAACTTTCCAGCTCCGTGCCTACAATAGAGCCTGCCTTCGTCACCAGTTTGTCCAGGTGTGAGGTGTCCCTCTTCTTTATGCTGCCTCCCCAGCACACCACTGTATAGAAGAGAGCACTCGGCACAACCGTCTGATAGAACATCTGCAGGATCTTACTGCAGATGTTGAAGGACACCAGCCTTCTAAGGAAGTATAGTCGGCTCTGTCCTTTCTTGCACAGAGCATCAGTATTGGCAGTCCTGTCCAATTTATCAAAAAGCTGCACTCCCAGGTATTTATAGGTCTGTACCCTCTGCACACAGTCACCTCTGATGATCACAGGGTCCGGGAGGGGTCTGGGCCTCCTAAAATCCACCACCGGCTCTTTGGTTTTGCTGGTGTTCAGGTGTAGGTGGTTTGAGTCGCACCATTTAACAAAGTCCTTGATTAGGTTCCTATACTCCTCCTTCTGCCCACTCCTGATGCAGTATGCTAGTACATACTGTAAAAGAAGAGCTTGTAGTAATGGTTACTTTGGAAGACCGTACACCAGCTCTGTCATGTTGATATACTGTATATTCTGAGAAAACAAATATTTTGTAAGTAATAGCAATTTAAAAGATTTCACTCAATGAAAAATATGTTATGAATAAGTGTGGCTGTAAAGGTTTTGAAACACATATCAAACAAGTTTATATCTTTATTTGTTTTGTGGGTTGTGCTTGGTGGAGATGCTGTAAAAATTTTATGTGTACTATGCATGTGTGATAAATGAAAACTAACAACTGAATTATGATTAGCTCTCGTTGCAGTTGATAGCAAGATATTCAGTTGAACAAGGGCAAGTGCAGGGTCAGAGAAAATAAGTACGTGTTCTTTTCTTTCATCCTTGCATGAATTGCATTTAATTTGTTTAGTCTGTGTTTCGTCTAATAGTAATTTTTAAAAAGATGCTTTGGCTCTGAATTTACAAGCACATCAGGTTGTATTCATTCACAAATACTGCTAGTGACACCTTAATCAAATTATGTAGTGAAATAATAATGTAAAATAATAATGTAATAGTTGAATATGAGTGATTTGATGTACAGTATGCCTCTCTTTATATAGAAAATATATTAAAGTAATAGGGCTTTGTAGAAAAGTTAATGATAGCTGGAGTTATTATAATATGGCTTGAATGAATGTGCACCAGGAAGTGGTAATGCAAAGCCAAGAATTAGTTGCTGCCCAAAAGAAATCTCTGACTGACCCATTAGTACAAGCTGTTTAATGCAAACATATTTGTTTTCCTTTTAGTAACAAACTGGAAAGTGTGCATCATATTATTGTTTCAATGCCTGATTTAATTACCAAAAAATTCAACATTGTGATATGACACAATGTGTTATAAAACAAAAATAAAGCACACAAGAAGAGGATAAAAGTATAGCGCTAAAACTACCCACAAAAAAGACACCAAACAAAAACTGACAATGTACAAAAGCCCTGCATATTCTCTTTGAGTTGTCCAAGTCAAGATATCAAAGAACTCCCTCTTACCTCTTGTTTTTTTTCTATTGCTCTGTCCACGCTCACCTTTTTTCTTCCTGACAGTGAACTTCTGGCCAGACTCTAGACTTATCTAGTGTCATTTGGGCTGAGACAGCTTTGAACCACATCCCATGATCCCTTATTGGGCAAGCATTTCTGAGGTTGATACAATCTTTCCTTGTCTACAGGTATGCCAAGATAAAATTGCACATAGTGGTTTGTGGTCTCTCTACAGTAGTCAGCGCTATGTATTTTTTAAAAAGCATAGTCGTTTCAAGCAGCTTCCATTCTCTGTGACCTAAATGGATGACATGATCTCATTTCTTTGTGGTAGTGCTGCATGTTAAGGGTCCATGGAAATGAAGGATTTAAAATTTAAAAACTGTGCTTCTTGGGCTCAGTGGGTGTGGAGACATGCTGCTGCAAAGCTTTTTGCGGCCGCAGGGTGTTCAATAGGGAAACTGGCTGATGGATTGTTTGTTCACATAAAGGTGCAATTGACTCGGCTGTTCCTCATTGACACTCTGTGGATCATTAAACAAATCCCCTGCACCGACAAAGGTGTAAAAGTAGAAAAGAAAGGAGGAAAAATTTGAGAAAGAAAGTTATGAGGGAGTAAATTCAAGAGGGACTATTAGGAAAAGAGAGAGTGGATTGGAGGTGTGAGACAGTGCGGTAAATTGGAGGTAAGACTGTCAGGTGGCATCTGCAAGGAAGTGAGGGGAATGGTGCAGCTGGGGTGGGTTGCTCCTCCTGAGCAGTACGGTGGAGCTGGAGGGGTTGAGTACTCCAGGGGTCCTGCAGCACGAAAGGCAGATGGCAGGATGATGACTAAGGTCGCTGGGATGACGGTAGTGGGGACCACACTTGCTGTCATCTCGGCCCGATGGGTGAATGGGAGAAGCAGTGGAGAAAGAGAGAGAAGCAATGAGGCTCATAGGAGAGTTGAGTGAATTAACTTCATTTTATCTCTAGGATTTTAGACTTGATTTTAACCCTTATATGGATTCATTTATTTATAAACTGATTTTATTTCCAACGGAGTGCACTGAATTTATTTATTTAAGAAAAAAGACTGCACTGCACTTTGTTTCTGTGGACACTGCTGTTTTAATTTAAGAATAAAAAAGCACAATGCACAGTTGCACCAACCTTGTTCTGAGTTCTCATTGCACTTGTCCATTCCAGCTATGACTATGCCAAGGCTGGGGAGACCGCAGGCATCACATCCTTCCATTCAGTGTTTGTGTACCACTCTCTTAACAGTTTTTAATGGCTGGCATTTAGTTTAAAAAAGACAGCATGGTCCTGGATTTTTGGGTGGGAAACATGTATTGAAACTTGTTAGTCTGGAGTTCCATTTGCCTCTTGCTAGACCAAGTCTTTCTCTGTTGGTTCCCCAAAAAAAATACACTTATGGGTCACTCTAATCATCAACAAGGCTTATCCCTTCCTTTCAGTTCCATTTTCCTAATAAGGTTTTGGCCACTCTCTTCCTGCATCTGCACCATGGTAGCTCTGCCTGTGTGCTCTGCTTCTCTGGTTCATCTTTCTTACCTGGCAGAGTTTTGTTAGCTTGCCAGCCTTGCACACTGAATATTGTGTCTGACATCCTGGTGCAGTACACTAATGGACTGTACTTACTGAGAGCCAACAGAGTTCCCTGTGTGTTAACAAGTAAAAAATGTTAGGCTAACCATTATGGAAAGTTTCATATCTTGTATTTGATTTAATATTGATTTTCAATCTCTTATGATAGTGTATTTATTTTACTGCATAATTTTCATTAAAACTTAGTTTGTATTTTTTTTTATATTTCATCCATTAAATCCATTCTAAAAGATGAGGTCCTAGTATCATATTCCTAACTTTGCCGAAAAGCTTTGAAGTTATCACATTGAACAGTAGAAGGTGAGCTGTTAAAGGGAATTGCTAAGCAGCCCATTGATCATTACATAATAGTTAGAGAAGGCAAAGGGATCCCCAGCTAGGCAAAATTGGAAAAATGCGAAGATGTAGTGTAAATTTGCTGGCAACCACTAAATGGATGCCTGTGTTCACCTTCTGAATAGTGAGGTAACTAGAAGGTGCTAATCCCAGAAGGTTGTTGGCCCCTATCATTTGGCTTTCTTAAGTCCTTTTGGTGAATGCTATTGAAAAAATGTCAAGCTTAAAAACAATGTTAACAGTGATTCTCCAGATTTGACTGAGATATATTGGTAGGGCAAAAAGAAGACAGTTCCTGCTGTGTTTGAAGCAGATGAATCATTTGAAAATAATGGGAAGGTAGGACATCACCCAGGCTGTTCTGTTCTCACCAACTCAGCTTCCAGTAATATCTTGAAGTGGAATGAACACTTTATGAAGTTTCTTAACCAGATGCATATGTCCTTGGAGGAACTAGTGACAGAAGCATTGGTTGGAGTTGTTTCCATTCTATAGTTTAGGTAACTGCAGTGATTAATGTTGCATGGATTGCAGGTAGAGTGCTTTTGGACTGGAGTGGCAGTACTTTTTAAAAGTGGTGAACAATAGGGAGTACCTCAATTACCGAGGAATCACAATCCTTTGTATTCTGAGAATGGTAGATAGACTTGTTACACTGTCCGTAAACAGGTATTTCAGGGCAAATGGGAATTTGCCAATTCTGTTTATACTGTATGTTGATTCAGAAAAAGCTTATGATCATGTGCCTTGTATTATCTTGTGGAAGGTATTTAAAGAGTGTGAACTCCTAGGCCTTTGCAGTGTGCTGTTTATTGACTGCATTGTGGGTAAAAGACTTGAGTTTACAAACTTGATATTTAGCCAATTCTGTTACGTTTGTGTATTGCACTCCATCAAGGAGATGTCTTGTCTCCACAGGATATCAAGATTGGAAAGTTATTCAGTTTAAGCTCCTAACAAATGCATCTCTGCTGTTTGCAAGTAATATTGTCATCTTTGCTTCATCAGCTAGTGATCTCTGGTGTACATTGGAATCGTTTTGTGCCTGAATGTAATGAGGTTGGGATTAGTGTAAGCACCTCCAAATCTGTTGTCCTCGTCATCTTCTCAAAAAACGGAGCTTGTTCTCCTTAGGAAAAGCATAAGAAGGTACTACAATTGAAGGAGTTCAAGTACCTCATGATCCTGCTCTTGAATAAGGGACTAGTTGCTCATGAGATTATCAAACAATCAATGTTGCTGTAGCATTTTTGTGGAAGTTGTACTGGATCTAGGATGTGGACTGGGCCTAAGTTTCCAGATGAAGCTTTCAGTTGACTTATCTGAACTTATCATTAGTTTAAAACCTGAGAACACTTTAAGATCACAAAATGCTGGTCAACTAAAGATTTCAAAGATTAACAAAATAACAATGGGTGGTTGAGTTTTTTGTTATTTGGCCCCAAAGTTGTGGAGCCCTTTGCCTGCTTATAAAAAAATGGCCGTTAGATCTCAGCTTTTAAGCCTATACTGAAGACTCACCAGTTTAGTTTGTCATACCTTTATTAGAACTGCTGATCAGCTGTACATTTTGAATATTTCCTTGTTAGTCAAAGGCATAAAATATCGATAATGAATATTTATTAACCATTACTAACCCTCCTTAATTCTGTTTCTGTTCTTGGTGACCTGTTGTGGCACTTGGTTACACCACTCTGTTTATAAACTATTTTCTTTGTGATGTAAAGACATTTGTGATATTGGAAGCCATAAAACCTATGGACGGAAAGGTTCTATCAGTATATTTGATAACCTAGCACAAATGTTACTGTACAATGCCCAGAAGTGGGTGGGCAGCCAGTTGGCCTAGGTCAACATAACTGTGACATTGTAAATGCCTACACTAGACACACTGCTTTATACAAGACTTAAGTTAAACTGATTTGAAGCTAGAAAAAAGGTTGGGTATTTAATTAGAAGGTCAAATTGGTGGCTTGTAAGGTTTGCAAAGCCCAGCTAACTGGACAAAGATTCTGGGACAGTCCCAATGTGTGCTGGAGGGGATGTATGCCTAGGCTTGCTTGGGAATTTCAGGGAACACTCCAGAAGCTGTTGTGGATAGGGTGGCCTGGTCAGCCCAGTTCTCATCAGGATGGAGTGAAGATGATGAACTGTGAAATTAAGACTGGTAGCTGAATGCAGTGAAAACATAAGCGAGTTTAGACATTTATAGTAACCAAGAGTTTGTATGTACTGAACACACTACCACTAATGTTTTATGTAAATATGTCTTCTAAAATATGTGGCAGTAAGCATGTCAGACTATGAAATCAAAAATACTACAATAGTTAAAAGATAAAATTAAATAGTATAGTGATGATTATAATATGTATGTCTTGAAAATCTTCACCTTTTCATTTTTAGTAATCACACCTGCACACTTGATTTGGTACAGAAGACCATTCTTGACTCCAACATATACAATAAAGCCAGAAGACTTTCGAACACATCAGATGCAAAAGTGAACCCTCATTTTCATACCACATGGAGGATTTACTGGTGGAATGATTATGGCTGGGAGAAATACAAAAATGTAGGTACAAAGAATGGACGAAATAAGAGGAATTTTATTTATGGTGGCAAAATCAGTCCCAACAAATAGCACAATCTTAGTATGCAGGGCCTGTTTGTAACTATACTAAGCAAATGTTTGAATGTAAATATATTTTAAAATCTTATGTTGAAGACTGTGTTACATTTTTTTTAAATCATTAATAAAGTTGATCCAGCAGACCAGTTAGTAAATCATGTACAGAATTTAAGGAAATTAAGGAGAAGTACTATTAAGACAAAACCCTAGGAGCTCCTCTTCATACAGAAGATAATGAGAAGCTGGGACAAAATACGTAATCTTATAATTGAAGTAACCATGACAAATTTCGATTGGGCCCTTATTTATCAAATTTCTCATGTTGTAAGCGAATTGCAGTGTGTATAGTCCTTGTCAGGTTTATCAAATGTTCAGTTTATCAGTAGCTAATATGCTGTATTTTTCTATGTTGTGTTAAAATTAAAACTGTGGCTAAAATTAGTACATGTACTGTATGCCATTGTGACTTGCAGTAGTTGCATCAGATCTTGTAAGTATAGAAGAATTAAAACTAGTTATATTTTGAGCACAACCAGGATACATAATATAATTAAATATTATTATTAAATATAATTAAATATTTGTAGTTTAAGACTTATAAATATTAGTTTCATCTTTGGAAAAGCTATTACCAAATTTACCAAAGAGTGCTCAGTATTGTTGTTGAGCTTTTAGCCTTTCACATTTGGCCATTTCAGATGTTGGACTACTTTTCAGTAAAATAGTGTTGTTTTTTTTTTTTGCCAAGATTTATGTTGATTAGCTACAATATGAAGTTTACTGATGAATTAATAACAAGACTGCAATAGGGATTTATTTTATTTAACTTTATAAGAGGAACAAACAATTCAATGCAAAATAATGCAAGAATTACATTGACTTAAGAGACATGGCACCAAGTAAGTGATTCCATCTTCAGTTATAGATGTATATTTTAAGTTTAGCAGCCAGCAGCAAGGTCTGTGATTTAACATACAGTTGATGTTAGCATAGGAAGTTTATAGAAAATTGAAACAAATATTTATAATTCAATATTATTGGTTTACAAATAAATGTAATTAATGGACTTTTGAATACTTTTTTTTTAACCTTATGCACAATATTTTGTTTTATATGATGAAGTAAAAGTTTTGTTTAGCTCTAGATAAGAGTTTGATTTAGAAAAAAAAATCTTAATACTGCAGATTTAGCATAAAAATATTACTACAATAATTTTTAATATGTGGTATTCTAAAAGTCCATTTTTGATTTAAGAGTTATGTGAAACATTATACTGTATACAGTATATTCCATATAACAACAATATAATGGTCCAGGGAATTGCCATACCATAACTGCTTTAGCGTTGTTACTCTCACTGCACCTTCTTTTTCTTCTTTCAGCTGCTCCCATTTAGGGTTGCCACAGCGGATCATCTTTTTCCATATTACTCTCACTGCACCACTCGGATTATTTATATCACTGTATCTGAGCGGGGAATCACAGCTGCAGTTGATTGGAAAGAGAATTCTCGGTATACAGCATCAAGCACATGCTGCCTCAGCCATGGCAAAACGTTTCAAAGCCTTTCCTTTACGTACCTCGTGGTTCAGAAACAGTTTCATCCCAAGAACTATAAACGCACTCAATCAATTGCTCCTTGTAGAACTGTTTGTACTTATAAGTACAATTACCCCACTGTAAACTTGCACTACAGTTATAATCATGCACAACCTGCGCCACTTTATAAAGCATGTATTTACATATGATATCATTTTTAAGGTGAAATGCAGCAAAGTATGATTATATTATACAGATAAAACTTTAACTTCATTTAAATAATCTGTGTTGTTAATAATTAAACATGTGAGGACACGGTGCTGCAGCGCTAGCAAGTTCACGGATTGTTCCTGCCTCGCTTTATATATTTGCTGAGGCTGGTGCAACACTGGAAGGATAGACGGATAGAATAATTAAACACGTACTATGAATGTATTTCAGTGTTCCTTAAAAGTTTTGAAGAATCGTCGTTGTAAGCTTACAGATGGCTTAACGTCTATTACAGAGCTGATTGTGTGCCTATTGGGTATTTGGAGAAAGAAAAGTAAGGACAGGAATTCGATCCAATTAAAGGATACAATAAATGATTTAATCGAAGGTCGCGCATGGCGCAGCAGTATTGTGTGTGAGACATGAACAGTCACTGCACCACCGTGTTCCCATGTTTAATAGCATGCTTTCATTCCACTCATCATGAAAATATCACGTATACATCTCAGTATTTTAATTATTCAGAGAGCTGTAATATCACAAATATAATGGATTATGTGTCCTGTTGGAGAAAGAAAAAGAACAGAAGCACATAGTGATTCACACACAGAGCACATTGAAGATCAAATACAAAACAAAGCATTTAACATGCTACTTTAATTACGATGGGATTTGAGAAACTAGTAAATTAAATGATTTTAAGATGAAGTTTATGATGTTCTACTTAATGACAAAATAAACTACGTGATTAAAGTGGAAATTTCGAGATTAAAGTTGACATTTCGTGCTTTTTCCCCACTGTGTGCCTATTTTTTTTTTTTGTCTGTATCCTAATAAGCTTTCATATGACACTCAGACGGTGGGCTACAACTCCCCTTTTAAGGGCGACTTAGATATGTGACTTCTTTTTTATTTCCAGCACTGTGCAACTTTGTGAACTTGAGCTTTCAAGTTTCTCCAACACGCTATGTCACTCGATCAACTTCCTTTTGTTGATTATACCACTGTTTAAATCAACAAATAGTATGTTTTTCCTTTGCCTCCACTTGGTATTCGCTGAAATTCTTATATTTTCCCCCAGGCTTTTCCCATTGTCTTTTCACAGAATGCTGAGCTTAAGGGCTATTTATATTGATTTGCATATTCAAAGAGGTGTAATTTTGGGAGGATTTGGGGCAGGACAGCACGCGCGTTCATGAGCGTTACTTTTCATGCTGACCGGAATTTATGTAGCGGAAGAACGTGGAAGTTGGAGTACGTACAGATTCCTGCATCTGGATTTTTCTGTTCGTAAGCACATTTCGGCTTTTGTGCTTACGCCATGTTATAGTGCGAATTCTACGCACGGCATTACGCATGAGGCCCCAGATCTTTCTGTAAGGCTTATGTGAGCAGATATTATCTACTGTTTTGGCGACTGAGTTTCTATGAATTTGTGACTCTAGTTTGTTCTTAAAATATAGCATCCCATGAGACTCATTGGAACTGTGTTGTGTTCTTGTATTTCACTTGTGAATAATCTGCTTTGTTTTGTGTTAACCTGAAGTGGAGGCTGTAATTAGCGCTCCCAGATTTAATTACGCCAAACTATCAAATTATACAAAGAATACAGCAAACCTCTTTTTGTTATATGTGGGAAAATAAAAAACCTTAATTGTGAAGTTTTCCAAAACATAATACCAATATTTTTTCCTTTTAATGTTACCTTAGAAGACTGTGCTGCAACTTGCATTAAAGCAAATATAAACACATAATTTAGTGAAACTCAATCTCCAACTATAAATTGTTGAGGGAGGAGAAAGTGGTGACTTTTGTGCAAATCCATACCTGCTCTTCATCAGTAACTCGGCAGCTCCTGATGATGCCTTGTCTCAGACTCTTCTCTTGGTACCGCGTTCATTTCGTGATTGAATCGTAACTGGATGCCCCCTTAAACCACATTACTGAGGGCTTAATCTAGATGCTGATTTTTTTTTTTTTTTTGAAAGAAATATTTTAAACCCTGCATTCTATTATGTCTTTTGTATCCCCCACCTTAAATTAAATGGGTCTGAAAATGGATGGATTAATATATGTTTACAATATTATATAAAAGTGATCCATACAACTGTACTGTTTAGGTATTTTTTTACAAATGATGTTGGATTTCAGTTCTTGTTGTTATACTTTTACATAATCAGTTACATTTATTTTCATTGATTTCTCCGATTAAAAATGTTTTCCTGCCCTTCAGAGGGTCTGTTCTTTTTTGTTTCATTGTATTTATTTATTTAATCCTGAAATGTCTCAGTTTATGTTGGCCAAAGTACTTAACTATCATTATTTTTGAATAATTCTTTAAGGTGTAATAACACTAAAGTATCTGTTTTTCCTTTTTATTAAATAGTCAATTGCAAATCAACTTGAAGAAAAAGTTATAAATGGTGAAAGTAGCTGCTTATTTACATTGAAAGGCATTCAGTATATGGTGGACTTTGGAAGCCTAACCCAGAAGAACACACTAACAGGATATGTACGTAAAATCAAGAGAAGACCGGTTTTTCGCCCTCTGCATACCCTACTACCTCATCTCAAGTAATGTCATTAAGAGGCCGATGGTCTCATTCTTTTATTGTACTTTCTTTTTTCTTTTATGCATTTTTCTTTTTCATGCATTTGGAATCTAATAACTAATCATTTTTCCTGATTGCCCTGGCAATTTTATATTTGAAATATAGGTAATTTGTAAGGTTTTACAAATAAAAACCAGTACAGTATACCTTTCTTATAAAGAGAAAATATTTCCAGTTTCAGGACAAACTGACATTTAAATGGGGTGCCAGACTATTGCTGGACCCACTGTTGCACTCATTCAGTAGTTCATTTAATGATATAGCGATAATAATTTTTATGCACCTGACTGGAACACATCAGTTTATAGTCTGAACAAAACAGTGTACAAGGGGAGATCCCTTTTATTTGATTTACACAGGGTCTCCTATACAGAGTCTAGTATTCTTACTTGCATGTGCTAACATTGTCACTTTCTGGTACCATGATTAACAAATATAAGTACCTCACCATGCAATCTACCATAAATTATTGTTCTAAATTTGACTGATATCTTTTAACAGTATCAAATCATGAACTATAAGGACAGGGGTTTGGATTGGTTCTAGGATCATGGCAGTAACATTCAATCACAGGATCTTAGAGGCCAAGTAGAAATGCACATGCTTGCATACAGTGGTACAATATAATTTTTGTATTGTGCTCTTCACTGAGTGCAGGCGCAGATCAGATCAGAATAGGTTGGGGAGCATGCACTGGTACAATGCGTTGCCACACCCACTACACGATGAAACAACTCGGGATCCCGGTTTGCAACCCCCCAGGCAGACACATGGTCCAGTCACACCCTCCGGAAATGACCCTCTATCTGCCGCAGCCTGGTGTTACGTGGGAAACCCCTTGGCCTGGTCCAGACACTTGGATCCCCAAAAATGAGGATCTTACGAGCCGGGTCACCCTCGGGGAAACACGTCACATGGCCGTAGTGCCGTAATTGACGTTCTCTCACAATGAAGGTAATGTACCTCACTCAGAACTCAATGAGCAACTGCTCATTCGACACAAAGTCAAACCAATGGTACCCAAGGATTTTCCAGAGAGAGACAGTACCAAAGGAGTCCAGTCTTCATCTCAGGTCACTGGATAGTGTCCATGTCTCGCAACCATATTGCAAGACCGGAAGCACCAGGACTCTAAAGACTTGGACCTTTGTCCTTTTGCATAGATATCGGGAGCGCTACACACCACTTTCCAGCGACCTCATGAACCTCCCATGCTCTCCCAATCCGTCTACTGATTTCATAGGAAGAGTCGCCAGAGTCATGAATGTCACTGCCAAGGTAAGTAAAATTCTCGACAAGGTCAACACTCTCTCCGCAAACAGACACTCTGCTGATGGCTGTGCCATAGAGGTCATTAAAGGCCTGGATCTTGATCTTTATCCAGGACACTCGCAAGCCCAGACACTCGGACTCCTCACTCAGTCTCTCGAGCGTCTCGAGATCACAGCATCGTCTGCAAAGTCAAGATCCGTGAATCTTTCTTCACCAACTGATGCCCCACAGCCGCTGGACCCCACGACCTTGCCCAACACCCAGTCCATACAAGCATTGAACAGAGTAGGAGCTAGAACACACCCCTGACGAACCCCAGCATCAACTGGAAAAAACGCAGAGGTCCAGCCTCCACTCTGCACAGCACTCACAGTACCAGTGTACAGGCCAGTCATGATATCCAGCAACCTTGAGGGGATCCCACGAACCCTCAGGATGTCCCATAGGGCATCTCGATCAACTGAGTCCAGTGCTTTGCGAAAATCAACAAAGGCTACAAAGAAACTGCCAATATTTGCATTTGCGCTCCATAAGAACCCTCAATGCCAGGATGCGGTCGATGGTAGACTTCTTAGGCGTAAAACCAGACTGTTCCGGTCGCTGGTAGGCGAGCAAGTGATCACGGATCCTATTGAGGACGACCCTATCAAGGACCTTACCCGGCACTGAGACCAGTGGTGCTATCACCCTGGAGTTGCTGCAATCCAGGTGATCACCCTTCCCTTTCCAGATAGGGACGACAAGTGACTGGAAAATGGCGCAGATCACTGTGTACAATTCTCATTTAAAATCTAACTACTTGTATAGTTCATTCTAATTATTAACTACAGAATTATTACACATGAAAATACAGATTTATTAAAACACACACATTTATATACATGTATGCAATTCCAAAACCCACTTTAACCTTCTTGGAATCCCAGGGAAGTTAGAACCTGTGTCAGCAGGATTCGGCCAATTGTGGCAGAAAAACTGTGAACAGTCCATTCATTCCACTGCAGGGCACACATATTCAAGCACTGCCAAACAGGCAAGTATAGGGCCACCAGAAGGTTTTTGGGAATTGGGAAGTTAACAGATTATCTGAAGGGAATAGGGAGAATGTGCAAACCTCACACAGACAACGTTCAGGAGAAAACCTTGAGCTCAGGAGATTGGATCTGCCACAATGCCATGAAGGTGGAAAAAAAAATATCTATCTAGATAGATAGATAGATATCTAGAAATAGATATATATATATATATGTATATTGTGGACTTGAACCCGGACACAGACAGGCGGACATCGTAAGTTCACCCAACACACGTTTATTTTCAATTATTTACAGTGCACTCTCCAGTGCCTCTTGCACCGTTTCCCCAATGTCCAGGCCTCACAGTCAAAATGCCTCTCTCTCCGGCCCCTTAAATAGGAACCCGGATGGGCACTCCTCAGAAGACACGCCCCAGTGTGGCGGAAATGCCAGCTGCGCACCCGGAAGCCCTCCGGGTGTCCCCTGTCTTCTTCCCCCCAGCACTTCCTGGTGTGGTGAAAGTGCTGGGCTCCAGACTTCTACAGGCACCAGGGCGCTGCCTGGCGGTGGCCACGGGTCCCTACAGGGCTGGGCATCCAAGCCCTTTACCCGAGGCCCCCAACATAACCAGGGCGGACGTTAATGGGTTACTTTTATTTTTTTACTGATCCCCATAACACATTGTATTATTATGAAGGCAAATTAGTTGGAAGCTGGCATGAACAATGTTTAAGTACTATAGGAAAATTAGACTCAAACTTTGGAAGATGCAACCAGGCTGCACCATTTCTTGGCAGTGTGTTTTGGCTTTTCAGTAGATCCTGACCCATTTTAGGCTTCCTTGTAGTTATGCTAAATGGCACCATATTGGTGAATTTTAGTCTATTGTAATAGCCCATCTTGCATTACTAGGTAACTGTCTAACTCTAACTGACTGGAAGAATTCTGTTCTTTCCTCTCTTTTACAATATTCTACTTTATCTGAAATTGTAATGAGTTGTAATCACAGTGTAGGTCAGTCTAGTTATTTTGCAGGGTATGACACTCCAGCCACCATAAAAAACCTCACACTGTTCCACTCCATGTGAACTAGTGTGGTGCTGAGGTGTCACCCGTTGCATGGCTGCACTCGGGTCCTAATCTGAGTTGGTTTGTCTTGTGGTGGGTGCGGCGATGCACTGTATCAGCGCATACTCCTACCCTCTCTCTCTCTAATATATTTATAGACATTTTCTTTAAAAATAAATTAAAAGAAGTGGAATGGTTTTATGAGTGAGTGAAATATCTAAAGAAAGGTTAACATTTACTTTTTTGTACTGTATTGCATTTATTGACAGAATACTCATGAAATGTGAACAATGTATTTTTTAGGACTTTGATGCTAAGTGAGGTCCGTTTTAATGGACAACCTTTGCCTCAGGTACGCTCTGGTAACCCGCTAGATGAATTTACAAGTTGGTATCCACCTGTTTGGACCCCTTCTTTCAACAAGGATGAATTTATAAAAATTGAAGTGAAACACTGTAAAGAGGTCTATCTAAAAATAAACCAGCTTTTCCACAAAACAATCCCTGATACTGAAGTTGAGATTGTGAATGTTTACCAAATACAGAATACATTTTTGTGGGACAAGTATAGAAGGTAAGGATTTTCCAACCATAAAGACATGTTTATGCAGAAATAAAAAATTAAATTATGTTAAAAGTATATTAGAAATACCTTTGGTTACATGGTCTGAATTAGGAGGCTAAACTTTAATTTTTTTTTTGGGCGGTGTACTCTATGCTATTTACACTAGTACATAAACCCTGAAACATATGTACTAATAATTATTAGTCCTTTTATCTTTTGTGCTTTATCTGAAGAAAAAAAGTTATTTGAACCACTGTCTTATAACAAGGAGACCAGAGTTTCAGGCCAAGCTGCCTGCACAGAGTTTGCATGATCTCCCTGAACCCCACCCCAGTCCAAAGACAAGCAGATTAGGCGGACTGGTAATGTTACATTGTCTCCTGATATATTTGTGTATGTGTGCGTGTGTTTGTTCACCCTGTGATGTACTGGTGCCATGCCAAGGAATTGTTCCTGCCTTATGCTTGCTGGTGTAGGTCCCGGCTGTGCTGCGAACTTGCTCTGGATAAGCAAATTTAGAAAAAGGGTGGAATTACCAAAATGAGTTTTCATTAATTTAGCTTGTGAAATTCATTACGGCTGTTTAAATATATCCATTTTTAAATTTTAGGCAAAAAGAATTTATGTGTATCAAGTATCATGACTGCAAGGACTCCATTGAGAGACATTTGTTTCATGGAACAACAGAAGCGACAATAGACACAATTTGTAAAATGAACTTTGACCCACGGGTGGCAGGCAAGAATGGAACTGCATATGGCAGAGGAACCTACTTCGCAAGGGATGCCAGCTATTCAAACGGATATGCTCATAAAAACTTGGAAGGGTTTCAGTTTATGTTTCTTGCCAAAGTTCTCATTGGGAAGACAGATCTGGGAAAAAAGAAGTACCATCGTCCTCCACCGATTCATCCTAAATGCAAAGAAAGTGAACTTTACGATTCCTGTGTTGACCAACGCTTTGACCCAGCAATCTTTGTAGTTTTTGATAGCTGCCAATGCTATCCTTTCTATCTAATCAAATACCGAACTTTACCAAATGTTATAAATATATTTCAGTAATTCTATCATTTAAAAGGCGTAAACGTCTCCATAGTGGTGAATTTTCACAGTGTAATTAAAAATATTTAAGCCGTTAAAGTTTTTGGTATTTGGTACACTGTATTTAATCCCTGAAAATATCCCTGTCTTCATAAAAATGTATTTTTTTTTGGAAGATAAAACAAAATTTTAACATATTATGCTTCATATTCATCAACACGTTTGTGTGGTAATCCAAAGAGAAAGTTGTGTATTGTGCAATAAATTGTATCCTATTAAAATATATTCTATCCAACTTTGTGAATGATCATATGATTTAAGGTTCACCATCTTCTTGGCTTCTGATGAACTTTGTCTCTAAGCTGGTACCCGAACCGAACTGGTAGAGAGCACAAGTGCCCATGTATAGATTTATGTCTTTTTGTGATATACTCTACCAATTATTTAAGCATCTTCAGAAAAAACTTTACCATTTACTTGCTTGCTTGATTTACACTACATTTACAGCAGATTATATTGTAATTAGCCTGTAGCCAGTCCATGCAGCTATCTAAGAATGTCTGAAAGAATAAGGTACTAATTAAAGAAGATACAGCAGCTTGGTGGTGTTTATTTTTTCGCTGGAAATGTTACAAAAGCAATAGGCATAAATTAGCTACTGGTAAACTTACATTTATAAATTACACACTTGTTGATAATAACTGTATCTTTCTACCTTCTCCAGTTCATTTCCTTCGGTTTCATATAAGATACCTTAACCTTGTGATCATCAATTTTGACTTTTTGTTAAGAAGTTTTAGTAAACATTTTTTTCAGTAAAGGCAATTTGACTTTTCAGAGGTAAGTTTCTGCTTCTTATAGAGTTTTTCATTTCTAGTTTGATTACATGCAAAGAGATGGGCTTATGTGACCTTGGCTCAATAAAGTGAACATCACATCCAGGGATGGCTCTTTCAGGAGGGATAAACTAACCCATGACCCTAAACTGGAATAAGCGGTTTTTGAGAATGTTATGCTGTACTGTAGTGTGTTGAGTTTGCTTGCTTTGGTCTGTGCTTTGCTGTGTAACTTCAAGAAATGATCTCTAGTCCACATGTTAAATAAAAAAGTGACAACAAAATGGGGTATTTAGGAATGTGCATATGAATACATGGATCAGCTAAAACATTACAGCCACAGACAAGTGAAGTGATTAACAGTGATTATCTTGTTACAATGGCACCTGTCAAGGGGTGAGGATGTATGAGGCAGCAAGTGAACAGTCAGTTATTGAAGGTGATGTGTTGGAAGCAGAAAAAATGAGCAAGCGTAAGGATCTGAGTGATCTTGACATGGGCCTAGAGTAGTGTTGACTTGACCTCCATATTCCCCTGATCTCAATCGAATCAAGCATCTGTTGGATGTGCTGGAATAACAATTCTGATCCACGGACGCCCCAACTTACTGGACTTAAAGGATCTGCTGCTAACTCCTTGGTGCCAGATATCATAGGACATCTTCTGAGGTCTTGTGGAGTCCATGCCTCAACGGGTCAGAATTCTTAAGGCAGAACAAGGGGGACTTGCACAATATTAGGCAGGTGGTTTTATGTTGTGGCTGTCAGTGTATAAAGAATCAGTGCTACTACATATAATATATAATATGCACCTAAAACGTACTGAATGTTTATTATCTAACTAGCTCTGCTACCTGTCTAAGACGAGTTGAAATCTAAGTAATTAATTTACACCTTGGCTTTAAAGTTGGCAGTGCAGTGTGTCCATCCATTTTATTATGAAGTACATGAGAGCTAAGTAATAAAGGAAAATGAAAAATGTGTTGTAGCCGTATACATAAACTAAGATGGTTACATTTTACATGTAAAACTGATGTAATGTTATAATGTAGAATAGAACATGCTATTTGTTAAATGTACATAATGCTGCAATTACCACTACTCCTTTCTCTTTAGGTCTTTATTTGGTCCCAGGAACAGATGTACAGTAACATTTTGTAAATACTGTACTATAAAATCAGTGACTGCTAACCAGTGTTGAGGAATAGCTAGACTTACGGTTAGTTGAAATTTTCCATAATTCATGTATCGTATTTATTTAAAATAGATAGATAAATACTTTATTAACACCAAGGGGAAATTCACATACTCCAGCAGCAGCATATTGATAAAAAATATATTAAATTAAAGAGTAATAAAAATGCAGGTTTTGTATGATGTATGTTTTGTAATGTTAACTTTAAACATTCTGCATTTATTCACATTATAGATTTATGAGAGTGTGTGTGTGTGTATATTTTGTGAGTGCGCCTTGCAATGAATTTCTCTGATTGACACCGGGCTCTCAAGAGCATGGACTATATAACCAGGTTAAAAAAAATAATGGATTCATGTACTGTATATGAAGTGACTTTAAACCTTTTTATATGCAGTATTTTTCTAGAACTCAACACAGGATACAGCAAGAAGTGACACAAATGCTTTGGGTTTTATACTTTAAACTATAACAAGTACGTGTTAGCAAGGCCTTTCTCACCACACATGGTGGTAGCAGAAATAATTACTATTCATAAATACAAATGAATAACTTTTTTGCCTTTATGTTTGGTGTTCAAATTTTGCCATTCACTGAACCTTCAAAGTGGGTACCCTGTTTCAATAATAGAGACACGACAAAGACCTTCAGAAACATCTATTTGAATTTTTAATGAGAAGTTTTCTGGAGTGGAAAATCTTCCATTTTTGAACTGCAGACAAATTATATTAAGAACCAGGATGAACTAAATTTACAGGAATTTAATTACAGGCATTGCAAGCATCCTTTTTTGAACATTCTTCCTGTATTGTATTAGTCTGTGTTATTAGGTTTACAGTTTAATGATGGAGCAAAAATGAAGGCAAGTACATGTCACACAACCTAATTAAATGAGTTTACAATCTGGGAATGGATGGACGCCGTAGGACTAGCAATTACAGAATTAGTTTATAGCTTGAGAAAGGAAGAAGTAAGGAGATACTTAAAAGATCAAACACTTTGATCAGAGTCATTTGTCATTAGGACAAGATAGCCAATCAAATGTGTCACATGTCCCAAAACCCCAAATGTGCATTTTAGCATAAAAAAATGGCTCATCTGAGGGAGCAAAGATGACAACAGAAGGGCAACAACAGATTAAATAGACATGGGAACATCTGATTTGGATGTCAAACGTGTAATTTAATGTAAGTTATGAATAACACCGATCACTAAATCAAAAGCCACCTAGGACAACATCCACTCCATGACATTTCCTGTTTTCAGTAAGCTTTTCTAAGACTGTTGATAATCTGGAGTTTGCAATCCTATTTTATTTTCTTTTATATTATATATATTATATTTTCTGTTATATTTGTTTTGTTGTTGTTATATGTTTTTTATACTTTGTCTTTTATCTAGAGTGACTGAAATAATAAGAGGATGCCTAGTTTGGGGATGATTGCTGCTTTCTTGCCTACAGGATATATCAAGGCTATTCCAAGTTCACTTCTAAATAATTAGAACAACTGCGGTAAAAGTAAGTAAAAGTAAGGCATTGTTTGGTTAGTAAGTGGCGTATAACCCAAAGCACTGCAAGAGAATCCTATGCAAAATATTGCGGAGTGCCTGCCAATTGGCAGCACTCGAGACTTTGTCTGTCTAGGATCTCTGTGTATGTGTGTGTATCTGTGTGCGTAATAATCCTCAAGGGTGGGAGTACATGAGCCTATTAAACATTCCTGGTAAGTCTCACAAACTTAATGCAGATGATATAGGCAGTTTATTAAAAATCCATCCATCCAACCCACTATATCCTAACTTCAGGATGATGGGGGGTCTGCCGGAGCCAGTCCCAGCCAACACAGGGCGCAAGGCAGGAAACAAACCCCGGGCAGGGTGCCAGCCCACTGCAGGGTGCTCACATACACACCCACACACACGGGGCAATTTAGAATCGCCAATCCACCTAACCTGCATGTCTTTGGACTGTGGGAGAAAACCGGAGCACCCAGGGGAAACCCACGCAGACACGGGAAGAACATGCAAACTCCACGCAAACATGCAAACTTAATTTTTTTTAATAGAAAGCTCAATAATCAGACTTGCTCACCTAGCACCATTACAAAGAAATTAACAAAGCACACAGCAATACAATTCAAGGTAACAGAGTGGAATACAAAATGAGATAGTTCCAACATGTGATTATTTTTGTGTAGAGCCAGCAGATATCCTGACACATAGATGTTAATTTTTTTTTATATTTAGGCCTAACATATACAACTCAAAAGAGAAACAACACTGAAACCAAAAGAAACTTAAAAAATCTGGAAGGAAGTATGAGAGATTACAATACAAACCTTCTGTATTCCCTTTAACATTTTCAGAATTTGACATTTAAATATTTACACATTAATGGCACCTTTGGTAAGTTCAGAGGTGTGCCAATCAGATGAAGGCTAGCGTCATTCAAGAGTGCCAACACAGTTGTACCATTTGAAACAGAAGTGGAGAGTAGTTATTGATATATAAAAAAATCTTAACAATGATTACAATTTGTCTATGGTACTTCTCACATTTTACATTTTATAAAGCCTTAGGATTTATAAGTGATCAACTGTCACTTATATGAGAAGATCCCCTTAGGACACAGACCTATTTTTGGCAGCTGCAATAAGTAATCTTCCTTTATAAGGATTTACTTTTCATCCTCTTGTTCTTGTACAGGTTACATCAGTAATGGCTGAGGCAGGTCTGCTCACACTTCCTTATTCCCAGATCCTCCAAAGTATTTCTATAATCCATACAACAGCAATAATCCCCCTGGCATGTCCTAGGTCTGCCCATATCTTTCCTCCCTGTGGGCTCTAGATGTCCTGACAACTTTTCTCTTTTTAGTACTAAGCAGCTGTACATCTGTTGTGAGGTTCCACCAGAAGTGTTGTACCATGTTAGCCATTATGGATGTAATGAGAAGTCAAGCTGAATGAAAACCTTCTATTGGCTAACTAAAAAGATTACAATATATGCAAGCTTTTGAGGCAACTCAGGCCTCTTCATCAGGCAGGATGTAAACAGGGCTTGCATATTGTAATCTTTTTAGTTAGTTAATTAAAGGTGTCATTTTGTTTGAGGTTCCACCAGGTTACTGCGCTCCTTATGCCATTAGAGCAACTCTCTCCAGGTATGTGGTAAAAACATTTTAGTAGTATTGCACCCATGGCTTTATTCTTCTGGACACCACCCATACTGTAGATTGTGACCATAAGTAAGGATGCAGATGACTATTAAACTGAGTAGATTATGTAAAATGTTGAATCCTGTTTTACCTCTGTCATCAAGTATGTTAAGAACATTCCTTTATGTAGCCTTTAAGAGGTGCCATAAACTGCAAAAGTCATCATAAAATGCTCCTCTGATACTCTGATAGCAGTATCTGACAATGTTTATAAAAATTCCTTGTATTAGTTAAAATATCATACAATAGATCTTCCTTTTCTATTCCAGTAGCAGTTTCTAAAAATAGAGTTCATAATATTCTAAAAGTCATGCCAAGAAATTTCCTAGCCTTTAAACAATTCTTATTTTAATAAATTTCAGGCAGTCTCCTTAGCTTCCTCTCATTAAAAGTTATAAAAAAGCAAATTATATGGTTCAGCACATAAAGTAAAATTGTTTTTAAACCATAGCAGTATTAGAAGTGTGCTGCTTTTACAATATATCTATTCATCCATTTTCTGTATGTTCCATTGTGAAGAACTAGAGCCTGTTTCAGGAATATGGAGTACAATGTAATTGACTACCTTGAAATGGACACCAGGTCCACTGTAGAGTACACTCGTTTGACGACGAGTCCAGCTGAGGGCAGCAGAAAGCGTTAAATTGTGTTGTGGTCCCAAGGGGGTGCTGCAGCTCCCCAAACACCCAACACAAAGGCTTAGACACAGGTTCAGCACACAATACGTGAATTTTAGTGTGTGAGTTTCCCACACCACAGTCACGGTCACAGTAATTAGCTCAACAACACTGTACTACTGTTGTCTTCTCTCTGTCACCCTCTCGTGTGCTCCTTCAGCAAGCTTTGTCCACCTCCTTCTGACTCTGGTTAACTAAAAGAGCTTAGGTAGGCAGCTCCTTTTATATAAAACTCGAGAATACTTTTGGCATCCTGAAGTCTTGGCCCGGGAGAACTTCTGGGTAAGGCTGGAGCCTGATGAAGTGAGGCTTGCTAGTCTTTTCTGCACCCCCTACCGGCACCAATGGAGCCCAATAGGGCTTAGGCAGTAAACTACAATTCCCCATATGGCCTGTGCGAATCCATGAAGGCACTCTAACCAAGGGGGGATTCCGCCTAGCAGTTTGGTGGAAACTGCCTCCTGCTGACCTTTCACACCATGGGTGCCCCAGCCAGGTAAGGTTCTCCATACATCTCCGATGGCAGTCCTCCTGTAGTGTTCGTTGCACTGTGTATTATGAAGAGACTTCCTGAGGGCTTGCACAGAGAGCAGGTACCAACTGAGGGAGTGCTGATTTAGCGTCCTTCAACAAGGGACAGATTAGACTGTGGCCTGAAAGTGTTTCAGAAGGGACAAAAAGTGAACTGGGAAGTACTTCTGGGCAGAGGCTTTCTGCGAGGAACCTATTGAAACTGGAGTCAGGTGAAGAGCTGGACAATGGCTCGACTAGTAGAAAGCAGAGAGAGCAGCTACTGTATGTTTCAGAGGTGTTGAAGGTTAAAGAGGGAGTGTGATGGAAAATGCTGTTAGCCAGGGCATGGGTTCAGAGCAAGAATCAGCCTTAGATGGGATTTCCTAAAGTCACAGGACTTATTCCTAGTTTTGATCACTTTTAGCTTTAACAGTAATTTTAGTAAGTGATGAACAAGCAAAAGCCACACAAAATGCATAGGATCTGAACTGAGGTTAAAGCACTATGGAGGGTGGCCACATGACCTGCTGCAAAGCTGTGCTGCCAATCTTTAAAATCCATCCATTATCCAACCCGCTATATCCTAACTACAGGGTCACGGGGGCCTGCTGGGGCCAATCCCAGCCAACACAGGGCGCAAGGCAGGAAACAAACCCTGGGCAGGGTGCCAGTCCACCGCAGGGCACACACACACAGCAAGCACACTCTAGGGACAATTTAGAATCGCCAGTGCACCTAACCTGCATGTCCTTGGACTGAGGGAGGAAAGTGGAGCACCTAATAGGAAACCCACGCAGACACGGGGAGAACATGCAAACTCTATGCAGGGAGGACCCGGGAAGCAAACCCAGGTCTCCTAACTGCGAGGCAGCAGCGCTACCCACTGTGCCACCGTGCCACCCTTATCTTTAAAATCTTTTAAATTTCTTAAAAGATAAACATGGAGTGTCACCTCTTCACTTTTAACTTTTCCCCTTTTACCTTCCAATAAACACCTCTCATCCACATAATCATCAAGCAGACTCTTTACAGTCATTGAATTGTACCACCTGTGCATGATGAATTCCTCTAATACTTTATGATTTCAATTTTATGCAGAACTTATTATCTTTTGAATCTCTATCCAAGTTCCTGTATTTAAAATATTCTCTTGCACTTCTAGTCACACACAGGTTTTTTTTTTCCTCCACCAATATTCATCCAAATGTGTGACTTTTGATTGAATTTCAAAGAGCAGTAATTAAATAAGGTTTACTTCTGCCCAGGTGCCTGCAGTGGAGTATGTAGATTGTTTAGTCAAAATTAGTCTTAGTAATCTTGGACCCGAGAGCAACGTACTATGAGGGGAGCACTGGAGGGATTCTGTTTACCCTATGTCTGTGCGTATATTATTTATGTGTCAAAAGAGAATCCAAAAAGGGTAACACAGGGCCTTTTTGTCTTATTTGAAGGGCCTGCAGTGAAATTCTGGGTGCCTAAACTCTTTTGGGGAAAAAAAAAAAAAAGCCATGGAATACAACTAGAATATTCCATTAAAAGGCACCGGACTGGGACACCATAAAGTTTCAGAACAAATCCTGATCCCTATGCCAGTTAAAGAGTCAGACCTCAAGAAAGCATATAGATAGCCAACCTTTACTAGCGCCCTTTGGAAGAAAGTGTGGTGCAGAAGAAGAAAGTACAACAGGAACGGTGTCTTTATTAAGAGAACAACATAAGGAGAGAATGAAGACGGATAAGTGTATAAATAAAACAGAAGCCATATAAACAAATAACAGGAGACCAGACAGTGATAGTAAAAAAACAAAACAAAATTGGGGTTCAAGCACCAGCATGATGCTGCCAGTTTTTGCTGCTAATTAACTTCTTCTGAATTCATTTTAATTGACTTGCTTTGGAAGACTCAGACCCCTTAATAGCTTCTTTTTTCCTAAATAGCTGCAGGATCTCTCCTCTATCTCCTATAGAAAATAACTCAAAGTCACCCACTCCGTGGATTCTGTAATGTGTACTAATTAAATACATCTCATTTTTCATTCCACCAAATGGCATATACAGCTGATGGTATGCTCTAAGAAAGGAGATTTTAAATAGTAAAAAGTGATGGTAAACAGAAAAGGCGGAGAAAAGAAGCCCTAATCCAATTCAAGCCCACTGAATGTCACACGGAGGGAAGTAGCTGATGGTCTTCCTACAAGAGTCACATAATCAGGTCCTTGTGATTCCCAAGCCCTTGGCATTGCCTGTTTCTTGAGACATTCATACTCGCGCACCGAGGATGGACTAGTGCAATGAGGACTGAAACAACAAGATTGGTGCAAAGTGCTTAGTACAGTTTATTCAAACAAAGAGGTATCCATTATAAGTGCAGTACAGGTTCTTCAGTAAATAAATAATGCATGAAAATGAGTGCTCCTGTTGGAGTTAAATAACTCCTAATTCCAACAATCCACAAAAGCATCTTGACAGAGAGCCCTGGTTCTAAGGGCAGCTCTGGATTTTATCTTTTCAGAGATACAGGAATACCCAAAGATTTTTAAGGAGCCTGCCTTCTGTCGTAAGTGGCAAGCCTCCACCTATTCCTAGTTAGATTTTGCCTGTTGACATTTGGTTGCCTATTTTGTGACAGACCAACCTTTGACATCTCATTGCCCAGCGGCAGGCCCCGTCTTCCCACACTTACTTACACTGTATTGTACCACCTCAGTGCCTTGTCAAGCCAAAGCAATCAGCTACAATATTTTATAACATTTTAAAAAGAGTAACACCTTTTTACATTTTTTTTTCACTTTTATTTATTTTAATATATAACATAATACATTTTTTTAATTTGCTATTTTAAATTTTAGCAGTGATTTAAAGGCATATAGTACCTACAGTACACAACGAAGTAATAATACAGCATATCTGTGTGGTGCTCTCTTCAACTTAATTACAGCACTGTGAAAACTGGCGGACGGATATTATAGCTCTTCTGCATTCGTTGTCTTAGGGTACCCATCTGTCCTTGCCTACTTAGATGATCATGTAGCCGTCAGTCACAAATGTCTCCCACAATCAAAACTAAGAAGCACCACTGCAAAGATTTACAATTTTTGATACAAAAGAAGGCAACAGAACTCAAAGTATTCGGTAAAGATCTCCTTGAGTATCTCTGTTATATTCTGAGAGGCCAGTGAGGTTACCATAACTTGTAGAAAACATCATCAATCACATCTATCATCAAAGAAATCACCCATACTTTTTGATCCCATTTTTTAAACTTTCATGGCCTTGAAAGAGTAGAGACTATCCCAGCCCTCTCACTGGGGTGCCAGTTTATCACAAGGCACCAACATTCCCATACTTTGGCCAGGTTACAGCCACCAACTAACCTGGTCTGGTCATCTATGGCATGTAAAGGGATTATCTGGGAAAAAATGCAAACACATGCAGGCAGTGCCTGGATAAGAAGCACTAAGTGCTGTGATGCCCACTATTCTTAAAAATGAGAATGTAAAGTAGTTCTGTAAATGTAATTAAAATAGATATTTATGCTATTTTTGCAACACATTTGTAAATAAAAACATATATTAATAGAAGTAACATTTTCAAAATGTATAGTGCAAGCCCAGAAAATAAGGATGAAACATAATGTTTCTTGATTCTTGCATCAAAAGTAATCATAAAGTGCAAAACAAAAAAGGTATTCGGATGACACCTTCATGAAAGTTCAACTTGTGTGTGAAGTGTTTGTTTTTTTTAGGTCTGCTCTCATGCTGAGGCAGTTCTTGAAATACTATTCTCCTCATATAAACAATCTTTGAGTTTGTATGGACAGATCCACCAAAATGTGCTGTGCATAGAAGGCTTAACAATGATTTGTTTTGATAATTTGTTTGACTAGGGGGCTTTGCCCCCTGCTCACTTTGCTTGCCATCCCCCATTCTTACGCTACGCGCTAGCCTCTTTGCGGTTCTGCCTTTCGAGTATGGGGATGCGGATGTACAATTTTTTACAACTATTTTACATTACAGCGAGTAATTACCCATATTAAAATGTAATAAATTGAAAGTAAATTATGTTTCACATTGCGTTAAATTTATTCCTTGCATAATACGATTTTGTTCTATTTGGCTTTGAAATTAACACGCAAAAACTTTTTAAACTTACACTTTTACTGTAATAGCTAAGTAAAAATTACATTTTCGTCAGTATCACATTGAATTGTGATTCTGTGTTTACTGACTTTCATCATGACAATGCAATGTATACAGTAGCTGCCCACGATTGAATTTCATTTCTTTCTCTCTATTAAATAAAACAACTTTTTCAAATGTTTGGCTCTGAGATTTGCAAATGGTCTTTACAAAAGCTATTCTAACGGGAAACTGTTAATGTTTTAATTCGAATGGCATATCAAGATCTCGTTTGTTGTGTAATGTTACGTTGTGCGAAGGAAGGCCAGATGGTGTTAATGCTTGTTGATATTCTTTAGAATATTGTTAAGTTGATGTTTTCATCTTCCGCACGGTCACCACCAACTATTTCAGCATAGTCTATTGATATGCATTTAACCAATTTGTAGTGTAACCGATCAACATTTTTGACTTCATCGTTTCTCAGTGCTAGGATTTTTCTATTGATAACCCTTCGTGATGAAATTCTTCAATAAGATTTGGACATAATCTGTCTTCTTTAATTGTGAACTTTAAAGTGAGGAAAACATTAAAATTTATAAGAGCTGAGAGAACAAGAACTGTGTCCGTCAAAAGCATTCTCACAAATGAGAGGTGAGAGTACCGTGTGCATGGTTTTCTATGGTTGAGAGGAGGGCGTGACTTGAAAACATCTCATGGCCAAAGTCTCGACTCGCAGGACTTGAAAAAATCTTCCAAAAATTCTCGTCTCATCGCAGGATTTTTTTATATAATAGAGAGATATGTCAGCACAGTACTTTCTTTTCAAGACTTGCCTGGTAACTTAAAATTAGTGAGCTGAAGTGAGCGATTGATTTCAAAAATTCTATGTAATAATGGACTCAGACAGAAGAGGAACTGCTTGCTAGTGCAGGTGAAGTAGGTCAAGACCAGGGTGTTACAACCTTCTCACACTCCAAAAAACCATACTGTCCAAGTACAGTATATGGACACTGCTGATGATGGTACACCGCAGGAGTGAGTGGGGTAACTCAGAAGAGAATCCGGCTGGCAAAAACAAGGATGGGAAAACAGGACAACCCGGGAGGAAACATGCCATTGTTCCTCCAGAGTGCTTGAGTGTTGGTGACCCAGCACTTGACTGGGTTGCCTGACTGTCTGCCTAAAGGGAGACCTGGCTCTTTTAGGTTTACCAAAGACTTAGGGATTCCGAGTACAGTGTACTGAATGCATAGCACTTTAGCTGGAGAGCTGCTGGTTTATTGGTTATCTGCATTCGATTATTAACTAATGTCTGGTTAAGAAGACAAAAGAAATGTAGCTGCTAAAAACTACAATAGACAATTAAGGATTCTGACTTGTAACAGAAAGGTAACTAAAATTAACCTCAAAAAACATATTGGTTTAGTAGTAAATGATAAATGGGTTCTAATTAAGAAATTGGTTGAAGTGATGACCTGCAGTCACTACAGACCACCAGGACTATAATTGAGGTCCTCTGATCTGCAATGTAACTAATATTTTTGTCTGTGATGAATGAAAGCGTTAACAAGGCATAAGTTAAATACCATGTTTCATTATCAGCAAACACTTTCATCTAATTAGGAAACTGGCTGGAATAAAAACCTGTAGCCAGTATAGCCCCACAGGACCAGGATTGAGGACACCTGGTCTTAACAAATCAGTGTTTTTATGGGTACTGATGATAAAATTAGTCCTTTGTAAAGGTTGTATTTGTATCTACCTGTGAACATTTAACAGTACTCTGCAGCTTCGCTCTGTGAAAAACACAATACAAAAATAAAATGAACTGAATTCATTACGACACTGTCAGTGATTGAGCACTCCAGTGGACTGAATAAAGTGACCACTCACCGTATAGCAGCTAAATCCAAAGTTTTTCCACTCATTTTTACAAAATCTCCTAATCGGAACAGAAATAATCTTAACATTTGCGGTTCATTAACAGTTCTGTGCAAGTTGCTAATTCAGACCATTTAAGAGAGATGACATTTGTAACTAGTAACAAATTTCAAGAAAAAATGTTAAAATATGAAATTCTTTAGTATGTCATTTCCTCAGGTAATTCTTAAAACAGTTCTATTGCTTACCAATTTGACATAATTTTTTTGGGGTAAACTAACTTTCTCAGATTTATCTTGCTTGGTTCCATGCTATATTCTATTACATATGAAGGGTAGATCTGACATCTATCAAAGATAACAAAGATAGAAGGATTGTCAACGTTGTCAACACAACTATCGTAGAAATTCATATTACTGCCATCTTTAGAGGGAGGCCTGTTGTAGCTGCTCGATCCTTTAATAAATTTTCCCACCAAAACCCGGGCTACAAACAAGATGTTTTCAGAGCATCTGGCATTTGAGTAGCTGTGGGAATAAGAAGCGTCTCTTGCAAAGTAGCTTCCTGTAAAATAAATAAATGCAAAATGTTATAAAACACATATTGTAGTAGCAAGTAAGGAACAGGAAGATAATTTACGTTTATGGTGACTTTTTTATCTGAAGTTATTCACCTTTATGAAAAAGTAAACAATCCAAACATGTACCGTATTACAGAAGATGACAAGGGAAACGGTCAGTTTTGTAGTGAGTGTGGAGAGCTGAACAAATGAGATCAGGTAAAGCTTCAAACCGAAGACTGAAAAAACATGTCATACATTATGAAACAGCCTATGTGTTCTTGAACAGGAAGGACATTAAATGTATCTACTGTATTTTCAATAGCTGTGTTTGAAACTGTTGGACTAGAGACAGATTTAATTTCCCATAAGAATTTGGCCATGACAACACTGAATATGTCTTCCCATAAGTTTTTGTATTTGTGGAAAAAGTTTCACGGGTTTTTCAGACACAAACTGTAGCGTCCAAGAATCAACAAGGCTGACTTTCAGTAGTAATGTTGGAGAAACAACATTTCTACAATGTAGTACAAAATGGCCAAAAAGTATATGAGATGGAAATACTAAATTGGTTTTAATTTTATTAATATGCAAAAAGTGTTTCTTTTTGTATTTAAAAGTTCAAATGAGTAATGTATCTAAACTCCATTGTTATGTAAAATGGCACTAAGCGACAGAACAGCATTATAATGCAGATACAGGTGTCAGAATCACTGTGTGACAATAATACAAAATAGCAACAAAAGAAAATCAGACTTTCATAAAACAGTGTAAAAATAATGCGAGTAACACCAAAGAGCCTTAAAAACTGTCAGAATGTGACAGTTGGCAAGGTTAACAAGGTCTGTTTACACTACTGCATTGAGATACTCATTTTGTGTTGCCTGTTATTCTTCTGGATCCCACCCATGGTCCCTGATTTCACGTGATAGATGTAGATGAGCCTGTCCATTTTAGTCTACTGCTCGAAAAAACATTTTAATGTAAATTTAGAGCTTAAATAGTTTTAGGCTTAATCTCTAATGCATTGTCAGACTAGCAGGGCTCGGTAACATGATTTAGAAAAAACACCTAAAATAGAGTTGAAAATCCCCAAGTTCACTTTTTAGGATAAACTTCTTTTTAACAAAAGCATATCCTTTTTTAGATAAAGTTTAGACCAAGAGTTCCCAAAGTGGACGATATCGACCCCCTGGGGTTGATTTGAACTTTCAAGGGGTCAATAGTTTCAATAAAAAAATTTGGGGGTCGACGACAGCAAAAATAGACTCCCTTACTGCTGCTGTTTGTTTGTTACTTCAAAGTATCTATGATTCCAATAGGTACCCAATTAATAAGTAAAATAATTTTAAAAAACCATTTTGCTAAAAACACATTACATACCAAACTTGTGAACGAAAAGGTAAAATGTGTCATTAAAAGAGTCACACGTAAGAATGCATAAAAATACATGTAACACAAACATGTCTGTGCATTGTCTTATCGAACGTATCAAAGCAAGTGCGGACATGAAAAACTGTTGCAGGTCTGCACTTGCTCACGGTGGGATGAGATGACGGATATTCAATATTAGCAAAATCTATCATTCTTGTACGGTCATGCTTTCATAAAACACTATAAATTGGTTCGTTTGATGTGACAAGTACTTATTTGTGATTTGAACTTTGAATATAATTACAGTATTTATTGAGGAGCAGTACTATGATAAAGAAAATCAGAGGACACAGTTTATTTATTTGAGTTTGAACAAAAATCTTTTGTTTCAAGTAAGTACATACTTTATTAGTTTAATAAAAGTTTTTATTTCTTCAGATAATAATATAACTGAAACAAAAAAGAAATGCAGACAGTACAGCTTGGACTATTTGTACTTATTTTGAATTTACATATTTATTTCATAAATGTCAAAAATGTAAAAAAAACTCTGCTCGTATATTTTTGCTTTAATTTTCGCTAGTGCAGGTTTCGATATTAAATGTTGCACAAGATAATGCCATATTCCGTAGTCCTTTTATCTTTTTCAATCATTAATTACAAGTGATTAAAATGAAAAGTTTGATATCTAGTGAAATATTTAATATCGAGTATTGTACAAATGTATTAATTTGAGTAAGTAAAGTAAATGACTAGGGGTTCGACGGTTTTAAAAGTTTTTGGTAAAAGGGTCTGCGGCCGAAAAAAGTTTGGGAACTCTTGCTCTAGACTATTTGAACAAATTTGATGAGAACAGACCATTTAGTCCAACAAAGCACATTCATCTTTACAGGATTGTCAGCCACAGTGTGCCCACTCCGCAGTTGAGACTTCAGCTACTGTGGCACAAATTTATTCATACAGTGCTGCTTCACCCAAGGCTACACTATTCCCAGACTCTTTTGAGAATGTCTTCTGTCACCTCTACTGATGGGAGGGAGTTAATAATGAGAGAAACCATAGGCAAAATAACGTGAAGCTAATGTGTTCTTCTACTCGGTATAATCTAAGTGCAATACCATAAGCCGAAGCATAGACAGACATCCTACTTACAGTATACAACCTTGCTTCTTGTACATGCAGCAATTTTAAATGATCTTTCTCTCTTTATGAGGCACATTTCTTAGTTCCAGAGATTCTACAGAGACAGACGGACAGTAGCTTATACCATTCTCAGAAGGAATAGATGACAACTGTCAATGGGATCTGTGCAATAGTGTAATCTTGGGTTAAAGAGCGCTATAAGAACAAGGGTGTGCTTTAGTGGCTGAAGTCCCATCTGCCTAGTGGGCATGCAGTGGCTTAAAATCTTCGAGTCTGGTAAGCAGAAGCACAAGCTCATAGGTTTAATAGATAGTCTGTGCATAGTGGGGTCTTTGGTGGAACAACACTATAGGTAATAATGTACATTAGTGGCTAAAGATCCAGCAGCCTGGTGGGCATACTATGGTTGATAGTGTTGTCCAGGTGAAAGCCCTATATATTACTACGGCTTGACGTTTATATTCTCATATATGGAACAAATTAAGAGGTCAGGGTCAGTGTGAAAAGCAAAGCATTCCCCTTGATATTACAGTGTATAATTGGATTCAAGTAGTTGAGTCAACTCCTTGCTGGATTAGAATCATGAACGCTAATTCATTGTACTGTACTTCTTGGTTTAGTGTGGTTTCACAAGTAGATTTTCACACCCACATTAGTACACTGAAGGGCTAGTTAAGTAAATGAATTCCAGGAATGCAGAAAGTATTTACAGTAGGTGGGCCAGGGGGGATTAGGGTTTTCAGACATCACTGCAGGTCTCTGTATTACAACAGTGGTGGTGTCTGATAATATTATAAAGATGAATCAAAGTTATTTAATTTGATGTTGATTAAAATTGCTAAAAGTTATGACTTTCTATTGGCATTAAATCCTAAATTTATAACTAGTAAATGGACTTGAACAAATTTCTGTCAGTAAGAGATAGTAAAAGGTAACTAATGCTGTCCTTAGATGTTCTCTTTTCAAAAATATTCTGAACAGCAACTTGTCAAGCACTAAAAATTTGCAATTCATTCTCTTCTATTGTGGCTTATCTCCATGACACTTAGTAACATTAAATAAGGGTATGATAGCACTGGCTTCTTCAAAAATGAAAGGCTTAGATTTGATAGACTATGTGGTGTCATCAGTGCATTTCTGAGTTATTATAAAGTATACACTGTGCTGTAAAATTCTTCCCTTCATGATTGACCAGCAGAGCACACATTTCCCATCGCTGGATATGTAAAATTTAACATCATAAACTAACAGGTACTGGTGAAAAAAACAGCAGAGTTTCCTTTTTTTAATACAGGTTTATGAAATTGATACTAAACTTTGTTTTGCACGCGGTTTTACAACTGCAAAACTTGCTAAAAAGGGTATTTCAAAGTTTTTATTTTTTGTGTGTGTGTGATGGAAAGAAATGGGTCATAGATTTTTGGCAAACCAAACTTGTAAATTTCTCAGGAAAAAGACTTGCTCTTAGATGAAAGCTGTAATCCAGCTGATGAAACTGTGATGCCAATTAGTTAAGAAGAAAACTCTGTACATTATATGAGATCCTACTTTGGCTGGTACAAAACTTTGTGCGTGCTGATAAAAGAGCTTTCCCATCAGTCCCAGTAGCACTCCTGTTGCCTGATGGGAAATGTAGTCTTCATGTCTGCACTTGTTTTGGGTCCTCCCTATTACAGCTTCCTTCCCTGCTATATTTTATAGTTTGACCAATGGCAATATACTGTACATGCAGAATTTCATGAAAATGGGTTTAGATTTTAATTTTGATGATGTTCTTAAAGCAGTCAGGTAAGAATGAAATAAAAATGCACACTACATGCAAGGGTCCTGCTTAATGTGGATTAGCAGCCAACTGTATGCCATGTGTATTGTAGGTGGCAGCTGTGCACATAAATAAACAAACAAAAAAAAAGTTTCACTTTAGCAACTTACCAGTATGCATAAAATCCACATGCCATCAGTGGCTACTTTATTAGGTATACCTGCTTCTTCATGCAGATAGCCTACATTGAGCCAGTTAAGTAGCTGCAACTCTGCATACTGTATGCAGACATGGTCAAGAGATTATATGAACAAATACTGTATTAAAATGCACAAGATGCATGATCTGCATGACTTTGATGGGTTAGGAGTGTTGGCACCAGAGGTGTTCTTTACAACATCTCAGAAACCTTTTAAAATTTTCAAGCAGTAGAGTTTAGAGAGAATGGTTTGATAAACAGAAAGAAAACGAGGAGGCAATTCTAATGGCAAAAACATCCTGTTGATGAGAGTGGTCAGATGAAAATAACGAGGTTTATTCAAGGTAAAAGACAGGCCACAAATACTTAAATGGCAGATCTTTACAATGTGAAGCACATCTGCATGCACAATGTATTGGACATTGACACCGATGGGCTACAAGACCAAACCATTCTTATCAGAAAAGAACAGGAAAGTGAGGCTACAGAGGCTATGATCACCACACCTGGACTAAGTGAAAACTAGAAAAATGTTGTTTGGTCTGAAAAATCTCAAGTTCTGCTGAACCTTGCAGATTTTATAGACCCACATGATGTTGTGCCAGGGGTGGTGGTTGTAGTGTGTTGCTGTGGGGAGTGTATTCTTACCACACTTTAGGCTTCTTAATAGCAATCGATTATCTTTTGATTGCCACGGTGCACCTCAGCATTGTTACCAACAATGTTTATCACTTTACTGCCCCACTCTGCTATTTTCCAAACTTCCAGCAGGATGATGCACCATGTCACGATGGACTCATAGATTCACATTTGTTTCGTAAACATGACAGTTACTCCAAAGCCATCACTGTTCCCAGATATCAATCTAACAGAGCAGATGTGGACCATACTCTTCGAAAGAATGATTAAATCACCTGTTAAATTCATGACTCGAAAAACTCAGGCTGTTCTGATGCCAAAGGGGGACTTACCCACTGCTGTATAAGTGTACCTACTATACTGTAATGGCTACTAAGTGAATTTTTTTCTGCCTGTCTAAATCTCTGTAAATATAGTAGCATAAAAAAAAAAGACACGAGTTATTTACAGAACAAAAGAAATTCCTCAAAATACATTCTAATTAATGTATATATTTTATGAAAATGTTTTCAGTTGCCTTCCTGAGATCAGTTCTTACCTTTGCCATAAGAAGTGCCATGAACACCACAAATTCTCCAATCAAAGTTTTGGTGGCAAATAGCATCCACAAGTGATTTTTCAGTTCCGTGAAATAAAAGCCGTTCATCGACATACTTATCTCCGCTCTTTTTTTTCATCTGTTCCTTTTGTCTATAAAAAAAAATTAATTAATTGAAAGTGCATGCAATGTCATTTCTTATAATATTTTTAAGTGATTTTTATAAAGGTCAAGCAAGATATAAAATATGGCAATTTTTTTACTTTTAATTATAAAGCATTATGACAATTTTCATATGGGAATAGCTCTGAGGAGATTTACCTAGAAGTTTTTGATATACTATAGGGTGGATAAAAGAGTTGGATGGATGACGATTCTACAGTTCTCGCAGACTGTTAGGAATGAGTATTTATTGATCCTTCTCTCCATTTTCCTAACCCTCATATCCAGAGCTGAGTTACATGGTAGCTAGAGCCTATGCCAGCAAGTATTGGGCACAAGACACTGGCAGAACCAGTGCTAGTTTATTTTACGCTGTAGGCCAAGCTAATCAGTGCACCAACTGACTGTTCGGTAGTTAAACCATGCGGCTGGGTTTTTCCCCCTTATGATCTGCGCCCTAGGTGAATGTCTAATTCACCTTAATGGTGACGTCGGCCCTGGACACAGGATGGACACACACGCTGAAAACTATAGACTTTCTGTCCAGGTCATGGTGACAATGGTATCAGTTCCTATGTTAGGAGAACTGGGTGCAAAGCAGGATGGACTGCCAGACCGTCACAGGGCCTACTCAGACCAGGACAGATTTGATATTCGGAGTGGCAGGATTTGTCCTGTTGGGCTACCAGCTGACATGGGCCATTGCACTAGATATGGTATTCAACTAAAATCTAAAGAGGTCCAATTAGAGAAAATTTCTTGAAGCAATGGTCCGGAAGATCATGTTGTCTCACTATTTAGTATCATATATATTTAAATAGCCTAGTAGTTGTATCAGAATCTGCATGTAATCAATACCAGACTTTCAAATTAAATGAGTTCAGTACAATTTAAAATTTTTTTGACAATATATATTGTCACGTAACACAGAACTGAACATGTATGTATGACTGCAGATATGTCTAATGTTCCGTCACAGTATATAATGTTCTTAAATTTACTAAATAAAAGTAGGGCTGCATTTCAAAATAAGACAAAATAAATAAAATGTGAAAATTGTGCATGTTTAAATAAAATGCTTAACTTCAGAAAAATAAAATAAATGGAGAAAAAGCTTGAATTTCCCGTTTCTGTTTCACATTTCGACTCAACAGTCTCAACCAATTTTACAGATAATAAATCTCAACACATCTTAACAATTAAGCAGTTTTAAATGCTCACTTTCTTCCCCTCTTATATTCATCGCCCCACTTTTTTGCTTAGTGAGAGAATTGAGCTCTAGCTTATCCTGCCAGGATTTTAAACCTGGGTTTGAATGGAGTGAGAGCCATTCTCATAGACATGTGGAGGTCTTCATTGGTGAGCCTGGAACGATATTTAGTTTTGATTATGTTCATTGTGAAGAAAACTGCCTCACAGTTGTGTGTGGAGCCAAACATGGTGAAGATGTACAAGGATACTTTCATCAGACCTGCACATGCAATTGGTCTGTGCATTTCCTCATCCACTAAAACATTACTCTAAAGACTACAAAAGCTGCGCCGGATAAAATAGAAGCGCCCCGTCAGTTTTAAATCATAACCTTCTGTTTTGGCTGTAAGTCTGGGTCCGTATGAGACAGCTTCTGTGTCCGCCTGTTAGAGACCTTTTCACTAGATCATATAAAATAGAATTAAAAATAGTAATTTAAATAAAAAAAAATGTATGTTTAATCTAGAAAAATATATGTAATAAAATATATGTACTTTTAAATATAAGTGTAATGTCTTTTGCTTCACAGGTTTGCATTATAAAAGTATACCACCACACTAAGAGTTCAATTGACTGTTTCATTTTACCACCATCCACACCAATCGTAAACATTCAAGAAAGGACCCCGTCCTCGCCTGGCTTCATGGGTAATGTAGTTATTTAACTAGAAATTCGGGCCATAGTGTTACAACAAGCACATAGTTTCACCATGTCACCAACGATCTTCTGATTTAAACAACAAAACGTGGATCATAAAAAGACTGATGCAGAACAACAACGGAACTTTAAATTGTAAACATCTGTAGTTAGATGCACCAAAACGTGAAAAAATAACTGACCTGTAGTGCAATCGAGACTAGAGGTGCTAATAATCCAAGAAATTTGGTAAACGTATATTATAAGGAATCAGAAGCGTGTAAATATTTACATACAATTCTGAATTTAATATCAAATTACAGCAGCTCAAAATTTGCAAGTTTAATACTCAGCATGTTTTTGCATATTTATATTTCAGCACGGGAAGGCTCCGCTATTTATTTCATGTTTTACGCTTACGTAGCTGGTTGATGCTTAAATGTTGGGAAGTCAGGTGTTCTCCTTTTGTTATTAGGACGACTTTGATTTTATCCCCATTTTTGCTGTTTCTTTGGTCTGGTTTTCTCACTCGCTCCATGCTGAAGACAGCAGCAAAGCAACAACATGAAGGGGCAGTTTATAACTTGCTTGCAAACCGTCTGCGGATCCTGCCCGTTTCTGTTTGTTGAAAATGGAATAAAGTGAAAAGGAATTTGAACAACAGTTTGCGGTAAGCTTAAAAAAAAAATTTTAGATAAGACGTATTTAAACAACGCAGAACTCTCCAGTTTTTAGTTTACACACATGCGCGCTCGTTTTTTCGATTCAAGCCAGAGATAACAAGGAGCCTGTCGTAAGAGACCGCAACACTTAACATTTTTATCACTCTAAAACTAATCTGCAGGAAGAAAGAAAGTATGTCAGTCAGTCAGTCATTATCCAACCTGCTATATCCTAACGCAAGGTCACAGGGTCAGTCCCCAAATGCGAGATGTGCTTTTTAATATGGGAATGAAAATACAAATTAGCATGAAAAGTAAAACTGTACAGAAAAGTTGGAAACCTCTCGTTAAAGACGTCAAGACGTTAAGCCAAACCTGGAAAACAAGATGACTCACATAATATACTACTGTTCTACTCAACACCAGTGCCTTTTTATGTAAGTAAAATCCAGGTAAGTGTAGATTTGCATTGTATAAAAGAAAACGAAAACATTTTAAAGTAAAAAATGGCACTCCCAAGCTCGTATGCAGTCTGTGGAGTGCAAGCCCGTGACCACTCAGCCAGAAACATTAGAACAATCTAGAAGAGAACGGGGCATTCAGCTCAACAAAGCTTGCCAGTCCTATCCACTTCATTCTTCTAAAAAAACAATCAAGTCGAGTTTTAAAAGTCCCTAACGTCTTACTGTCTGCCACACTTCTTGGTAGCTTATTCCAAGTGTCTATTGTTCTCTGAGTAAAGAACAAACTTCCTAATGTTTGTGTGAAATTTACCCTTAACAAGTTTTCAACTGTGCCCCCGTGTTCTTAATGAACTCATTTTAAAATACAAATCTCGATCCACTGTACTACAAAGTGAGTGTGAAACCCACATGGGCACAAATGCTTTTGTATTACAGTACACATAATTTTTCAAAAATTCTTAGTTTATTTAGAAAAGAGTAAAGGGGGTGTCAAAATACTTCCCTGTGCATCACTGGTCTACCTGTATACAGATACAGCAGGCCAGCTGCAAGCCAAGCCATCTTAGGGATGCGTGATACTGCTGATTTTCTTTTTGATCGGGTAGCTGGTGATACTGAGGCCAGTATAGCCCATACCAATAAATGAATGGCTACTCTTCTGGAAAAACATGCAGTATGACTACACTTAGGTCCAAGTACAGGGTGGTCCAGATCTAATTATGCATTTTTCATTGCGCTATAACTTATTAAATTTATTACATAGAGAATTCACAAAATATTGGAGGACAAGTGGAACATTACATGGAAAATCAGTGAATTAATTCAATGTCCATTTTCGTTTATTACAAGATATTTCAAACAATTCTTTTGTCTTGTATTGTTTTCCTGCATTGCATTAAAAGTTGCATAATTAGATCTGGACCACCCTATATTTGGACAGTGACACAATGTAATTCATAATTTTGTACGCCACCACAATGGATTTAAAATAAATAATTATGTGATTGAAGTGTAGGGTTTTCAGCAATAATTTAAGGGGTTTAGCAAAAATATAGTATGAGCCAGTTAGGAATTAGCCATTTTTATACATGGTACTCCAATTTTCAGGGGCTCAAAAGTATTTGAACAATTGACTGACAAGCTATGGAGCAGGTAGAAGGTCTGGAGAAGATTCCAAGTGTGAAATTTGCATTTGGAAGCTGTCACTGTGAACTCTCAATATAAGGTCCAATGAGAGCTGTCCATGCAAGTACAGTAAGTCCTTCAGAGGGATGGCAGAAACACCTGAAATGGTCAAATCAACCATTTGGTATATTTTTAAAGAGAAGGAACACACTGGTGAGCTCGGCATCACCAAAAGGTCTAGAAAACCACAGAAGACAGCAGTGCTGGATGATCACAGAATTCTGGTGAAGAAAAACCCCTTCACAACATTTAGCCAAACCAAGACCACTCTCCGGGAGGTAGACCTATCATTACCAAAGACAGCAATCAAAAGAAGACTTCAGGAAAGTAAAGATTGAGGGTTTACCACAAACTGCAAACCACTGCTAAACCTCAATCATAGAAACGACAAAATTGACTTTGCCAGATAAAAATTTTTTAAAAGCCTGTCCAGTTCGGGATCTGTTTTCTTTGGAAAAAGGAAACTAAGATCAATATGTACCAGAATGTTGTAGTACTAGGGTGTTGTACCGTGTTAGCCATTATAAATGTAGAGAAAAGCCAAGCAAGATGAAACCTTTTATTGGCTAACTAAAAAGATTACAATATGCAAGCTTTTGAGGCAACTCAGGCCCCTTCTCCAGGCAAAATTAATCACCTGGGGTTAAGTTCAGTATAAAGCAAGGGAAAGATTGTCAAAGTAAAACAAAACCAGTAAATCAACTTTTAACCTCAGGGCTATCCCCTACCACACTATCTTAACATCAGGGCTCCATAACCCCCTGGGTATCTTGCCTGAAGAAGGGGCCTGAGTTGCCTTGAAAGCTTGCATATTGTAATCTTTTTAGTTACTGTAGATAATAAAAGGTGTCATTTTGCTTGGCTTTTCTCTACTAGAATGTTTAACAGAGAAGAGTATGGAGAAGAGAAGAAATGGCTGATGATGTGATGAAAGCCATGTCATCTGTGAAACGTGGTGGAGGCAGTGTTAAGGCATGATCATGCATGGCTGGGAATGGAAGTCAGTCACTTGTGTTTATTGATGATATGACTGCTGGAAGAAGTAGCAGGATGAGTTATGAAGTGTACAGGGCTATACTATCTGCTCAGATTCAGTCAAATGTTACAAAACTGATAGGACGATGAGTCACAGTACAGATGGACAATGAGCCAAAACAGACTGCAAAAGCAAACCAAGTGCCTTTCAGTGCAAAATAATGGAATATTCTTCAGTGGCCAAGTCAATCAACTGACCTCAACCTAGCTGGACATTCCTTTCACTTGCTGAAGATAAAACTAATGGCAAGTTATTTTTTAAAAATCATTTCTAATAAATATGTACTGTACATTATTGAGAATGTGTAATTTTGATACTTTTAATGTGAACATTGATGTTTAAATTGAAAGGTCAGGATCAGAAGCATCAATACTTTTAGTAGTGATCCTCCCAACCCTACTATCAGTGGTTATACAGTAGGCAGCAAGAGCTCACTGACCTCAACAACTGTTCTGTATGATGATAAACATGGCTTATTATGGCTCACCATATTGTGTCCTGAATCCAGCAAAGCTTGACAATTGTTTTCTTAGTGTGCCCATTTTAGAGTATGTCAGTCTCAGATTTTTGTCTACTTTGTTTGGTGGCCACTTGACTATAATTTCACAGTAGTTTCTATGTCAGTGTTATAAAAGGTGCTGATGTGTGAACACTTACTGTATTTAGAAGTTGTCACAGTGGACATGAAATGAAGATCAGTGTGGATGGGTTTCATAACCTTACATGCTCAGTCAGAGGTTGCTAAGTGTGGACTGTGAGGATCCTGAAATTAACTCAGAGCAAGAGAGTAAAAGCAGATTGTTGGTCTGAATTTTTATGCATTTGATGACCTTGTCCAGATGAGTTAACCTTTCTTCTCCAACATAATTGTAGTTGAATGCCTTTGTTTCACATTTAGTCTATTAAGCTTTTCATTCCTATTGCATTTTATCTAACTGCTTTAAATAGGATGAAATCTAGTAGACTGATCCCAAAGCTATCCTTAGACCTCCACAATGAGGCATCAGGTGTCTCTCTGTGTAACCTAATACAGAATGATCTAATATCCTATATATGGACCTGCTTGTAGTGGGTAGCACAACTAGTGTCAATCTATCTAAGATGGGTTGAAATCTAAGTAATCAACATAGACCTCAGTGTTAACATCTGCACTGCACCATCTATTGGAATGTAATTTGAAATACATGTAGTAATATGTTGCATTACATTTGTCATTCTAATAGGTGGCACATCGCAAATATTTGTTTAATACAATTAAATTTAATACAATTATCTATGTTATGTGCCATTTGGTATGGGATTTGTGCAATCAGTGTTAGTGTTTGAGATGTGTCATCTGTTGGAATGGAAAATGAAATATATTTTATTACTACGATGTTTATGATGTGCCATATGTTGGAGTGACAGAGACATAGCAAACAGACAGACACACAGACTCTTTCATTTTATTACGGTGGATGTTGTCAGCTTTATGCTGAATATGCCTTTGACACACGAGATTAGACAGGAGTCCCCGTGGACTAATAATAATAAAATAATAATAATACATTTTATTTATATAGCGCCTTTCCCATGCTCAAGGTGCTCAACACAATGATGTTTGCTGATGACATTGTGATCTGTAGAGATTGTAGGGAGTAGATTGAGGAGACCCTGGAGAGGTGGAGATATGCTTTAAAGAGGAGAGGAATGAAGGTCAGTAGGAACAAGACAGAATACATGTGTATAAATGAGAGGGAGGTCAATGGAATGGTGAGGATGCAAGGAGTAGAGTTGGCGAAGGTGGGTGAGTTTAAATACTGTACTTGCAATCAACAGTACAGAGTAATGGGGAGTGTGGAAGAGATTTGAGAAACAGAGTGCAGGCTGGGTGGAATTAGTGGAGATAAGTGTCAGGAGTAATTTGTGACAAATGCGTATCAGCAAGAGTGAAAGGCAACGTCTACAGGACGGTAGTGAGACCAGCTATGTTATATGGGTTGGAGACGGTGGCACTGACAAGAAAGCAGGAGACGGAGCTGGAGGTTGCAGAGTTAAAGATGTTAAGATTTGCACTGGGTGTGAAAAGGATGGACAGGATTAGAAATGAGTACATTAGACAGTCAGCTCAATTTGGACGGTTGGGAGACAAAGTCAGAGAGGCGAGATTGTGTTGGTTTGGACATGTGCAGAGGAGAGCTGCTGAGTATATTGGGAAAAGGATGTTAAGGATAGAGCTGCCAGGCAAGAGGAAAAAATGAAGGCCTAAGAGAAGGTTCATGGATGTGGTGAGAGAAGACATGCAGGTGATGGGTGTAACAGAGCAAGATGCAGAGGACAGAAAGATATGGAAGGAGGTGATTTTGTATATTCATACACTATACAGGATAATTAGCACGACCGTGATTCCGATGCAATGTGCAAGGGATGTGCTGAAGGCGTCTTTGTTAAATAAATTTCTTATACTTTAGTATTGCGGAAGTCAGAAGATCTTTTTTATGTACGAGTGCTGAAGTAGAGCCAGGATTGGGATTGTTTCCCCAACACTATCCATGGAAAACATTTTCGTGAAGTTCAGTTGTACATTAAGTCAAATACAGACACGTGCATGTATTGTTTTTGACACTCAAATCAGAAGTTTATGGAAGGTTGCACACTCCCCAAATAATACTCCTCTGTTTATGCAACCATGTTTCATGTTTTCATGACAGGTCTGTAAAGACCCTTTGAGTTACTGAAACCTCACCGCACAGAACGGGCAATCAAGCGGCACAGAGAAAAGTGGTCTCCTGTTACAACTGACGACTGATTTATTTGTCATACACGTGTGTGACATTACTCATAATGATTTTGGAGTTGCATATATTTGCTAGAATTGGATGTTGTCAAGTAGGCAGTGATAGGTATAGATTGTTTTTACAATACCTTCTGAATCGTTTTATTGTGCAGCTTACATTGGAATTTATTGCCCCAAATACTATATATTTTGCTGGAGTCAGAAGTCCGCATAATCGGCACAAGTTCTAATGCAAACACGACGGCTGCATTTATAGAGTTGCAGTCAGTTTCCGAATACATTTACTCACGAGTACACTCTACCTTAATAGGGCTCAGAATAATTAATTAACCTATTCTGATATGAAGGAAATTGGATTACCAAGAGAGAACCCATATAGATGTAGGGAGAATGTGCAGGTTTGACATGGGCAGTGCAACTAAGAGGTGACATTGGCAAAATATTATGAAAGAGATGGTACACAATATAGACAGCAAATCATTGTCTAATGAGATAAATATATATCTGTATTGTTCTTCTGATCTTCTTTTCTTTAAGAAAAAAAGACTTCAGAATCAGATCAAGCAAAATGTATTAAAATGTAGCACTTACAGTATTTGTCAGTTCTCAAGCTGCACAGTTATCAAGCTAGTCATTCTTGAACTCTGTTCTGACTTGCGTAATATTCAGCATGTTATTTCCAAATACAAATGGTAAGCTTCACTCACATTTGGAACATTTCCCAGAGGTCTTGGTTTTGGATCCTGTTAATTTTAGACACAGTTGCATTTGGCATGGTCCGCTGAAAATGGCCTAAAACTTGCTTAAACTCCTCAGATTCTTGAGCAAGTTGAACAAGCTGAAAATGAAAGATGGAAAAAAATAGATAAATTGTATCCAAACGTTATGCCCTTGACTTTAAACTATTAAAAAAGAAAAGGGATCTGAAAAGCACATGGTATACAGTAGCCTTTTGGAGAATTGAGATGCAATACAGCATTAGAGTTAGCGCTGCAGCTTCACATCCCAAGGGAACTAAATTTTTATCTGGATCCTGTCACTGTCTGTTTGGGTTCTGTTCATTCTCTTTTATTCCATCTGGAATTTTCTCAGGTACTCAGGTTTTTCTCCTCAGTCTCAAAGATGTGGATGAGAATAATTTGAGGCTGTAATTTGATTGGCATCCTGACTGAAGACTGTTCCTGCCTTACACCTGAATGCTGCCAAAACCAGCTCCATATACAACACTGAACTGAAAAAAGAAGGTTTAGAAAATGGGTATATGGATCAATATGAAGATTAAATAATAAACAATGGGTGATATAACATGGCAAAAATAAATAAAAAATGTGTCCAACATGTAGTGACTTTTCGCTTTGTCTCTGAAATTTTAAAAAGGGTTTTAAAACAGGTTCAGTTAGAATGATCCTTCCTCTGTTTTCTGAACTTCAGTCAGTCATTGACTATATTCAGTAAGTCATTAACTATATCCGCTATATCCTAATGTAGGGTCACGGGGGTCTGCTGGAGCCAATCTCAGCCAACACAGGCTGCAAGGCAGGAACAAATCCCGGGCAGGACACCAACTTACCGCAGGGCACACACACACACCAAACACACACTAGGGACAATTTAGGATTGTCAATGCACCTAACCTGTATGTCTTTGGACTGTGGGAGGAAACCCACGCAGACACGTGGAGAACATGCAAACTCCATGCAGGGAGGACCCGGGAAGCAAACCTGGGTCTCCTTACTAGAAGATGAACACTATCTTAGGAGCAAGAGAGATTCCAGTACCTGTCAAGATGCCACACACTTACCTACCAACTAATGTAACACACACACTTTGAAATAAGGGAAGAAGCTGAGGTACTGCAACAAAATCAGTGAAGAATACAAAGAAAAGTACAAATTCCACAAAAACATTTACAGAACTAGGAAGTGAAACTATGAAACAGAATTGCTCACCACTGTGTCTTCATGTTAAATAAATTAAAGATAGATTAATGGAGGTGCAGCAATTACGATTAAAAAAAGATTTTCTAGTATTGGTTATTGAATGAAAGCTTAAATACTGTACCTTGTATCCATATTCAGGGGTGGCTGATTTGTCCCAGTTATCTGGAATGGTTTTACTCATCAAGGTCTGCCCTCCTGAGGAATCACTGCTTCTTCACAGAGAAACAACAATTAATAGTACACTAAGCAATTTGTCAAATGTATGTTTAATCTTTAAAGAACAGTTAAAGACATGCTCAGGATTGATGTCTCTGTGCCGAGCCGAACACTTTTATGGGTGTTTCCAAAAAGTCTCTTTGATATCAGAGTGATCATTTGATCATGGTGATAAAATTATTTTTAAGTGATGCATCACTTCAGAATAAAATATGAAGGAATTTGCAGTTTCTGTATCAATTTACAAACTTAATGAAAGTTTAAAAACATCCATCCATCCATCCATTTTCTAACCCGCTGAATCCGAACACAGGGTCACGGGGGTCTGCTGGAGCCACTCCCAGCCAACACAGGGCACAAGGCAGGAACCAATCCTGGGCAGAGTGCCAACCCACCGCAGGACACACACCAAGCACACACTAGGGCCAATTTAGAATCGCCAATCCACCTAACCTGCATGTCTTTGGATTGTGGGAGGAAACCGGAGCGCCCGGAGGAAACCCACTCAGACACAGGGAGAACATGCAAACTCCAGAAGCGAAGCGAACCTGGGTCTCCTAACTGTGAGGCAGCAGCGCTAGCACTGCGCCACCGTGCCGCCTCTGTTTATAATATAACATTATAAAACCTGTCCAATTGAATCCAGTGCCACAAAGGGCAAGAGTCTATCCTGGCAGCATTGGTGGGTAAGGCAGGAGTCAGTCCATCATAGGCCTCACTTACACACCACACTGCAGTCAGTTTAGAGTTGCTAATTAACTTTAGCTGCACACCTTTAAGGCTGTGGGAGAAAAAACCAGCGTACCTGGAGGAAAACTGATCTAGACATGGGCAGACCATCTGTGAGATTCAATTCAAGGATGTTAGAGCCACGAGGCAGCAACACTAAACACTGCATCATTGTGTTGTCTGTCCAAAATTGAACATTAATATCCAATATCGTAACTACAGTTAATGCTGGAGCATTACACACTTCTTTTTCTTCTGTGTTTTTTGTCGTCTTCCTACTATTTTTTTTTAGTACACTGATTGATTATTTTAATCCAATCTTATTTATCATGATGTTGGAGAGTAGCGATGTATTAAACATGGGACAAACTACCAAAGTAAGAATTTCACAATTCTCTCTACATGTGATAATAACTAACTGCTGTTACTATGAAAGAAATGATTAAGTATAAAGACACAAGTGATTTGTCCAGGCACTGATCACTGAATGTCGTTACACATTTGATGTTCTCTCTTAGTAAATGCAGGTAGAGCAGGATCTGTATACCGTTTGATCTTCTCCGCATCTTGTTGAGAAATAAACTGTGGTCTTCTCCTGACTTCTCTTTTTGTTTTGTGTTTCTGGTTTTGCTGGGTCATATCTGTATGAAAAGATAGATCCCAAAATGAATAAATCAGTAAATAAATACATACAAATCATTTCACATAAGCAGTGGCAGAATGTTGAGAAATGACAGAAATGTGGTATCTTTCATTTGCTGTGTTTGATGAAGTCAACTTTTATGAGACATTGATTTGTAAACTACAGACACAAATATTTACTCTATCACTCACTTGGTAACATTGACCAATGACTTATTCATCTGAAGTCTGTCAAGAAACAAAAAGTTGTAGCAACTGCAATATGCCTGCATAATGCATCACTGAGACTGCTTTTTTATCTTTAGGCAAGTCAGAAGTTTTCTTCTATTTTTTTTAATTGTGCATATTTGAGGTGGATGGTTGTTGTTTTTTTTTTGTAATATTTCTTAAGCTTCAATTAAAAAACTAAATTTCCTCCTTGGGGAAAAATAATGTACTATCTACAGTGTCTATAAAGAGTATTCGCCCCCTGGTCATTTTCAAATTGTATTTATTATAGAACAATAATTTTAGATCACTTTGCAAATATATCTTAACTTTGACATTAGTGAGTCTTTTTTTCTGTTGGTCAATGTCAAAAATACCAAATTTAATCCATTGAAATTCAGTGATGTATATTAATAAAATATGAAAACTTACAAGATAGATATTAAAAAGTATTCACTATCTACCTATCTATCTATCTATATTAATAAAATATGAAAACTTACAAGATAGTGAATACTTTTTAATATCTATCTATCTATATTAATAAAATATGAAAACTTACAAGATAGATAGATAGATAGATATTAAAAAGTATTCACTATCTATCTATCTATCTATCTATCTATCTATCTATCTATCATTCTTAATAATAATTCTTTGCATTTATATAGCATTTTTCTCACTACTCAAAGTGCTCAGCAATTGCAGGTTAAGGACCCTGCTCAAGGGCCCAACAGATCAGAGTCCCTTTTGGCATTTACGGGATTCAAAACGTCAAAATTCCGATTCTGTCTATCTTTCACCCTGACATTGAGTGCGCTTTTCATCATTTTTTGTGGGGCCATCGCACCTCTAAGTTTTTGTAAGCCATGCTGATTTCTGTGCTCTCTTTTATATGTTGATGGTTTACTGTTAATATACTGTAAAACAAAAGGAGATCCTTTTATAGAATGCATATCAGATATAAAATATTTTTTCCATTTTTTTTCTGAATCTACATATTCCAGTACAGAGCTATGAGGAGCTACTGCCTATTTGAATAGCACCAAGTTTAAGAACAAACGTTACTTAGATGGGCAGCTGAATGTACTCAGGACAAACACCTCATTCCTAGTGAGCCACTGTAGAATATTTAAAAGGTTATATGTAAACTTTTTCGGCAAAGTCAAAATACCTTTGAAGCTGAGAGTGTATTCATGCTGTCCAGCCGTGAAGGTCACACAGTCATCACAATTAGCAAGGAATTTTTCCTCCAAGTCATCTGATGTGACTGATGAAAGATTATGTGTAGTCACCTGTATATAATAAAATGAATGAATCTCAGAAATCCTCAATAATAAACCATTTTGAGTTAAAAGTCCCCAAACGCACTTATTGCAGGTTAGGGTTTGCGAGGAAATCATACAATAGGTTACATAAAGTAACACAGTACGTTTCTCAATCTCCTTTAATCCAGTTTAAGGCTCTAAGGGGTCAGAGCAAATCCTTACAATACTGGCCTGAAGGTAGGGACCATCTGTGGCTATATCTAGAGCAAAACTCTGGAAAATTGAAAACGACACACAAACAACAGCCAAGTGTGGATTCATGATGCAGCAGATCTAACCGCCATGCTATCCTCACATAATACCTTTAAAGCACTTAAAAGAAGTAAGTATATGATGTGTAGTCATCTTCTAATAATACTAATCTGCACATAAATTTGGGGCTTTGTTACTTTGTTAGCTTACCCTCTGGATTTCCTGTATGCGATATCAGTTGACTGGCCTCTTTAATACTAAGTAGTCTGATTAGAGTTTGAAAACGTTATTGATATATTTGGCCAAAATAAATGGTTACACTGACAGTGTTTAGTACAGGGGAATGTTACTAATTTCTACCAAAAAGAAGGCCATTGAACAAAGTAAAGGCCCAGGGACAGAGTAAATCAGGGAGATAAAAACACTTGAAAATGTTTGTTCCAAAATGTAACTCCAATGTAAGGGATGTCCTATGCCAGAGCTCTTCCTTGTGTAATGCTAACTATAAGCAACAAAATTCATGTTAAACATGGAGATTAAACAAGAACCAAGCTTGCACAGAGGGTTCAGCATAACAGTGTGGTAGAAGTACTTATTTATATAAACTGTGACATGCTATTTAAAGATTATCTGGTGCACATCAACTGCGTCCTGTCAGCTTCAAAGAAGTCAAAGACTCAAATAAAACTTTTCAGACTCACTTGTTTCCCATACTCTATCCATTTTCCAAATTCATCTTTCCAGTACCAGATCCACTTAGTTGTTAGACTGAAGTGAAGTTTCTTAGTTACAGAGGACACAGTGGACAAACGGCGCACTTTGGCAAGCCCGGTGGTCATATTTTGATAGTCAACAGATGGAGAACCAGAACTAAAAAAACATAACACCAGTTGTAGTCATTTTCATATTCAACTAATGTTAGTAGTGGAATACTCCAACTTTTTTCATCACAGTCCAACTAGTCACACAACTTGCAGTGGTAAATCATAAGCACATCTCGGCTTTTTGGCAGGTTACTGGCTATGTATACATACTTAAATAATTACAAAATAAGGGAGGACATACTGTAAAACACCAAAACAAAATTCTAGCCATCTCACTGTGACAAACTTTTTAGGCTGTTTCCATTGACCACTTGCCTTTTGTTAGGAATTTGATAAGGAGTTTGTAGATTTAATGTTTGTAAAGAATCATTATTTTTGAACTTCAATTATTTTATTATTCATTTCTTTTTCTGCATGGGTGCCACCGAAGCTGTCATTAGAAACGGCGTGCAATTTTAACCATGAGGGTGCTGATAGTCCATACACGTGACATCCAAAGATTTCAACTAAAAAGCACACGATTGTTTTTAGCTGTTAACGACAAAATAATAAATAAAGTTTGAATCTTTGCTTCATTCTGGTTTCTGATTTTAGGCAGCACTTTGTTTTTTGGTGTTTTGGCTAGTTGTTACTCCATATATTTGTCCAAGCTACAACGGACATACTTTTTTGTCACTTCCTTTAAACTGAGCTGCGTGTCTGCCACTCCCTATACCTTATTACTGAGCACGACATTTTCTTCTTTAATATTAATGGTCCTGGGAAAAAAATAACACTATTATAAAATTATTATTTTGTTTTCAGTATTTGCTTAATAATCAATTTATCAGTTCAGTATTCATTTGGTGCCACTTTCCAGATATATGTAATGAAACACAAATTGTAAGAATAGAAATTAGCAGAACTTTTGCCAAAGTCGCCCTGCCCGGGGTTTGTTTCCTGCCTTGCGCTCTGTGTTGGCTGGGTTCGGCTCCATCAGACCCCTGTGACCCTGTAGTTAGGATATAGCGGGTTGGATAATGGATGGATATATGGTTGTCAAAGTGCAGGCCATGTTCAAAATCAAGCCAAAAATGTTGATCATCAAAATAAGGAAGTTTTAAAAATGAAAGTTGAAAGTAGCAAAATAAGGTTATAAATGGACTGGGCAAACTTTGTTTTTAAGAGTTGAAGAAGATACTAAATGTTCTTTTAATCCAATAAGGGGATGCCGATTGCTGTGTGTCATCATCTTTTATACTCTCTGCATTGTATATGTATTAATAAAGTATCTATCTATCTATCTAGTATATAGTGCCTTTCATATCTATCTATCTATCTATCTATCTATCTATCTATCTATCTATCTATCTATCTATCTATCTATCTAGTATATAGTGCCTTTCATATCTATCTATCTATCTAGTATATAGTGCCTTTCATATCTATCTATCTATCTATCTATCTATCTATCTATCTATCTATCTATCTAGTATATAGTGCCTTTCATATCTATCTATCTATCTATCTATCTATCTATCTATCTATCTATCTATCTATCTATCTATCTATCTAGTATATAGTGCCTTTCATATCTATCTATCTATCTATCTATCTATCTATCTATCTAGTATATAGTGCCTTTCATATCTATCTATCTATCTATCTATCTATCTATCTATCTATCTATCTATCTATCTAGTATATAGTGCCTTTCATATCTATCTATCTATCTAGTATATAGTGCCTTTCATATCTATCTATCTATCTATCTATCTATCTAGTATATAGTGCCTTTCATATCTATCTATCTATCTATCTATCTAGTATATAGTGCCTTTCATATCTATCTATCTATCTATCTATCTATCTATCTATCTATCTATCTATCTATCTATCTATCTATCTATCTAGTATATAGTGCCTTTCATATCTATCTATCTATCTATCTAGTATATAGTGCCTTTCATATCTATCTATCTATCTATCTAGTATATAGTGCCTTTCATATCTATCTATCTATCTATCACTGTGACATCACATGCACATCACTGAATTCATCATGTAATGGCTACAGCCTTAAAATTTGTAAAACAATATAGTCACACTCATAACAAAAAACAAAAGAACATTACATCACAAAGAATGTATATATTTAGATTTATATTCATTAAAAAATAAATGAGATTTTAATGTTTATCCAGTAAAATTCATGACACTATGTTCTCAAAGCAGCTGCTGGAGATGTAGCTGATGTCACTTACTGTATGTGTAAATGCAATGGTGTGCCAGATTGTTTAGAGATGAACACGACATTAAGCAAACATCTGGGCTTGGTTTTATAGGGGAGGATGTTTAATATTTATTTACTGGAGTATCTTCAAGGTATATAAATCAAGAAAGTCTTTCAGGAAATAATTAGGAGTGCTTTGACTTTGAGTTTGGAGTTGCCCTTTGTCTTGATGTGTATATGTTGTTAATGTTTGACCTTTGCATATTTCTATGAGTTTGCCTGGTGCTTCTTCTTAATCTCTGAATCACTCACATGCATCTATGATCAGAGATCTACTTAAAGCTATGATCTGTACTGTCACTCACAGCAGTGAAGATAGCTGTGAAGGAAGGGGATTAAGTGGTACCTGAGATGAGTGAGTGGATGAGAGTAGCTGAAATGTAAGTTGTTTGGATTTGGCCTGATAATTTTGATTACACTGTAGTGCCATCATTTAACTATTTGAATGGTGGATGTGAAGTAACTAGTTAGAATGTGATACAGTTGTTTATTTGTTTCAAAGTCTAATATAATCTACCTGTCGATGACAAGAGTAAGGAAAACGTTGGTACAAATAAAGTCATTTAACAGGCATCTCAAAATGCATGAAGAGCGGCAGGAAGAAGGTGTCTGAGAGTACCTTTAACGGCAAATACAGGCGCTTTGAGAGATTCATTAGGTTTTAAACACCTACTGTAATTTCTTTTAAACTTGCGTTTAATTTTATAAGTGAAAAAGGGTTAAATACAATTTCCATTTTAAAAATGATGGCCACAACAATGCAAGTGTTGTTTTATGTTGGACTTTTGGGGGCTTGGTTCAATGAGGCGTAGATATGTGGGCGATGCCAGCTAATCCAGCATGTTGGGCTCAGAAGGAGGGCACTGGCCTTCGTTCTAGAAGAGAATGTGTGGATCCTGTCCAGTTTTCCTTCGGGGAGATTTGTTCCGAAAAAACTGTAATAGCAAGGTTACTGTTTCATTTACATTAGGGTTTCACAAAGGTTATATGTTCTTCTTGATGCTTCACAAAGTGCAAAAAATTTGGCCTCATGACAAATTGAACCAACATCTTTGTGCATTAAAGTCCAGTTAGCGAGCTAATAAGCCACATTGCATGAGATACACACTGAATATACTGAATAAATATCAGTTATAAATTTCATGAATTCAGTAATTAATTCTTTTCCCTACACTGCTAATACTATACAATAACAGATTGACACATCTGAAAAATGTGATGTGAACTAATGATTACTGAATTACTCGGACACAGGAGATATGCAATAATATTTTACTATCTACATACCTTACTATGTTTTCTGGGTTGCAAAAATCTTTTTCAACTTGTTCCATATTAATGATTTCAGACCAGCTGTGACCATCAAACACTTCCCATTTGTATGGAAGGTGGAAATGAACATTCATGCACTTTTCTGTAGAGAAATGAAATGAAAATTAAGAAGAGTCATCATTTGATAGCAATGCCGATCACAGAACTTGCAAACAGCAAAAAATGTGTCCAGCAGGGGCAAAACATTTTTTTATAATGTCTTATTGGTTAAGTACCAAGGAAACACTTTTATCATATGCTTTTATAATTGGTAGATGTTTTACAGTAGTCTTTGTTGCTGTATCCAGGTCAAATTCTTATTTATGCCACGATCTTGACTCAACCTCTCCATTTTACCTACAACAGGCTCTTTGCTACCTGCTGTACTGACAGTAAAGCAACAGTCTTAACCGTATATTGAAAAGATTTATGAAATAATAAGTAAATGGAGGAATGGATATGATTGATAATGATGGTTTGACTGACAGTTGTAACATTTCTTTATTTTTAGGAGAATTTGAAAGGAAGAAACCATGTGTGCAGGACACTCTGTGGAACCTAAAGCAGAATAAGCAGTAACCTTTTTCTGCAACATGGCTGTTACACACAACTGGTACAATTGGCCACAGTGTTTTTTTACCCTAAATGTATCCAATTTTCAGGCCATAGTAAAACTAAAAAGTTTGCTTTCAAGTGACATATTCTCATAGTTAACAACTTCAAAAGAAATATGAAGGGATAAATGGATGTTTGGCTTCTTTAATGAATATCAATCTCGAGAAAAGACATAGCCAGTCAATACCAGAATGTACTAAATGCAGGCTTACTGTAAAATAACAATATGAAAAATGTATTATGTTTAGGCCTTTAGCTGTTGATTTTTTATAATATCTTCTTGACCCATAAAATTTACTTTGGCCCGGTTTTAGAGGTCACGGAATCTCGTGGTCACCTCTATTTTGCACTCATTCTTTGTTATTTTTGAAATTCTGATTACACATATTTTTGGCTCTGCTTTGTGACTGTGAATTATAATTTCGGCTCTGGTTACAAGTTCCTTTATATTTTTTGGCTACAAAACATTCCCATAATGTTTCCTGACAATGATTCTTTAAACATGTCCTGAGCACTGTCTGCTTAACTATTAGTCTTTTTGGTTCTGACTCTTGGCTTGAAATTTGTGATTTCATGATATCTCAAGATTCCAGTTGCTCTCAACGCCGCTGCTGCCTCATACAGTCAGTATGGAATGCTGAGAACATTGAACTGTATCTCCAGTAAAAACTAACCTCATATAGGGATGAGCAGTGCTGATGTATGTTATTGGGGGGATATTTCTAAGGGAAGTGGTTGAACATTTAGCTTCTTTGATAGAAGTTGATCTTGAAAAATTCTGAGACACCTGAAGCCCCAATGTATCCACGAAAAGTCGAGGTTGGTGGAAAAATTGGTCAAAAATGTTTATATATCTAAAAAAATCATTATTAGTCAGACTTGGGTATCTGTACCTGCTTAAAATTAGTATAGAGAGAAATATCCATGCTTCTTTTTACATGCAATTTCAGAAAATTGATGTTAAAATTAGTTTCTAGTGCAATTTCACTTCACTAAAAAGAGGTACAATGACAAAATAATAAACCAGAATGAATTAAACACAAAAAAAGTATCCGAGTAAAAAATCACACAAGAACTATACAAAAAGGAGCTGCTGTGTTAAAGATTATAGATTTGCTTCTTTAGGCCTGGGATTTTCACCTTTCTGAACATACAAGCCCTAGACCTTTTTTGAGCTTTAGAGCTACACCTACTAGAAGTGTTCTGGTGTGGTTTGAGTTTAAAAAGAAAAAACGTGAATCCCAAGATTACAACAGTTCTGAATTCAACTTACAGCCTTGGCATCTCGCACATCTACAGAAATTGATCATACCTTTAAAGCTGCAGTATTTTGAAATGTAGTAGAGACAGATTTCATCAGAGTCACCTTCACTGTTAGAACTTACAGAAGACTCTCTTGAGCGACTCGAGCAACCTTTTAAAAATACAAGAACACAAATAACAAATCTATTATGTAACTAAACACTGATGAAAATTTACCACAATCACTAATTCTTCACTAATTAAAGCTAATTAAAAGGGCAGGCTTTGTTATGGGATGCACTCTATCCATAGAGGCAGTAGCAAAGGAGAAAATTAAAACAGAGAGCAATTATGAACCGGGCTGCACATCCTCTCTCTGACACACTAACACTGAGGATTTTCAACCAACAAATCATCCAGCAGAAGTGTGTCACGAAACAATACTTCATACCAACAGCAATACGGCTGCATCATGCCTCACTGTGACAGGCAAGTAAGGAATTTTTCTTTCTTTTTAATTTTCTTCCTTTTCAGTCATTCTGGTGTGCGTATATATACTGTATATATATATATATATATATATATATATATATATATATATATATATATATATACACACATACAGTGGAACCTCAGTTTGCGAGCATAATTCGTTCCGGAAACGTGCTCGCAATCCAAAGCACTCGTATATCAAAGCGAATTTCCCCATAAGAAATAATGGAAACTCAGATGATTCGTTCCACAACCCAAAACTATTCATATAAAATGATTAATACAAAATATAAAGTAAAAATACATAAAACAAATTAACCTACACTTTACCTTTAAAAAGAATCATGGCTGGTGTGAGTGAGTTTCTAAACTCATGTGAGATTCCACCCAACGGGACGACACGCGGAAGAGCGTCCCACAGCAATTGCAGTCTCCCCGCGCTGTAGCAGTTCGCCGTATAAGCACATTTAAAAAGATCACAGACATGCTATAAGCGCCTGCCGTCAATGGGCGATACAAGAAACATTATAAACATCCTGCTGCAATAAATAACATCGCTGTTGCTGTTTCAAGCTGAAGGCGGCTGGTGTTGTTAAAGTAATGAGAATGGGGAATCGCACTTCACAGCGCGCACACACAGTCACAATGCTGTAGTAAACAGTATACGCTCGTACAGATGATGACTATATGAGTGAGGCAAACAGACTCAGACGGAGAATAGGAGACAATTGCCCTCAAGAGAAGAGAGAGAGAGAGACTGCACTGTGAGCGAGATAAGGAGAAAAAGACGCGCTTTGCCAGCAAGAGAGATAAGGGAGAGAGAGAGAGAGAAGAACCATCAGCTCAGTTGTGATCACATGACACTCAGCAGACAAAGTGTATCCATACTGCTCGTATTGCAAGACATCGTTCGTTTATCAAGTCAAAATTTATTAATAAATTTTGCTCGTCTTGCAAAACACTCGTAAACCAAGTTACTCGTAAACCGAGGTTCCACTGTATATATATATATATATATTTACAGTTTGTAATTCTTTTTAAAGAGCTTCTGAAAAAAGACATTTCCCCATGGAAACAAATGCAGTTTTAGTTGATATGCGTCAGTAATGGCAAAGTACCTTGTTCTTAAATATCAGGAGTTTGTGATAATAGGGTACACAAAAAAACTCTTTAATAGTAAAACTGGGCCAACTGTGGAAAAAGTTTGTGAAGCACTACTAGTTCTTCTTCTTTTCGACCAACTCTCAATTATCTTGTATTGAGTGAAAGGTGGTTTTGTGTTGTAAACATAATCAAGAATTAATGTTTAAAGATGAATGTAATGTTTGAATTGCATTAACGTTTATGATTATATTGGGCTAGTAAGTTTTTTCAAGGACCTCATTTAAATGTATTCTATGGTTTTTAAGGCTGTATTCATAGGATTATAAGTTGGCAGTCACTGTGGCTGTAAGATACCTGTTAGGCCGATTAGTCAACTAGAAATCCACCTTTATAAATCACCTAACGCTGTACACAGATTTAAACCAATCCAACATGGATTATTTTCACCTCAATTTTAACATTGCAATTTTTCTACAGCTTCTCTCCAGGACTCGGTGAGTGTCACATTTGATCCATTTCTGCCTAAAGATGGCCTTGACTATCAGCCCACTTACATGGAACATTGGAATTTAATCATTGGCTGACATGGCCAGTATTCATTCACTGTTTAGTTCTACAATATCTTATTCATACATTTGTATTTTTATATATTTAACATTTGCATGCTTAGAATTTGTCATTTTTCTTTATTTTCCCACTCTTCTGTGGTCAGTATTAAAATGAATATTAAAACAATCTAGCTGAGAACAGGCCATTCAGCACAACAATGCTTGCCAGTCCTATCCACTTAATACTTCTAAAAACATCAAGTCTAGTTTTAAAAGTCCCTAAAGTCCTACTGTCTATTATACTACTTGGTAGCTTATTCCAAGTGTTTATGGATCTCTGTGTAAAGAAAAACTTCCTAATGTTTGTGCAGAATTTACCAGTAAGTTTCCAACTGTGTCCCCGTGTTCTTGATGAACTCATTTTAAAATAACAGTTTTGATCCACTGTACTAATTCCCTTCATAATTTTTAAACACTTCAATCATGTCACCTGTTAATCTTCTTTTGCTTAAATTGAAAAGGCTAAACTCTTTTAATCTTTATTCATAACTCATTCCTTGTAGCCCTGGAATCAGCCTAGTCACTCATCTCTGGGCTTTTTCTAGCTCTGTTATGTCTTTTTGTAGCCTGGAGACCTAAACTGCACACAGTACTCCGAGTGAGGCCTCACCAGTGTGTTATAAAGACTTGAGCAGAACCTCCTTGGAGTTGTACTCCACACATCGTGCTATATAACTTAACATTCTGTTAGCCTTCTTATTGGCTTCTGAATTCTGCCTAGAAGTTGATAGCGTGGAGTCCACTATGACTCTTAAATCCATAATGTGAACTTTCAATTTTCAGACCTTCCATTGTGTATTCAAACCTAACATTTTTACTTCCTATGTGTAAAACTTTACATTTACTAACATGGCATTTTATCTGCTACAAATCTGCCCAAGCCTGTATGCTGTCCAAGTCCTTCTGTAATGATTCAACGTATTCCAGATTATCTGTCAATCCACCATCTTGGTATCATCTGCAAACTTAACCAGCTTGTTGCTTATATTCCTATTCAAATCATTTATATATATTAAAAATAGCAGCGACCCTAGCACTGACCCCTGTGGAACACCACTCTTGGCCAATTCAGATAGGGTTCCTTGCACCATATCCCTCCGTTTCCTGTGTCTGAGCCAATTCTGCACCCATCTACAAACATTACCCTGAACTCCCGCTCCTTTTTGTTTGATGCCCAACCTCTCATGTGGCTTCTTATCAAATGCTTTTTGAAAGTGAAAATAATGAATATTATATGTTCTACTTTGATCATACCCTTTTGTTGCTTCCTTATAGAATTCCAGCATGTTGGTAAAACATAATCCGTCTTCTGAACCCATGCTGATTGGTCAGTAAAACTCCTCTTCTTGCCATAGGTTGCTCAATCTTACCCTTAATAATTCCTTCCATTACTTTTCCTGTGATACACGTTAAGCTTACTGGCCTATAGTTGCTTTTTCTATAAGGGGATGATATTTGACATTTTCCAGTCCTTCAAAATTTCTCCAGTGCACAGTGACTTCCTAAAATATGCATCCATGGTTTATATAGTACCTGTATATGTACTCGCTGACCTCATTAAGAAATTGAAGGCAAGTATTATCTGGTCCTGGAGATTCGTTTGATTTCAGCCTGTTTAATCTAAGCAGTACTTCACCTCTATAATTTCTATTACATGTATTTTAAGTGACTGGGCCAGTATACAGTTTCCAGTTTAAGATACATTCCTCTCTCCAACAAACCTCCTTACCTCTGCCAAAATGTCATCTTTCCTCTAGCAAACCTCAATCATTTGCCCTACCTCTGCCAAAATAGCATTCATCTTCCAGCCAAACTCTCCTCCTCACCCACATCTGAGAAAAACGCCAACCAATTTTCACTCTTAAACAAAATGCCAATATTCTCTCGAGTGTCCAGCATCCACCAAAATCGTTCTCTTCTCTCTCCTACCTTAAACACAAAACATGAAAAATGCAAACAGGAGTTTTCAAAAGGGGGTGAGACAGTTTTATGATGAAGGCACTTAATCCATCCAATGTTTTACTAACAGCCAATCATTTGAATGGGAATGCACATTTGTTAATCTTTATTTTATGCTACTGATTAACACATTAATGCCAAACACATTAATTCCCTGTGTGCTTCATCTCTAAAAAACATATTACAAGACAATTTTATCGTTATCACCAGTCTTAGAGGGTGAAACCTGTGGAAGGGCTGCCAAACCATTTCATTTGTTCTAAAAGTATAGCAACAGCTATTGCTCCAGAGGTATAGGGATGCCACCATGCCAGTACTGAAGACTCACAAAGGTAAATTCTAATCTAAAGGAATTTTCTTAGTGCTCAGTAAGATGTTTGGTTTCCAGCTCCTAGAGGAGAGTGACCCAAGGTACATGTGGACATAGCCTGTCTTAGTTTTGACCTTTGCTCAGTAAATGTAAAACAACACACCAGACCTTATAGTGAATACTGAAGAATGGTACATCTTGGATTTTCTTTTAACAGTCCCAGAAGTTTTCTTAGGAATTCAGAAAAGTAAATAATAAATTCCATTTTCTGGATCTTTCACAAGGCCCAAAATGTGCTCTTGGAAAATGTTAGCCAACCTAAAAAATGCTTATATTGGTCACAGTGTTTTGACACATTGTTATATTTTCCAAAACAACAAAATTATAAAAGGAATCTAGAAATTTTGAACAAAATTTGATAATGAAATGAAACTCATTGTAATAGTGTTGTACTTTCCTATGTCCGAATTTAAAAATGTACACAGTAGTCATTGTCAAAAATTATAAATATAATTGCATTCCCTCATAATTAACAATGCCAATGATTTGTTTTTGTCAACATGTCTTTGTTCATTCATTTCAATGTGCACTTACTTTCCTCGTCTGCATTTCTGCAGTCTTTAATAATAAATATATTATGGTAGATCTCCTGTAGTTGACAAATACGTGCTTCAGACAGACCTCGACCTTTCAGGATTTTCCAGGCAACGCCATCAAATTTGTGAGATCTGTTACATTTGTTGCCAAATTTACAATTTCCTCTCATGGTGTGCAGACATATGTGAAGCTTGCTACAACCTGTCTGATATGTACAGGATCCAAACTTCCCACTTCCTTTGTTGTAATGCACACAAACCTGTAATGAAATTCAGAATTAAATGGCATCCTCAACAATTATTATCAAAGTATTCAGGTACATTACTTAATTTATTTTCATTTCTAATTATGCTTGTATACAGCACATAAATTCGCAAACATGCAATTTTGTAAAACATCCTAGTTCAGTCCTTAAAAACAAAGACCTATGAATATCACACCACTCAGTTCTAGTGGATTTTAAATGGGAATTGCAAAAGTGAAATCAGTAAATATTACACAACTCAACAAAAAGGATATCAATTCAAGTCATCAGATGGAATGCAGTAATAAAGGAATTATAGCTTTTAAGGACTTGGAGACTGAATTTACTGGTAATATACAATAGGAGAAGGGCATCAGACTATTTGAAGGGTGTCTAGAGGCGATCAAAACAGAAGATAGAACTATACATATATTAACAAAATATTTTACCATATATACAGTAAAGTACTTACCATACTTCTATTTATTTTATCAATGTGCTGTTGTGTTGTTTGGCTTCCACAGTATTTTATGAGCAGGAACTTGTTATGCAGGTGCTCTATGGATCATAGTTGGCACAGCCACAGCTCTTGGGATCAGGGTTTTGAGGGGTGTTGTGTGGGTTTATTTTACATGGTGATTGTTTTATATTTTGAAGTAGTTACTTATTTTTGACTTTGTTAAGTGAGATATAGTACTAGGGTGTTGTACCATGTTAGCCATTGTGAATCTAGTGAGAAGTCAAACTAAATGACACCTTTTATTGGCTAACTAAAAAGATCACAATATGCAAAACTTTTGGGGCAACTCAGGCACCTTCTTCAGGCAAGACGTAAGATTCAAGGTTACATCTTCCCTGAAGAAGAGGCCTGAGTTTCCTTGAAAGCTTTGCATATTGTGATCTTTTTAGTTAGCCAATAAAAGGTGTCATTTAGTTTGACTTCTCACTTAAATGAAATATAAAGTTGATTACAAAAAAAACAATTTATTGTGTGGTGGTAGCATTGTCTATGGTAGTTTTTTTAATAAACCTCTTTCAGAATTTTGCCACATATTAATTTGTAATCCATTTTTTTATAGAATTTACAATACATTGAATTCTGAATTATTCTGAACTGGAAAAATATTACTTTATTTAAACTAAAAAAAATCTGAAATGGACCAATAAATATCTGTCCAAATTTTGAAAACAGTAATTGTGTATTAGTGCCTGAAGTTATACTGAAATGTTAAGAACAGTCCAACATTTAAACATAGAAAAATAAAGTGGGAATTCAGATTAATCCTTTAATTCAACAGCAAAAATGTACAATGTACAATGTGCAAAGAATCCATTGGGATCTGCCCCTCAAAAGCCTTTCACCTAAATAATGCCTGATCCTAACCACTGATCTTCAAGTGTTCCTTTGTAAAAGTGACAATAACAATAAACATATCTATCTATCTATCTATCTATCTATCTATCTATCTATCTATCTATCTATCTATCTATCTATCTATTTATCTATCTATCTATCTATCTAGTTTGTGTGTACATCATTTGGGTTGCAAAGAAAGCAGGGTTAGGCTTTGATGTTTGGAGGTAGAATGGAATACATAAATCTGTCTCCTTCAGTTAGTAAGGGTTACACTAAATGGGACATTATATAGGACCTTGGAATTAACTCTGGAAATTGCTGAAAAGTGTAAGGTTGGAGTTAAAGGTCAGTGTCTGGCAGAAAATGCTAAGTCTTCAGTCATGGGAATACATTAGGTGAAAGCAGTCTGGCAGGCAGGATAGACAGAGATTTAATTAATATAGACAGAAAGAAAGTAGAAGTGAGATGAAACAATGATTTGTGATATTTGGAATGGGAAAGCTGCTTAGATAGCCAAGTCTAGTGGCGTTCCAGGTTGTTGAGATGCATTGTGGTCCCCCTCTGCTCAATATTCTCTGTGTCTCTGTTTAAAATTAATCAACTTCATGTTTGTATCACATGTGCAGTGTCACAAAAATTAAATGCTGTATTGGTTTGGAGTAGCATCTTTTTGAAAATATATAACCAGTTTATCAGATATCTCACCTCAGGCAGGAGAGATGAATCATTCTGGAGCAGGAGTGCACTCAGCTGGCGTTCATCAAGATTTTGCAGACCATATCTTTTCAGGACTTGAAGATTGTGGCCAGACTTTATATCATGGATATTTCTGCATCTTGAAGAGAAATAAATGTGCACTTGTTTTTCTATTTTTGCATAACAAAAGACATATTATCATAGTCTAATAAATGAATGACAAATTTGTAAATGCACATCCCAGCTGAAGACAGTCAGCTGATAGTCATGAATTTGTATTTGAGGTTAAATTTTAAAGAAGCAGACTTTATCAAATTAATGGTAAAGTAGATAAAGTCATTAGAAATGTTCCAATAACTGCAGTATTACACTGGATAATCTTGTTTGCCAAATTATGTAACAGGAGTTTGCACAGACGTTACCTCAAGATTTCTAAGTCACACAGGACATGCAAAGTTGATGAACTCATACAAAGTAAATTTGCACAACTAGAATAGTTTTGAAGGTCTGCGTGTACCCACTGCAGGCATCTGGGAAAGATGGAAACTTTATTTGGTTTATTAGACTTTCAAGGGTATTCAGTGTTACTAGAATAGAGTATTTATTATTATATCTATATATATAAAAGTCAATGTATGTATGTATGTATGTGTGTATGTATGTTCCAGCATCACGTCCGAACGGCTGGAGCAATTTTCATGAAACTTGGTATGCATGTTCCTCATTGGTCGACTAAAAATACAGTAGGGTGAAATCATCCATAACCCACCCCCTTCTGGGTAGGGTGGTGGGTGATCTTGTGGTCTTGTATGCATGTTATCATCAAGTTGACACTCGGAACGACCACCAGAGGGCGAACTGGAGGCGACTGCCAGCATTCTTTATGTTTGAGCGCCAACGCACCCCTGTTGCTTTTCAAATTAAATAAGAGTTCTACACGTGGAAGAGTGTGTGTGTGTCCGGCCCGGAAATGAGACATAGAGTCAGGGTGAGGGCTCCAGCTCCGAGGATACGCAAGCGAGGCCAGTACACCGGCAAAAGGAAACCTCCTAAGAAAGACAGTCGATTAGCTGCTAATGCACAAACGATGCGAGCAGTTCGGCAACATGAATCCTTCTAGCAGACGACCAGAGTAGTTCTGACGATTTAAATACTTTCTAGGATCCCGTGCTGCTTACACAGTTAGTATATACCAGGCGACTGCCAGCATTCTTTATTTTTGAGCAGCACCGCGCCCCTGTTGCTTTTCAAATTAAATAGAGTTGGTCGGTTCCGAGTGTCAACTAAATGATAACATACATACAACACCACAAGGCAAGGACATTAATGAGTCTTTGTTTCTTAATTTATTTTTATTTATAACATTGTTTTTTTAATTATGTTTTTCTCAAACAATTAAAAAAAAACAAGAGGGCGAGCTGGAGGTGACTGCCAGCATTCTTTATGTTTGAGCACCACCGCACCTCAGTTGCTTTTCAAATTAAATAGAGTTGGCCAATTCCGAGCGTCAACTGGATGATAACATACTGTACATACAACACCGCAAGACAAGCACATTAGTGAGTCTTTATATATCCATCCATTATCCAACCGACTATATCCTATATCACGGGGGTCTGCTGGAGCCAATCCCAGCCAACACCGGGCGCAAGGCAGGAAACAAACCCTGGGTAGGGCACCAGCCCACCACAGAGAAAACACACAGACAAGGGGAGTACATGCAAACTCCACGCAGGGAGGACCCGAGAAGCGAACACAGGTTTATTGTTTGTTAATTTATTTTTATTTTTAAAGTTGTGTTTTTTTTAATTACAGTATGTTTTTCTCAAACAATTAAAAAAAACTTTTTCAGTTTTTCAGCTAGTATTTATATAAATTTCACCAATTTTTTTTTTTAGTGTTCCAGCCTAATGGAAATATAAAAATGTCTCCATACTCATAGGTGCATTGCTTTTATTCCAACTCAAACTGTATTCCTAATAGGTGCAGTGAATAATAATTAATAAATAATTAATTAACCACTTAAAAAAAGAGGGATTATTTGGTAAATAAATAATCCAGTAAAGAAGTTAAAATTCCAGGTTAAAATACAAGTCAAGTCATGCTTTGTCCACAAAACCACTCAAGAATGTAAGTGTGCGGCCTACTCAACAGCATGTGATGCATCCTGACAAGTGCAGGCATTCATCTGATTTGCTTGTGACCTCACTGCTGTTCCTCAGCGTTCAGTGTTGATCCCATGAGCCTCCGCTGTCCCTTGGCATTCTGTGAGATCTCCTGAAGCCATTGGTTGTTCCTAGTTACTCTGTGAACACCATCTGCTCGCTCTCCCTAGGGCATCATTCTCGACTACTTGCTTCCTCAATACTACACCAACTTTTCCACAATCCTCCCACTTCTTTTCTTTCCTTCTGACCTTCTTTCTTTCTCTTTCATCCTTTCTTTTTCATCTATCTTTCTATATTGTTCACTTCAGACTCCCCTTTATACTCCTGCAGGTATTCTGATGCGGAAGAGCCAAGCTAATCAAACAATCAGCTCACCTCTGCACTGAACATCCGCTGACCACCCTGTTCAACAGCAGGAGCCCGCACACACAACAAGCCTGATCCGCTTACTGGGTGACATTACAGCAATAAATTATTAAGTAATGGCAAGAAAATATTTTTAAACATAAACTGAATACTTACAGATTTTTTGAATTACAATGAAAGGATACCCCAGATAAAAACATATATACAACTTTTAAATTAAACCACATTTACAAAAGGTATGGCCACAAAAGCACATACAAATCTTTAATTCAATTGCAATTTCTAGCTTGTTATAATAAGTAGGGGGTGAACGCAATGCTATTTGCTTTGTATCATGACTTAAATGAATAAAATAGGGTGAGAGTTGTCATGTCATGTCATGTCATTGTCCAACCCGCTATATCCTAACACAGGGTCACGGCGGTCTGCAAGAGCCAATCCTAGCCAACACAGGGTGCAAGGCAAGAACAAACCCTGGGCAGGGTGCCAGCCCACCACAGGGCACACACACACACAGACCCAAACACTAGGGAGAATTTAGGTTCGCCAACGGTGAGAGTTGAAGGAATGCATTTTGGGAGGTGAAGGGAGAAATCATGTTATTACCTAAAGACTTTATGTCTTAAAACAACTCGTAACAAGTTTAGATGGAAGGCCTATCACGTTTGATGACAGCAATTACTAAAATCAAATGAGGTTGTCAAACCTCATTTACTGGAACTGTCATCTTAGGTGAATTATAGTATTTGACTATTTACAAGATTGTTTCTGAATTTTCACAGTGATTCCAAGTTTTGAATTGCTCAGCACATGTGGTGCAAGGTAAGTGTCATTTTGGCAGCTACTCAACCCATAGAACAATAGAGAAAGAAACTCCATTCAAAAGTAAGCAAACAGACACCATAGGCAGTTCCAGAGTACTAACTTCAGAAATCTCACCGATTTTATAAATTAATTTAATTTGCTTCGAGATTGAAATGCTGTAATGCCTTAACATGTTGACTGTTAAATAGGAGTGAACAACTTGTGTTGGACCATCTATAGACAGATGCCACCTACAAGTTATTTTGTAAACCATCTGTAGTACCCAATATGAGCATATTCATGGGTAACAGATGTAAGTGGAGGATACTGGGAGTCTGAAATAAGAATGAAAAATCAGCAGGTGTCACAGAATAACATATTTAATTTTTATGGCTAATAAGAAATACGGGTTTTCCTATTAGCCATATTCTGGATAACTTATTTTTGACAGAAATAATTTACACATGAAGAACCACACCCATTGGAATATCTCTGAGTGATTAGTGTCTCACCACTATGAACTTCAAGTGGAACTGCAACATTTGATCTAACTTGTTAGTTCCAGCCGAGTTATTTTAATATTTATTATGTTATTTGGCAGACGACTTTATCCAAGGCAACATTCCATTACTTGAGATACAATTGGTTAAAATTCTTTTATTTTTCCAGTTGGAATACAGGCAGGTTAAAGGACTTACGTGTGGACACAGAGTGTCAGTAGTGGTGTTTGAACCCACAACCTCAGGATTTGAAGTCCAAGTCATGATTTCTGTGCTACAAGTTATTGATTTCACACTCTTTAGCATCACTGAGACCAAACCAAATACTTACTGCTGTGCGGGGCTCCTATCTAAACTTTTTCATTTTTTACTTCTGAATGACTCTGCCTTCCTATTCGATTCTCCCCAGGCTTATCAAAGAACATCCTCCTTCATTTTCTTGCTGAACAGGCTACTGGCACTCAAACATCTAGCCCTCCCAGCCTGTAAAGTGAATGCAGACAGCACTGCCTTCTCTTTAGCCTTTGAAGAAACTCAACAGTACTGGGCACTGAGCGACTTATACAGTAGCACCATAACAGGGTTAATTAGCGGGTCCCAGATACCCAGGGCTTGTACAGTATTTCACAATTCAGTATAAATATTACACCTAACCTATTACAAAATGACTTTCTAAATTATGACATGATCTAAGACACCATATAAACTACAGTGGTTGGCAGAAAACCATATAATCTGAAGAAGGCATGAAAGTATTTACTGGTACTTATGCTTAAACAAAGAACTGTTTTTTAAAGTAAGTGGTGGCTACTAATAAGTTTGTGAATGGATGATCAGAGATAAAGTGTTAGGGTTAATGGATTCAGGTCAGCATGTAACTTTGACTACAAGGAATGTGTAAATTTTGTTAATTTTCCACATTTTTATTGAATTTGTATCTCAAAAGAAATTCATTTTGTATTTGTACTACCAACAAATTTTAGCATAGCAGGCTCCACTATATTTTAGCCTACAGAAGAATGGTAGATTACCAGATTAAACAAGCTAAAAATGTGGCATTAAGTAATTGAACTGTCTTTACACTGACATCCCAAACAAGTTTTCCACAATAAAATCAGGAACAATTTGCCATTTTGTTTTTTAATTTTTTTCCAAAACTCCTTTTCAGTATCCATTTTAATCAAAGGATAAGTGTCTGTGTGCCCTTCCATTTGCTATGTCTCTGTCATTCCAACAGACGACATATAACAAACATTAGCACTGCGTTTACAAATCCCATACCAAACGGCATATAACTTAAACATTAGTAGTAACGCATTTGATTTTTGCAAATGTTTGTGATGTGCCATCTGTTGGAATGACAAATGCAATGCATTTTATTACTACATGCATTACAAAATTCATTCAAATAGATGGTGCACTGCAAATGTCACTCCTGAGGTATATGTTGATAACTTAGATTTCAACCCATCGTAGACAGGTAGCCCAGCTAGTACCAAAGTAAAGGGATGTAGATTCTATTCCACATTTGCTGCCAAGGCTGGAAACATTATTATTTAGTCACCAACAGAACTGTCACATTTACAGAGGTGATCACTGACTAAGGCCCACTTTTCAGCATTGGTTAACATCGTTCTGAAATCAAATTACAGGAAATGAGAGTGGAACAATGACCCATCATGCTCATCTTACAGCGTCAGCCGAATTGGTGGTGAATATCAGCTCAAGCAGCCATGCCAAAAATACCATCTCTCAATCTGTCAGTCTATTTTTTAATCTGTTTAAATTAGTATGAGGTTGTGGCAGAAACAAAAATATATAAAAATGTATTTTTTATTAAAGTCCCTATTCTAAGGAAAATAAATGTAATAAATAAGCAAAAAAAATAAACAGGCATAAGCAACCACCCCTTGATTGGACACCAGTACGTCACTGAGCCCCCTGATACGTAACCCCACACTTATTCATCTTAGAAAGTGTAGAGTCACCGCTTAGCCTAGCAAGTACAAGTGGTTTCCACTAATATATTTATATATATATATATTTTTATATATATATATATATATATATATATATATATATATTCTGATAAGGCACTATATAGGCTCCCGACACAGACTGTACATGGAGGCACTTGTAAAATAAATAAACTATTTTTTCTTCCCCTGTGGACACATGTCTTCCCCGTGTCCCACAGGCAGTACACAGTCCCAAGCACAGCACACAAAGTAACACAAAGCAAAACACTCTTTTTCTTGTTCCTCCATCACTCCTCTCAGGCAACCTCGTTCTATTTCCTCGCAATTCTGGCTCCTTGCCTCCTCGCCGAGTTCCGGCTGCACTTCCAGGTGTGGCGAATACACTGCTCATACGGGCTCAGGAGTCCCAGCTGCATTACTCCCTGGTGGTGTCTGCAGGACCCAACAGGGCTGCACCCAACTCCAATTCCCATTCCCAGCTGTATGCCACTATATATATATATATATATTGTCAGGGATGCCAGGGGCAACGACCCGGCTGGGACGCCTTGAAGGACCGGAAGAGGGTCTACGCCCACCCTGGATCAAGTGGGGGCCGCCATCCTGGTTGCTTTGGGGGCCACGGGTAGTGGGCTTGGAAGCCCAACCCTGTAGGGACCCGTGGTCACCGCCAGGGGGCGCCCCAATGACTTGGGGACCCTGGACCTCAGCACTTCCGCCATACCAAGAAGTGCTGGGGGGAAGAGATGAAGGGACACCCGGAGAGCTTCCAGGAGAACAGCCGGCACTTCTACCACACTTGGGCGTGTCCAGGGAGGAATGCCGGGAAACACCTGGAGCTCATCCGGAATGAGATAAAAGGGGCCGTCTCCCTTCATTCTGGCTGGAGTCGGGTGGTAGCAGGACAAAGCAAGAGAGAAGAGTGGAGGCGGCCCGAAGAGAAGGCATTGTGTGGCCAGGACTGTGTTTGGGGTTCGTGTGTGCACTGACTTTATTATTGTAAATACTTGAAATAAACGTGTGGTGGTGATGAACAACATGTCCGCCTGTCTGTGTCCGGGCCGCGTCCACAATATATATATATATATATATATATATATATATATATATATATTTGATTTTTATTGATTTTATTAAAATCAAATAACATTCCATACAAATAAATTAAGTTTTAAAAGACTTGGTTTGAAACAAATCAACCCCCACGCATGAGAAAGAGAGGTAGGCCAGCAGAGTAAAACTTTAAGCTAGTAAAAATGAAGGAAATAGATAATTTAATAAATGAATATAAATAAATTGAGTAAAAAAAGAGGGGAGAGATTCTGCTTCCTCAATTAAAATGCTTATTCTAAAATGTTATTGATTAGTATATATATTTTTAATAGTGTTCTATGGTTTTCCCCCCTCGCTTGAAAGACTGGCATGTTTGGCTAATTGGCAGCTCTGAACTGGCCGGGTATGAGTGAGTCGGGATGTGCCTATGTGTGCTGATGCCGCAGTTACACTCTCTGCCCCTGTCATACTGACCTGGTTTGAGTAATTCAGGATTTGATAGCGGACAAAAATTTTGTTTTTGGACAGTACCATTTTCTTCCAATTGATAAAGTTTAATTTGACATTCTGGAGTATTTGGTTTTGTGTGTAACCACTCTGACCTCTGCAGGAGATTCTTTGTTGGACCATTTAACCATTTATTTATTTTAAATAATTAATAGCTACCCAAAATTTTTGTCAGTTCCCAAATGCGGCCACAGATAGGAGTAGTCAGTCGATCATTTTTTATTGAGAATCCGATGCTGCTCTTACTGTTCTAGCATACATTTGTCAAGGTAATGATGTGACGATGCGGGTTCGGCTCCATGCTCCAATCGCTGTTCGGGAGCCGAATCCGCATCGTCACATTTGGTGGCAGTGGTGGGATGAGCTAGCAGTGGGACCAGAAGAGGAGACAGAGCAGCAAGCGGGATTGGTGCCAGACTTTGAGGAACCCACGTACCCAAGCCGGTGGAGGACATTTTATGGACTGAGCTTTTTAAGGACATTTATTTATTTCTGGTTTTAATTGTCTTTTAAAGTTCTTATTCTTTTAATGTCCTGTTTTAATGAAGGGGGCTTGGGTTGGTTTTAAGGTGGGATTTGTTTTAGTGCTTTTATCATTGTAGTGCAGTGTTGAGTGGCCGAGCTGTGGACCTGAGCTCCAGTTGCACTGGGTTGGCAGTGGCGTGGAGTCTTCCCGTGCAACTGGAGTCTTTTGGGGGGTGGAATGTGGTGTTATGGGTCCACAGCTCGCTTAGCAAGGGCCATTTTTTTTTAAATAATCACCGCACTCGCGGCGGCTTAGTGAGGGGCGTAGTGGTTGTAGCAAGCCACAGGGCGATCTGAGGTGTGGGCGTTTCTCACCTAGTGCACAGGTGAGGAACTGCCCACATCCGTGATTGCTCCCGTGGCTAATGTGCTACAGCTGCTATGGCCCCTTGCAATATAAAAGAAGCGCGAGTTGGTTGGGAGAAGATCAGAATCAGAAAAACGAAAAGAAAAGAGAGGACGGAGGTTACAGGAAGCGATAGAGCGAGTAAGTCGGTGCAGCCGTGAGAGAGAGACACACGGAACGTGTGGGCGAGCGAGTGAGCGAGCGCTCGTGGGCAGCTGCGAGGAAACTGGGTGTTAGGCCGACACCCAGGTGTTGACGTTGAAGTCACTCCCGCTGAGCGATCAGATAGCTGGAGTGACCAGGGAATGGCGACTAGCCGCAGAAGACCAGAAAGGCAGAGGGAGTCGCGAGGCTTGGTGTTGTAGTCTTTGGTGTGGGTGTCCTGGAGACCAAGGAGTCCAGGTCTCAGGTCTGGGATGAGTGCCAGACCGAAGCCAGGATTGGGAGGTCTCCAGACCTGTGTTAGTGAATGGAAAAGGGCAGCTGCAGAGAGAGCGTCTCGCCTGCTGCAAAGCCTAGTCGGGAGAGGCAGGTGAGACGCTAATGGTAACAAGAAAGAAGCACTGAGCTTGTTACTGGTTTTTAAAGACTGCTTCCGCATGAAACGTTTTAACCTCTAGTTTTAAAAGGATTGTTCTATTTATTGTTTTTTTTAACCTCCACCTTTTATCGGATTATTTATTTAATGATGAAGACTTTGAATTACTGCACTATTTATTGAACACTGTTTTTGTTGACTATTTTAATAAAAGCACTATGCACCTTTTTGAACCATCACCTTGCTCAAATGTTGTCTCACTGTCTAGCTCACCTCGGTTATATCTGTCGACGGTGTTGGGTTCAAGAGCTCCCGAACAGCGATGGGAGTGTGGAGCCAAACCTACATTGTCACAAATGAAATAAAGCATATCACATATTTTATTATGTCATTAATGTAATTTGTAGTTTTTACTAGTTATAAAATATACCTTATCAATTTTCAGAATTAAAAATTGGTGTCTCCTTTTAGATTTTCCATGTTTTACACTGGAAGCAGCTGGTGCCTCTCATATCCAGCATCCTGGGTTCATATCCCATGCCCAGAAGTTGTCTTTGTGAATTTTGCACATTCCCTCTGTGTGTTTTCTTCCAGTTAGGCCAGTTTTCGTCAAATTTCTCCAAAGATGTCCTGGTTAGGCTAAAATTGATCCTAAAATTGGCCACGTTTAAGCATAGGCTTGCATCTGACTAGGCCTTGTGATGACTGCTGCTGTAGCCTACTGTGGTCCTGAATTGGATTAGAACATTAGCCCATTAGGCCATTCAAACCAACAAATCTCACCAATCTCATCCACTTATTCCCTCCAAAGCAACATCAGGTTGAGTTTTCAAGGTCCCTAAAATTCTACTATCACAGTAAAACTTCATAACTTATCCCATTTGTCTATGGTTCTCTGTGTGAAACTTTCTAACATTTATGGGAAATGTAATCTTAATAAAGTTCCAACTGTGTCTCTATATTCTCATTTAATTAATTTTAAAGTAACAGACTAATGTCTTTAATAATTTCAAACATTTCAGTCATGTTTCTGTTTGCTTAAACTGGAAAGGTTCAACTCTTTTTAGTCTTACCTCATAAATCATACCTCTCAGTCCCAAAATCAGCCTAGTCACTCTTCTCTGGATTTTTTCTAATGATTCTATGTGTTTTTGTAGCCCAGAGATCAAAACTACACACTGTACACCATGTGAGGCCTCACTAGTACATTATATAATTTAAGCATGACTTTCTTTGACTTGGACTCCACACATCATAATATGTAAGTTAAAATTCTGTTAGCCTTCATAGTGGCTTTTGAACACTGCCTGGATATTGATAGAGACAAGTCCACTACGTCTCCTAGATTCTTCCCAAGAGGTGGACTTTCAAGTTTCACAGCTCGCATTGTGTATTCACATCTAACAGTTTTACTTCCTACCGGTAAGTGTAATACTTTTCATATGCTTCAAATCTACATAAACCTGTATGCTGTCCAAGTCCCTCTATAATGATTCAACAGATTCGAGATTATCCACCAAACCGCCTAGCTTGGAGTCATCTGCAAACTTAACCAGCTTGTTATTTATATTCCTATCCATATTTTTATATATTTTAAAAATAGCAATGGCTCTACCACTGACCCCTGTGGAACACCACTCTTAGCATCACTCAGTTTTGATACAGAGTTTCTTACACCATCACATCACCCTCTGCTTCTAGTGTCAGAGCCAATTCTGGACTCATCGCTACACCCTGAACTCCCACTTTGTTTAGTTAACCAAATTTTAGAATGTTATATTTTATACTCAAATTAACTGTTTAGTTTTAAATGTAACAAGTGTCTGGTCATAGAGATCAGTGGCAGGTTTTTTTTTTCAAAGTTTCAGCATTTAGAAATAAATTGTCCATTTCCAATTTCTGTTTCAACAGAAAATCTCTGAAAGGAGAATCCAGAGGTTCCACAGGCCATTAAACTAGAAAGACATGCAAGTTCACAAACAACCAAAGAGGGACATCTCTTCCAGCAGATGATCGGCCACAATCATGTTAACATTAAAATGTTAAGTACCAGGTACATTCCATTTCCTAACCCATAAATGTGCATTCTCTTTGGTGGACCAAATGGTCTCCTCTGTAGATATAGAAGCTCTGCATAACACAAAACCCTTTATTACATTTCTAAGAATGGGCCAAGGATGAGAAAAATTGTATTCTTAAAGAAATGTACATAGTTTGTGTTTAAACACTTTTTAAACATTTAACTGGAGCCCCAGGCTTTCAAAATGATCTGGTTCATAGGTGTCAATCAACCATCCATTTATTAAATCTGCATTTTCAGGCAGGAACGAATCCTGGATGTGGTGTTCCTCCATCATAAGGTGGTCATGCTGGACCAGTCTACTGTAGTGAACCAGTACATGGGTTAGAAAGCCTGAGTACTCAAATACAATTGACACAGTCACGGGTAGAGCATTTAAACTTGGACTGCATTTAAACATGCATGGACTGCACGCACCGCTCAGCAGAAACACAACTGACTGTGTACTGCCCTCTAGTAATAAAACCAGAGCCATACTATCATGATCAGCATTTGATTGAGTGTTTTAGCATTAGGCAGCTAAACGTGTCAAAACCCATCTACACCCTTTTTAAACTTGTCTAATTCTTCATAATGGTTTCTTTACAATGATGAACCCCCAAACTGTCAAAACCAAGATAGGAAGTATATTCAGTTGGTAATAAACAAACAGTTCTGCACAGTGACACACACTGAAAAAAAGCGTAAAGTTCTTACTGTTCCTTTGAATATCTGCAGTTGCCATACACAAAGAATTTGCAGAGGTGAAGGTCTCTACAGTTGTGGCAGGTCTCGTTGGGGTATTTTTTGCATAAGCGCACTGCAGTCTTAGCAGCCACGACAGTGTTGGGGCTAATCACACACCCCGGCCTGCTTCCTGGATCTCCCTGGCGTAGGGCAAACCTGCTCTTGTCCTGGAGGATTTCTGAGAGGAGCTTCTGAATTTCTCTTGGCTGTCCCTTCAGCTGTTCTTTCAGCATCTTATACTCCATTGAGCCTCCATGAGAGCAGAGAATCTTGGTGAGGCTTTGAGATACGGCTTCAGCTGTCATTTTTCTTTTCCCTATGTCTCTTTCTGCTTCCCTTTCTTTCGATTAGTTTTTGCTTTCACAGAAGCGAAACTGAAAGTACAAAGAGCTTGCTATGGCTGTAGGTGTTTCCTTTTTTCTGCCAGGCAACAGACTTGGCAGCCTGCCTTGTAAATGAAGGGCTTATTATTCCCTGAATGCACAACAGGGAGTGTGTTTAGAAAAGACTGCAGAGCGCCTTAGTGGACAAGGTGATGATCCTGAAAGAAAGTTCAAATTCCACTCCCAACTTACTTTGAAAGAGCACATAGTTTACAAAATGAGGGACAGTTATGACTCCCTTGTCTGACTAACAGCTGACTGATCTGATTGTGCCATCACCTCATAGCCAGATGTTCTAAGGTTATGTACTTTACTGTGATCTGCATTGTATTATAAATCTTTGTATTATTTTGAACATGTACACAGTGAAAGTGCTAAACAACAAACATTTCTTGGAGGCCTAAGAATCAGCGGCACAAGTGTTAGTTTGTTGTTTTGTCAGTTAAGCCACACAACCTACCTTGGTTCAGTAATATAAAGGTAGTGGTACTGAGTACATGGCAGGTGCTCTGGGATGGAGGTTTAACACGAAAGGCATTGTACAAAATAATGATTGATCATTCAGAAAAGGAAATTCCTTTATTTTCCTGTATTTTCTGTAAGTCTGTTCATTTGGCTTTAACAGGTTCACTCTCCTATCTTTCCCACACCCTTCCATCCATCCATTATCCAACCTGCTATATCCTAACTACAGGGTCACGGGGGTCTGCTGGAGCCAATCCCAGCCAACATAGGGCGCAAGGCAGGAAACAAGCCCACCACAGGGCACACACACGCACACACTAGGGACAATTTAGAATCGCCAATCCACCTAACCTGCATGTCTTTGGACTGTGGGAGGAAACCGGAGCACCAGGAGGAAACCCACGCAGACACGGGGAGAACATGCAAACTCCACGCAGGGAGGACCCGAGAAGCAAACCCAGGTCTCCTTACATCTGGAGACAACCATGAGTGAATTCTGCTTAAGTGTGTGTGGGAACCATTAGAAGGCTCACTGAGTGTCACATTTCTAAACCAATCCAACATGTCAGGAAGGTGAAGGTCAAAGTAGGAGTGATGATTTACATAACAAAGAGAGCTGGTGGTCTGCTCAATGTCGTCTGATGAATATCAAGTCCACAGTTGCCATGCTAAGAAGTCTTACAAAAAGACCCCGGTGAAACAAATAAAAGTGTGTCATGTGACCACTTTACATGTGTTAAACACAAACATAACCTGCAGGGGCGGACTGGCCATTAGGGCATTTGGGCAATGTCCGGTGGGCCGCGGACTCTGATCTGGTCATGGGCTGGCTGTTTCATGAAATAAATTTTATGTACTGATTACTGTTTGGCATTAAAATTAATTTTCTAAACTACTAAACATTATCTGTCTGGTGCTGCGATTTATATAGTCCTGTACAATATACCACATTACGTTACCAGGTTGTTTTAGCTGTCAGTACACAACGTTGCAGTGAGAAATTTGGTCAAAACTGCCTTTTGGCGATTTCTGTTTCAATACCACTACATTTCGGTTAGCATATACATTATTGCAATTTATTTTATCTCATATCTAGTATTTTAATTCTTCCGTACTAATAATTAGTTTAGATTATGTATTATGCATTTTATTGTTCTCTGATCGTCGGCATGACCGATAATTTGTGGTTTTCAGCTGTGATTATTAGTATGATGAAATAAAGTTATAAAGCACAGGATAAGAAATTTTCATATTAGGATGGAACATTTATAGTTTATCGTTAAGTTAATGGAACATTTCAATCATGTGAGGTTTTCATTATAACCCCGGTTATCATTTATTCCATTGTAAATGAGCAGCTACTAGCCTATTAGGGTACTGGCAATTGGACATGACATTGACATTTGACCTGTGCTCTAATAACGTGTAAGCCATGTTACTAAATTTTTATTTTTCATTACATTTTATTTCTAAGTATGTCGTCAAATTTTAATTTGGGTCTAAACAGCAGTGTACAGATTAAGTTTGGCAACAGTTTAGATAGAGTTCGTATCATAGGCTCATAGCAAGTAGCGAGCCGCGTACTCATCACAAATTTTAAGACAATTACAATTAATAATGGGCTGAGTGGGTCGACCTCGTCACCTCACTCATTGAAGGATGCCCGGGCCAGTTTTGAGACCCAGTCTGCTCCCGATAACCTGTTACAAGAAACAAATATTTCTGAAAAACCAGATTATATTTTAGCATTTGGTCGCATCACTAGACTTGTAGCAGAAGTCGGCGATGCTCTGTCTCTGGCTGTATTTGACAAATGTCATTCAGAGTCAACATCAGGTACAAAGAATTGGTAGCTATGTTTGCTAAAAAAATAACTGTACAGTAGCTATTTGTACTAAACGTTGTGCCATTACACTGAGTTAAAGGGAGGTGAAAAGAGCTCCTGCTAAGTGAGGTTTTTATGCTATTGCTAATGAAGAGCCACTGGAGGAGCAGATTTCAGTACACCGTATCCTGGAAACAGTTTACATGCGGAACAACACTCAAACATTACCACATACCAGAGATGAGGCTGCACAATCTACATGAATAGCTGAAGTAAATTAGAACATTACTATCTAACTGTAAATGCCAAACATGCCATACCTGAATATGGCCGTTGCGTTTTAACACACAGTATATATATATAATATATATACAGTAGACTACAGTACTTTCCTAAAGACTAGTTGTTGTTATACCTTAGAGTGATACATTAGTCAAAATGACAGAAAATGAATGAATTATTTATTAAGCTCCAGTTAACTTGTGTTAATAAGCTCTTTAACTTAATACCAGCAATTAAAGCTCTTTATTTTCCTTCAGTGTCAAGTGTTTTGTTCAGTTTCTTTTTCAATTTGCTTTGCTTGTGTTTTCAGTGGCAACCTGGCCATTTCAAGTGCACAGACTGGAGGAAGCTGGGGATGAGATTTTAGGAAGGAACTCTGTCAGCGTAGCATTTTCAGCAGCGTATTTCGACACTCTTCACTACAAATATTTTAACAAGTTCTCCCCAGATGTGTATTCTTGTTCATGTCTGGCCCTGTTCTAATAGACTAAGATAGCTTGGCACCTGCCTGTTTCCATGTGAACTGTGTGTTGATAGACCTGAAGTGACTAGATGTGGTTAAATCTTAGTAATTGTTGTGTACTTACATAAAAAATAGTGTGTAACTATGGGTGGAAATTCATTTATTGTATTTATTTCACTTGTTACTCTGCATCATTAAATTAATATATACTGTCAAGTGTATGGTTAGTCATACATATCAGATAAGGCAGGTACAGGGAAACACAGAAGGAGGTGTAGCCAATGAATTCTGCATTGTGATCTGTGAAGTTTATTCCAAACACATTATTTTATTAAAAATGGGTACTTGAGGCCATTAATACATACAGCTGAGGCCATAATTACATACAGCTGAAACCATGCAAATCAGCTAACAGAGAGCACCTGAAAAGGAGATGGGGAGAAACAAGTGGAAGATGACTCAGGGAGCATACTTGTATTTAAAAATGCTGATGTGCCCTGTTTGCTGATGATCAATATATGGTGAGCCTGATTATTTAGCATACATGCAGCTGATGTAAGGACAGTTCTTTCAGGCAGGGATTTTGGTTGATTAATGATGGCCAGACACATCACCTCAGGCCTAACCCATCGTTATCAGCATTTGCCACTGAAAAACTGGATGATGATTTTACTTTTCCAATGGCTTCTCTTTGTCCTAGATGTGTATGTATAAATGATTATACTATATTGTAGCTGCATTTTAATGCAAGTTGAATATATATATATATATATATGGTTGAAATAGTTTTACTGTCAAATAATGCAAAGAGTACGCGACACGTGTTTTGCCCTAATTCTGGGCTCATCTGGCGTACACACTCACTGCACCCCCTCTCGGAAATCGTACCTCGGTTGTCAGCACCAGAGGCGAAGCCTCTTGCGTTCCGCTATGGCGTGTAGTTCGTTTATTTGACAGTATGTAGATCGGGGTAATTACATTCAAGACATTCGTAGTCTGAATCACAATCTGATTGTATGGGTGGTTACCTACCATGGTAACGCTTGTGGTTGGTCAGCAAGTCGGCGAATTAGGGCAAAACACGTGTCACGTACTCTTTGCATTATTTGACAGTAAAACTATTTCAACCATTCTATGATCTGCTTTTTGTAACTGAAAGAGGGCACCGTGGCAGACGTTAGCCAACTTGCTGACCAACCACAAGCATTACCTGGTAGGTAACCACCCATACAATCAGATTGTTATTCAGACTATGAATGCCTTGAATATATTATATATATATATGTATATACACTAGGGGGCTTTGCTCCCTACTCGCTTCACTCTCTGGGGGCATGCTTCATGCACGCCACTTCGTGTCTCTATTGCTCACGTTTGTTGGGGGGGGCTGAAGGCACGCTAAGGAGATGCGGACGATTCAGCTGCTGCTACCGTGCTGTGTGTTCTGCATGTCGTGCTGCACATCGATCATTTAAAAGTCTGCACAGCAGCTGTCCTTTTGTCTCACTTCCTTGTCTCATGGGACGTTAAAGAGTCTCAGAGAAATTGTTTGTAAGTAGGGTGTGACGTGCAAGTAGTCTCGCAGGACTTCAAAGTGTCTCCCTGAGATGATCACATCTCGACCCAAAATTTTTTTATATAATAGATATATATGTGTGTGTGTGTGTGTGTGAGAGACAGGTGGCCTCGGCCATTACCCGGCCAGGATGCCAGCAGAATGGAAGGACCAGGGGAAAGAGCATCTCCAAGATACTACCTTCCCTGGGACACTAGAGGGCAGCCCTCCTGGGCAACTGTGGCACCACGGATTTCCGTAGGGCATGCTGGGATTTGGAGTTTGGCACAGCCCTGTTGGGTTCTATGGGGGCCACCAGAGGGAGCCGCAGAGCCCTACAATGGACTTCCACCATACCTGGGAATGATGAGCCACCTGCAGCACTCCCAGGAGTAGAATAAAAGGAGCTGCCTCACTCCATTCAAGGAGCCAGAGTCGGGAGGAAGTGGACGAAGCTTGCTGGGAGAGAAGTGAAGGCAGAGAGAAGCTTTGACTTGTGGACATTGTGCTCTTGTGGGGAGCGAAGAAAGCTCTTCCCCACTTATAAATAAAGGTGTGCTGTGTGGCAAATTGTGTCCTGCCTGCTTGTGTCGGGGTTAGGGCGGCTGTACGTGCCCAATATAGAATATATATATATATATATATATATATATATATATATATATATATATATATATATATATATATATATATATACATTGTACCATATTTCTATCATCTGATTTATTTCTGCCATCGTTACTGAAGGGGTCTATATTCAGGTTCAAGCATGTCCTGTATTTCAATAAAGAACACAATCCCAGGGAGCAATCACCTGGAGACAGGGGTTTGTAAAAGATTCCAGGGAATATATCTGTATGATTCACTAACAGATCTGAAGTCTCTGACCTGTAATCTCCCCACTCCCACTCTGCTTGGTTTTAAAAATGCATCTGTGCCAGTGTGAAGGTGCTGTTGCTATAACCACGGGAGATTCCAGACCTGCTCACCAAACTTTGTTACTGATTGCCCCTGTTGTCACCCTCCAAACCAGCCTTTATTGCTCATTTTTTACCTGACATGGCACCCCAAACCCTTTTTGTTGTTTCTCTGCCTATTTTACAATACTTACATTAGTAGTATTCTAACTTCTCAGTAGGTGCACCATTGTAGTTATTAAATAAGTACATGAGAATTATTTTTATTGTCCATTACAAAAAACTCTGATTGCTTCGGAAAGATAAAGGTTTATCTGTGATAGGCTAGTTTGCCGTCCAAGATTTTTTCCTGCTTTTCACTTTACGTTGCCTCCAGTTTTTCACGGACCTGTGATGGGTTAATTAATTAATGAATGGCAAAAAACAACCAGACAATGAAAAGAAACAAGAGCAAAGGTTGCAGGTCATTCACTTTATGATCTAATGTTTATCTGTCTTTTTTTTTTTTACAATTTCTTCTTGGTCCCTAAAAATAATTGAAACGGAGGAGAGTAGAAACAATAAGGAAGAACAAATGTGTGTAAATGATAGGGAGGTCAGTGGAATGGTGAGGATACAGGGAGTAGAGTTGGCAAAGGTGGATGAGTTTAAATACTTGGGATCAACAGTACAGAGTAATGGAGATTGTGGAAGAGAGGTGAAGAAGAGAGTGCAGGCAGGATGGAATGGGTGGAGAAGAGTGTAAGGAGTGATTTGTGAAGCAAGAGTGAAAGGGAAGGTTTACTGGACGGTAGTGAGATCAGCTATGTTATATGGATTGGAGATGGTGGCACTGACCAGAAAGCAGGAGACAGAGCTGGAGGTAGCAGAGTTAAAGATGCTAAGATTTGAACTGGGTGTGACGAGGATGGATAGGATTAGAAATAAGTACATTAGAGGGTCAGCTCAAGTTGGACAGTTTGGAGACAAAGTCAGAAAAGTGAGATTGCGTTGGTTTGGACATGTGCAGAGGAGAGATGCTGGGTATATTGGGAGAAGGATGCTCAGGATAGTGCTGCCAGGGAAGAGGAAAAGAGGAAGGCCTAAGTGAAGGTTTATGAATGTGGCGAGAAAGGACATGCAGGTGATGGGTGTAACAGAACAAGATGCACAGGACAGAAAGATATGGAAGAAGACGATCAACTGTGGCGACCCCTAACGGGAGCAGCCAAAAGAAGAAGAAGTCAAGATATCTGGTTGTCACATTGGTTTTTGAATCTAATACATTTTAAATGGTGTTAAAAGTACATACTTCTCCCTTGGCGCCATCTTGTTTTCCTTATAAGCACCCATATTTTGTTTACAGATTGCTAGGTGACATCTTCTGGATGACAATTTGTAAGCCAGCAGCATGAAGCATTTCATCATCTTATTTTGTGAATAAAATCTGACAATCATTTTAATTTAAGCATTTCCATCTATGGTTTTGAAGTCTAATTTTTCACCTTTGGCTTTCACCGTTTTTGGTTTCTCGCTATGATTCTGTACTTCGTATCTTTGTCTCCTGTCCTAGGCTGTGTGTTTACTTAATCTTGTGTTTCTGCTTTTGGTCTTGGCTATTTTTTTTTTAATATCCTTCTTCTGATTCCATCTTTTTTTCTAAAATGACTGCTGTTTTGTGCAGTCAGTAGAGTTCTGCCCCCTGCATATTATAAGGTAGATTCTAATCAAAGTCTGTAGTCATCTTTAGACACTGAGATGCTGTCCCTATGGAATCTTTAGCTCTTCTGAGTAAGTAATATTGATTACATTCTTTTAAGGGTTGGTACAGATGTAGCTTGACTGGGTTATCATCATGGCTGGAAAGAAGAGGCACTGGTGCCACATCAAATCCTTCCACCTGTGTCACCTTAAAGTCTGCTGCCAGTGACAGTAACACAAACAGGATGAGCCATGCAATTATGACACTTAACAATCAAGAGGTAGGTGCAAAGGCACAAAGTGTTTTTATTTAAACAAAACAAAGATACAAACAACAATGTTCCAAAAGTGCAGTGTGTTAAATAATCCAGTAAAGGTTCCATAAAAGTTCCAACACTGGTACTCTTCTGTGATCATGAAAACATTAAATTAATAAATACATAATTAAAAATCCAGACTAAAACCATGCAGACATTGGGCTCCCTTTCTTTTCTATACCATCTTGGCACCCCAGCACAACTTGCTCTTCCCATCTCCCTAGCTCACCCCTATTAGATACTGCAGCTGCCCTGAGATGTTGACAGTTGTGGTCCCTCTCACCGGCTTCCCTCCTGACTGCCCTTCACTTCCTACTGCCTCCATCAGCATCTGCAGGACCTCCGTCTTCCTTGCATGCTTCTCATGCCGCCTACCGGATCCCTAGAAAACAGTTTGATTGGATCGCTACCTTCAAACTATGCAATGTAGCTCAATCAGCCCCTTGGACCACCAATCGCTTGCCTCGTTGCTGAACCATTGACTGCCTATCACCTCACTCCTGTTCTGGCTTGTGCACCTGACTGTTTTTTTCGATTCTCCGTCCTTTGCTCAAGCTACTCTTTAATCTCTCCATGAGTGCAGAGTGCTAATTACAACCCACAGAAAGTCAATGAGACAATTGAAACCCATTGCACTTTCACATGCAAATATAATCAACTCCAATCTCCCCATTAGGCATACACAAGCATGTACGCCTATGCCTAGTTGCTCCAGTTTTCTATATAAGACAAGATAAGGCAAAATAAAATGAGTCAAGATAGGATAGGATATGACAAGATAAAACAAGACAGAACTTTATTTTATTTAAAATTGTATATGACAATGAACCTCTCTACACCACACTCCCATCAGGTCCTCAAGATGGCTACACTCTGGAATTAAGACTAGAGTCAAATTCTTCATTCATTCAGTCTGCCAGTCACTCAATTACAGTGGAACCTCGGGTCACGACTGTAATTCGCTCTAAAACTCGACCCGATTTGGTTGTGACCCGAAGTAATTTCCCCCATAGGATTGTATGTAAATACAATTAATCCATTCCAAGCCGTACAAACTATGTAAACATATTTTTCTTAAAGATTTTTAAGCACAAAAATAGTTAATTATACCATAGAATGCACAGTTTAATAGTAAACTAAATGTAAAAACATTGAATAACACTGAGAAAACCTTGAACAGAGAAAACTAACATTGCAAGAATTCACGCTGTAGCCTTACGAACCGCTCGCTGTAAACACTTTTTTCTTTAATGTGTTTTAAGCACTGGGAAAAAAATGAAAATTTGAAAAATCCTTATTTTTTATAAAAACTAACCTTGCAGCAAATCACTATGAATCTTCCTGGCTTTCTCGCATAACATCACCTCGCTAACGCTATCCCCTGCAAGTTGCTTCTCCTTTAACCACACTAGCAACAGTTTTTCCACCTCTTCCAGCACTTGAGGCCTCTGCTTGGTTAACACTGTAACTCCTTTTGCAACATCAGCTGCTTTAATGGCCTCTTTTTGATTTAGAACAGTCAAAATCGTAAGATTTTGACTTCTTGTACCTGGCGGCAAGATCAGTAACACGAATGCCAAGCTCATACTTTTCAATAATTTGTTTCTTTAATTCTATTTCAGTTTTCTTCAAACCTTTCTTCTCACCAGCACTTTCACTCTTCACTTGCTTAGAGGCCATGGTTAATTGCAAAATTAATGTAAAAGCACACAAAGTAGAGCACAAAGAGTTCACAGCGAATGTGCGCACGTCTGACCGAGAACAATGTACAGGGAGAGACTGAACACGTGCAGAAATCATTGGCGCATACGAACCGGAAGAGAAACTGGCTTGTTCGTCACCCGAGTGTGTGGTCGTGAACAGATGCAAAAATTTGGTGAACTTTTTGGTTGTAACCCGATTTATACGTGTTCAGAGACGTTCGTGACCTGAGGTTCCACTGTATTCATCATTCCAGTTCAGGGTTGTGACAGGCTGGTGCTTAACTCAGCTACATCAGTGAGGAACCAGCCCTTGACATGTTGAGTATTCATTTCAGAATGTACAAACTCACACACCACAGAGGTCAAATTTATAGTTTCCAGTTGACCAAACCTGCTTAGATGTGGGAGACCACACAGGCCAACATGGGAAGAACACAGAAAATGTACGTGGCCAGTGTTCAGATTCAGCCTTGATCCTAAGAGAGAGGCTTGTATACACCAGTGCAACCACTGTGTCACTGTGCTGCCCACTAGCATAATTAATGCAGTGTAATGAAGTGTTTCATTTCTACTTGGTTTTCCTTTGCCTTTCCACCAACTGCCTGATCAGAAGTGCCATGTGATTTGCATCAGTGTTATTTATGTGCTCCATTTAATATTGCGATAGCATGAGGCATTATTTGCTGTCTTCCCTGAACTATTGGGAGGCAGGCCGTCATTTAAAAACAACACCTCTCCAAAAGACCTTTGAAGAATGTGTTATTGGGGCACCATGCAACAGATCCAAATTGATATTTAATGAGGTACAAGGCACAATATCTTATTTTATACAAACATGGAGGCTGATGAAGAAAGGAATAGCCTAAGAGACAGGCAAAAAGAGGAGAAAGCTAACATCAAAGCCAAAAGCTTTGCCATTGTACTGCCAAATGATGAAAATGGCAGGCCACAGGGAGAGGAGAAGTGATTGGTCCATTAGCGATCCCAGTGGTGTGCCAGTAAAATGGGATAAATCTGGCTGCACCTGCAGATTACCCCATTAGCTTTCTGCCAGACGTGATTTATTATTATTAGTCTTTATTAGTCCTGCGCATCCTTCTTCTGAACGCATTTTTTCCTTGGGGAACCAGATCCAGCCTTTGATGGTATGTTAATAAGTTTGTAAATTTATTTGTATGTGCTTTATCAATTCAAAATTTGTGTAGCTGATGTTACATGCACAACTGCATTAATTCATTTATACTGAGTCAACTTACGGTTGCCATTTATTGTCATATGCACATTTTTATTGTGTAAATGGTATCATTAGCCTAAGAATCTCTAGCTCCTCTAAGCTCTTCACCGTGTGACTCTGTCATTCTGATTAAATTATACACTATTTGAAATATAAGATGGGCCACGCTTGATTCCAGATAATATTTTTACCTCATGTGCCACCAATGCCAATAATGGTTTTATTTTTATAGATATATATTGTTCCTTTACTTTGATGAGGATGATGATGGTAATAGAGTCCAAGAAGAAAAATTCCAATTCACTTGTTACAAATGGCAAATAAAACTCGAACTTTACTTCTGGCTACCACCAGGCTACACTGGCTGCTAGCTGTTGTGGTTCTTCTGTGGTCTGTTGAGTTTAACGTTTTACTGAGCCTGATGTCCTTGGGATGTGCTTTTTACTTCCGACATCCCTCAGCCAACCCATCATTCCTGTGATGTGTGCTGTTTGCTTATCCAAGATGCTATTTTGTACTGCAGAAATGTAGAAAAGCTGTGCCAGTAAAATTCATATTAAAAGCACATATTCTACAGAGCAGGTAGTGAAGCCTACACTTGAGATATTTCAGACTGATAAAGTCCTCCAATTTAAATGAAAATATGTTTGAGTTAAAGTGTACAAAAAGAACTTTAGCTGCTGTCTTTGCAATTTCTGACACTGTAAGGCTTCAGGCCAAAAGAGCACAAAGCTTGTATTTACTGACAAAATCTACTGTACATCTGGCTCAATTAAACCAGTGAGCACTGCTTCTGAACACATAAATTGTATTATTATAATGATATTTATTAGGAAATGAGATATATGCCCCACTTTAGGGTGACAGGAATTTTTGTTTGTTTATTATTCTATCCCAAAATGAATGAATAAATAAATGAAGAGCTGTGAAGTGTTAATTAGAGGGAGGAAATGGCAAGATAAATGAGGAGAGTATCAGAATAAACAAAAATCTGTAACTGAAAAGTATTACTGTAACATTTTGCTGATTTTATACTTTTTTGTTTTTTAATGCATTTGTAATTTACTTTATGTGAACACATATAGCCATATAGCTATACCCCAACATAAACACACAGATATATTTATGTATATACTATACTGTGATGGCCACTTCTCAGCCCATCACCAAAGACAGTTTCTACCTGCAGTTTATCAGGCTGCTCATTAACACAGGATACAGAACTTATTGTCATTCAGCTACCTGTATGCACTCATAAAGGTGAACTCTGGGAAATATCTGTGCTTATTGTGAAATAACGGCCAATAGTTATGTGGTAGTATCTGTGTGTAAGATCTGTGCTTACTGTACAACACTGGTATAATTGGGGTTATTTATTATTTTGTCGCTCTACTAATATTTATATATAATCTTATATATTGTTATTATATTTGTCATTTAATATCTGTTATTTCTGTCCTGTGTTCCTTCTTCCTATATATGTTTAATAGCTTACTGAGACTAGTCTCAAAATATTTCATTGTCCGTTGTGACTTGATGTTGTTCTATACGCATAACAATAAAGAACCTTGAGCCTTGAACCTCTCATTAAAAAACTTCCCAGGTGTAAGAAAATATACCGACCACAATAAAGAGTTGTGGCACCACCCTGGCAACCTTGTAGAACTGAAGTGAAACAGTCACAAAAAAACACAAAGATTGCAGAAATGTCTTTACAGACACAAATTCCCAGTTAAACTACCTTAAGATGGTAGATCTTCCAGTCTTAAGTCCTACCAGAAGGAAGAGGCGGGTCCAGGTGCACAGACGCCAGTCTGTAGAAGGAGGAAGAGAAAAGGCATTAGGGCACAGCACCAACCTCTGGAATGGAGGGAAATTACAATTAGTGGAGCCCTGAAGCTGTCCCCTATGCACACATGCATGACACAGGTAATAGTAATAATAATAATAATACATTTTATAATACATTTTATTTATATAGTGCCTTTCCCATGCCCAGGTCAGGAAACACTGAGAGCATTTCTGCTAGAATTCCCTTGGGTGGCCCAGATCTGAGCCCTTCCAGGATTTTCCACTATTAGGGGTAACAGGGGAGCCCTTGAGTAATATAAAGGACTTCCTACTGCCACTCTTTGAATTAGGGGACATCAAGCTCCCTCCCTCCATTACTCTCCCTCTTGATCTTCTACACCTCAGGAATAGAATAGAAAGCCTTTATTGTCACTGTAAAAGACATTACAACAAAATTACAAGTGCCACTCCAGCTAGGTACAAAAAAGCAAACACCACTACTTATATATATATATATATATATATATATATATATATATATATATATATATATATATATATATATATATGTGAACTTGAACCGGACACAGGCAGACGGACATCGTTGTTTCTCACCACACACTCTTTATTTACAATATTTACAATTTACCGTGCACTCCCCAGTGCCTCTTGCACCGATTCCCCCAATGTCCAGGCCTCACAGTCCTTATGCCTTCCTGGCCGCTTCCCGTCCTCTCTCCAGCTCTGTCCTCTTCCACCCGACATCCACCTCTGACTGGAGGGAGGCGGCCCCTTAAATGGGAACCCGGATGGGCTCCAGCTGCTTCCCGGCATTCGTTCATAGCCACACCCCAGTGTGGCGGAAGTGCCGGCTGCGCACCCAGAAGCCGTCCGGGTGTCCCCGGTCGTCTTCCCCCCAGCACTTCCTGGTGTGGCGGAAGTGCTGGGCTCCCGGGATATTCAGGCTTCCAAGCCCTTCACCCGAGGCCCCCAACGTAACCAGGACGGACGCCCTCGCGGTCTGGAGGAGGCACAAGCCCTCCTCCGGTCCTCCTGGCGTCCCGGCCGGGGAGCACAATATATATATATATATATATATATATAAAATACAACACATAATACATAAATAAAAGAACAACATAAAAATAATAAAATATAAAAAAATGTTATTGCACTAAAGGATATTACACATTTAGCCTAGCCTATAGATAACAGTATATTGTAGATAAAATATATATTTAAAAAGAAATGAGATAAAATATGAAACCAGTAGTAATACAATAAATAATAAATAATACAATTTCACTGGGGAGTAGCTGCACGAGGGCAGCAGCAGTATGTATGAGTCTATTTCCCAGCACTGATCAAAAATTGTTTAATCTGCTTTAATTTGCTTATTTTTGCTCAACGTATTTATGGCGATTGGAAACTCTCAATCTGTCGCTCCATGCTTTCAAAGATCTATAACGCTGGTAGTGGTGACCAGGGTGTGAAGGATCCTTAATGATATTTGTGGCTATGGTTAGATAGTGAGAGTGGGCAACGTCTTCCAGGGAGGTCAGACAGCAGCCTGATTTTTTTGTGCTCTGTTTACGACTCTCTGGAGAGCCTTCTTCTCTTTTGCAGTGCATCTGGTGTACCTTACTGTGATACAGTATGCCAGGATGCTAAAGATCAGGGGTGTTGAATTCCGTGCCTGGAGGGCCGCAGTGGCTGCGGGTTTTCATCCTAACCCTTTTTGTAATCTGTAACCAGTTTTCACTTCTAATTAAATTCTTTTTCCCTTCATTTTAATAGCTCTGTTTTTAAGGATTCACTGCTCTGAATTGATTTTCTTCATTAAATGACAACCAAACAAATGAGACATGAAACGAGCCAACAGATGACCGGCTAAATTGGGGCTTCAAACTCCAACCAATTTCAATCCAATCACTTTCTTAATGAGAAGCCGATTCTTTCTGTGAATTAAACTTGTCATTTAATTCCATGGCTTTGTTGCTGCTCTCATTCTGCCAGAGTAGACATTTACAAAACCGTTGACTTTCTGTTTTTTTCTAAGAATACTGTCAAGAAGTTTTGATGACCTGAGCAGATTAACCTTACTGAGACCTTCACCTTTCTTTGTTTTCAGATATTGTGTGATGAGCACAGGCGAGCTGGTCATGTGGCGGCTCATTTTGTGTGTCATTATTGTTTGGCTGCTAATTAAGGAAAAAGAAACAAAGGGGCCTGAGTCAAGTTAATTAAAATTAAGGCACAAGGAGTTAATTAGCAGCCAAAAGTGGTCACTAATGAAGAAGATGGTTTGAAAGAAAACCTGCAGCCACTGTGGCCCTTCAGGACCGGAGTTCGACACCCATGCTCTAGATGGTTGAACAATAAAAAGCCACCAATAGTTTTTGCACCAAATTGTTTTTTTCCTGAGCACACTCAGTGCAATCTCTGTTGTGCTTTTTTGACCATTGCTGTGCTATTCTCAGACCAGGAAAGGTTCTCCGAGATGTGGGTTCCCAGGACTTTAATGGTGTGCACCCTTTCCATATGATCTCTGTTGATGTAGAGAAGAACTGGTTCTGTGCTATGCTTTCTGTAGTCCAGAATAAGTTCCTTGGTTTTTGTGGTGTTCAGTGTTAAGTTATTCACTGAACACTATTCTGTCAGTCTCTGGACCTCATCTCTGTAGGCTGACTCATCACCTTCTGATATGCGCCCTGTCACACACACGTGATTAGGGGACAACTAAAAGGCCTGAATAGATGTAATTCCATGCCGGACCAGGGGGTGGCGACGTGCACTGATTCTCTCTCTCTCAATTCATTGCAGACCATTCTCGGGAAATCCTGCCTGGTTCTGGGGCAACCAACAATGTAACTTCCGGTTCCAGTCCTGATGACATCCCATCCTCTGCGAGCATTTAAAAGCCGCCATCTTAAGACAATAGTCAGTTCTATTTTGGAATGAGTCGTGTGAACATGTCTGTTCTTTTTGATAGATTTTTGCAGCCGGGAAATATTAAATGGTTGACTGTCCCAAACCTTCCCAATGTCTCTTGGTCATTCTTATTACAGCCCTATCACTGTGGTGTCATCTGCAAACATAATGATTGTATTTGCGAGATGGGTAGGGATGCAGTCATACTGTATGTGTACAGAAAGTGTAACTGCAGGGCTCCCACCACCACTTCCTGATGTCATCCTCTTTTTTAACGTTGATTCCGCCAACCCTGTTTCATAGTGGATTGACCTGCTAATTTGGTATGTATCCTTTCTCCCCTTAGAGTGCCCACCTGCTTCAGTCTTGTATACAGTACTAGTAACTTTCCTTAGGCACCTTACATCACCTATAGGGCATTGAACCCATATTTTCTGGTAACCTAGTGCTATAGACAAAGCAACAAGAGATAACTTTGCCAGTACACACTCTAGCTGGGCATCTGGCGACAAATGTCATGTGCTAAATGAAAGCACCTGCCACCCCCAGGTCTTCCATTTTACCATACAGTACTGATCAATAATATAGAATACTCTGTAAAGAGTGCTATACAAAACTAAACTGAGATAAATTAACACTTGTGCACATTAGGAAAAGTTTGGCATAATACTAACCCAGCAGCACCAGGTGTCACCAGAGTGTTAGCAATGAAATTGTAAAGACAATTAGAAATGTCTAACAGTATTATTGCCATAAATCATGCATTGGAAGAATTAGAAAATCTGACTACGCCAATTGTTTTATCTTGGTAGAGTAATATATATATTGCTCTACTTTCCCCTATTGTATTATTAATATGTAGCCTTAGAATGCCTAATCTCACAGACTTACCACTGTATATTGTCACACACGTGTGCATGGGGAGCAGCTGAAGGGCTTAGAAAATACTGATTATACATCTGCCCAGGGGGGAGCGGGGTACGCTGACGCTCTTTCTGAGTTCTCTGCAGGTCTTACCCGGGAAATCCCACCAGGAGCCGCCATTTCCAGGAAGGACACATCACTTCCGGTTCCGGCCCCAAGGAGGAGGTCACTTCCTGTTCCGGCCCAGAGGACGACATCACTTCTGCCCTCTGTACTATAAAGCCCACTGCCTTTGCTCTGGCAGGCAGTTCTGTTTTGGACTCTGTTGTATAAACTTGATTTACAATGCCTCAAATACTTTTGCAGCCAGGAAACCGCATTAAATGGGTGGCTGCCCCAAACCTTTCCACGCCTCTTGTCTCTACTTATTACAATATACTGTAACTTATCCCCACCTCCCTTCTATATCTATAACCTCAGGCAATTAGATGTAGTAAAAAGACAAGCAGGAGTTAAGTTACACATAAAATAATGTATTACTGATAATGCTCATGAATAATAACAAAATGCAAAGTTCATTTGAATATTGGCAACCATACAACCTGATAAAATGGTTTTTCATCCCAAAAGTACTTAATGGTAGATTTGTACATGTGCTAGAGGACATTGCCTTAGAAGGGGAATCGATTCCAGAGTTGGTTTCTGCCTTGCAACTGAGATGCTGCCAGCTTCTTGCAAAAATACATTGGGAAAAAAAATCTGATTCAGGGAGTTTGGTTAAAGGCATCCTTAATTTTAATCTCTCTCACTGTGCAGATCAATCTGATTTACGCCATTACTGCCCAGCTTATTACCTTTGCTACAGTGCATAGAACTAAAATGTACTGATGGTGGTCAGAAGGTCGCAGGTCTTGGTTTTATTCATTTTGGCAAGCTAACAGCCAAAGGAAACTTTTAAATGCAGCCGCCTGCAGTGAGGTTGTCGTCATAAGAGTTTCAGAAAAGTGTTGTGCAACATCATAAACAACTGCAAAGTGTTTTGTAAAAATGGAAAATGTGAGTCAATGTCTTTATTTTGGAACAGATTTCCTGTTATTCACACAAGAAGAGAGATTAATTTCGATCCATCCATTCATTCTCTTACCTGTTTATCCAGTTTGAGTTGGCTATTACTTTTGCAAAGTAACCTGTATCAGCTGCGGTGGGCTGGCACCGTGCCCGTAGTTTGTTTCCTGTCTTGCCCTGGTGTTGGCTGGGATTGGCTCCAGCAGACCCCCATGACCCTGTAGTTGGGATATAGCAGGTTGGATAATGGATGGATTGATGGAACCTATATCAGTGTTTTATATTCAAAATGGATTTGGACTTACAGTAGCACCAACTGATTGTGCGCCATAGCCTGTTTGTTAAGGTGATGACTGCCATGACAGATTCCAAATGTCTGATTTCTTCATAACAAAATCAAAGATAGAAGGAAAGAAAATGTTATTCAGTACCTAATATGGCAAACATACTAATTTACATCCTTCAATCCTATCCATTTCAAAGTTGCAGGGAGCTGCTGTCTATCTTGGCATCATCAGGAACAAAGCGGGACCCAACCCTGGATGGGACACTGGAGCGCACTCACATTCACTCTAGTCAACTTGGAAACGTTCAGGATGTGGAATTAAAGCCCATGTGGGCACCTGAATATTGTGCAAACTTGACAAAGACAGTGACCAGAATGATTTAGGTCGGTGGCGTTGTGAGAGAGAAGTGTTAAACACTGCAAGTGGAACATTCCCCCTATTGTTAAAATATATGAAAGTGCATATTATAAGGACTGCTTGTGTGTCACAGAAACGCCATGCACAAGGCATATTTGTCATTTAGTGTTTATTATTTCTGTCCTGTGTTCCTTATTCCTGTTGTCACACATGTGTGTCACAGCATCTCCTTACAGGCTTTGTTGAGGTGTGTAATAATCTGCCAGGACAAGATGGGCCGCTATCTCTAACATTGTCATCTCCTTCTTTCTCCACAGTATTGAGAAACCACCCAGTGAGGGCAACTGACTCCATCCCCTCCAGTTTACCCTTCATAAAAGCCCTGGCTTTCCAGAAGAAGGCGTTACTTTGGCAAGAGCTACCCGCTTGACAGATCTCCCAAGCAGACTACCCTAACCTGTGGCTAACACTTTTGTTTTGTTTTCAGCCCAGAATCCTGTTGGCCATATACACCAATGAGCGTTTCTTTTGTTTTGAATTATTTGACATTAAATGGGACAACCTGGTTGGCAACCCAAATTTTTCCTTTAGTAACCTGTCATTCCTGAGGCACTATAAGCGCATGCTCACAACCATTCCCGCAGCCGGCCACACTATGCACAGTATGTTTAATAGTTGACGGATACTAGTCTCAAAGCATTTCATTACCCAGAGTGACTTGATGTTGTTCTGTACATATGAATTGTGGAAACTGATATGGAAAAATGTAAGTTAATTGCATTTATGTACTATAGCATGAATATCCAGGGAAAATGACTGCTTGTGGACGCTAGGGGTCACTGTTGCCCCTTTAAACCCAACAGACAGACACTCAGGACAGGGGGTGAAAGCAATGAGAAGTATTTTAATTCTTCTTCTATAAACAGTGCCCTAAGCACCACAGCCACACTAAACAGGCAAGTAATTCACACAATTCTCAATAATAATTAAAATTCACGCCTCCACACCTCCCAGGAAGCTTTATCCACTTCCACCCAACTCTGGCTCCTTGCTGGGTTTTCAGTAGTCATTTATATCTGGTCCGACCCAGAAGTGCTTCTGCTCTTTTGCCCATGTGACTTGCCAGCAGTTCTGGGCCAGATGGAGAGATCAAGTTTTGCTATGTAGAAAGTAGCAGTCCCCAGGTCCTCCTGCAGCGTCTCCTGACGGCACCCATGGTACCCAGCAGGGCTGTGAAGCTGAACTCCAGATCCCATGGTGCCATGCAGGAATCTGGGGTACCGTTAAGCTGCAGGGAAATTGTCATCTAGCGTCTTGGGAGAGGCAGTGTCCCAGAGTAGCTGCCTTCCCCATCCTTCCACTTGTTCTGGCCTACCATTACGTGCTTTATATTGTAAAGTAGCCTTTGTCATACCATAGTAGTCCATCGTTTCTGTATGTTCTTGTATGGTACTTATCTGCTTTGGTATTCTTTCTAGCTATATGAATTTAACAGTCAGTATTGTTAAAAAGTAAAACAAACAGTGCACAACACTCCTGGAATTTTTCCCTTGAACAGCCTGCTGGGTAAGGTGCCACTCTTTGAACTACAGGTATGTTCATTTCCTACCTCTGACACCCCGTGTTCTATTAACCAGCTTGTTCTTAGATTTCTCAGTTCTTTGTGTATAAATGCTACGTGCTGTGGGATGGTGATGATTAGATGAAGATTCTCTGTGTTATAAAGGTGATATACTATTCATTTTTTCTTATAACATGCCTTCATTTCCTTGTCCCTGTAGAGTATTTTGTTTTTGGTGGATGATAACGACATGGAATCTGTAGAACTGCAATAATCTGAAAGTACAACTTATCTCAATATACAGTATGCCCACTAGTTATGATTGCATTGCTAACTGTTGTTATTATCATCTGCAGCAGTGGTCCTGGGGACCCCAATGCGGCTACAGGTTTTTGTTCCAATGGGTTTTGAAATCGGTGAGTCATTTTCACCTTAAATTGATCAGATTTAATTGGCTGTTCTTTTATTCTCTTGTCTAATTCTGCATTCAGAAAAGCAAAGCAGTGTGATTTTATACATAAGACATTTAGAAATGTTTGTAATTTTGCTGTAGCTTTAAATTATTAACTTTCTTTTGCTTTTAATGGCATTTTCTGTGTAGTTTACTCCCTTAAGACAATATCATATTATGCAACTTCTAGACGTGCCGACTGCTGTTGCTGATCTCATCGGTGGACTTCATTAATTTAAACAATTAAAAATCGATGGTCATGTCACATGTCACGACTGAGTGCAGACCTTCCTGAACAATCATGTGTGGGATAGCGGGTCCACAGCTCATGTCAAGAGGCCAATTTTAAATAAGTAATCGCCGCGCTTGCAGCTTAGCCAGGGGGCGTGGTGGTTGAGTGGCTTAAGCAGTCCCAGGGGAATTCATGGTGTGGCCGTTTCTCACCTAAGTGCTCAGGTTAGAAACCGTCCACATCCGTAATTGGTCCCGGGGCTGCTGATTGCAACAGCTGCCACGTCCTCTTCATAAATAGAAGCGCGAAGCGGCTAAAAAAGGAGGAAAAAGAGCCGGAGGTTGCAGGAGAGCAGGAAGCAGCAAGCAACGTGGAGAAGAGCGAGAGAGAGCCGGTGAGTGTGAGCGAAGGCTCGCAGGCAGACAGCTGGACAGTGAGCCCTAGCAGGGGTGTTTGGCCAACACCCAGGGCAGTTGGAAGTTGGGAGTGACCGGCAGAAGGACGGCTGGCCGCATAAGGCCGAGAAGGCAGTGGGACTCAGGAGGCTTGGGCGGTGAATTCCCTGACGTGAGAGTCCTGGTCGCCAAGGAAGCCAAGTCTCGATCTTGGTGAGCTGAACCGGTGCCAAGGATCGGAAGGCCACCAGATCAGATATGTAGAAAGAAGGTCAGCTGCAGGTATGGCGACTCTCCTGTTGCAAAGCCCGATGGGAGAAGCAGGGGAGCCACCAGGTAAAAAGACACCGGGCTTTGTGTTGTTAAGGATTGCTTCCAGCGTTATTTTAATCTTGTTGTTTTTAAAAGACTTTTTTCTATTGGATTTTAACCCCCACTTCACTTCTGTTTTTATGGATTATTTATTTAATGACTTTGGAGGCACTGAGCTTTATTTATGTGGACACTTTGTTTTTGATTGTTGTTTGTTGTTGTTTTTAGTTAAAGTACTTGACACTTTTTACACCATCCCCTTCCTCTATTTATTGTGCCATGCTCATCGTTAACATTACTGACGGTTGAGGGTTCAAGGACTCCCGGACGGACGATGGCAGTATGCAGTGAACCCGCATCGTCACATCATGCTTATCTCCTTTTTCTGACAGCCAGTAGCATGCTGCCTGATGGAGCTGGTGCTGTACGATGGGTTAACAGGTAGAGAGAGTTTAGCTGTAATCTCTGCCCTTGTTTGCTTTTTTCCATTCTGTCATTGTACATAAAACATCAGGTAGACAAAATTCTGTTCCGTTTTTGAGGCCCAAAACACTCACTCACAAAGTTAAAAAATTACCCCCATGTTAAACAGGTAAATGCTTGTTACATTCTAATAAAAATATAATATGCTTAGTTTTGGAATTTCAATGTTGACTCCAAAACAGAGAATGTGGGAGATAATGGCCTGCCTATTTACCTAGGCAAAGGAGTCCAGTTAAAAAAAGACTGGTTGGAACAAAAAACTTGCAGTCGGCTGGACTGAATTTGAGAGCCACTGGTCTACAGTGTGATGAATGTGCACTAGAATAAAATGTTTATAAGAGCTGTGTTGTAAATAGTTTGTTATTCTTTTTAATAATATAGCCATCTGCATGGGTGTACTTGTTCCATTCACCTGAAGTCATTCTTTCAGTTTCTAGGTCACACATGGGACTTTTAATTCTTCCAAAGTCTCCAAGCTAATGCAATTACTCTACTGTATAAAAGGTCCTTCAGAAAACTCCCAATTATCAGGCCTCCATCACAAACTGCTGGTCTGCCCAGTCACCTTTTGACAACAGAAACATGGAATCAGTATGGGAGGGAGACTGGGACAGAAAGTGAAAGATAATCCATTTCTGCTTAACAAACAACTGTTTGATATTTTGTTTTTGACACATTTTTAACAGGCACCATTTTAAACAAAGGCTCATTCAACTTTGATTTTGGAGATGCTGTGATGAGTTCGTGCTAAAATCAGACCAGTTTAACCCCTTATGTCCTAAGGGTTTCCTGGCATTATTGTGTCTAAATTACATATCCAAAAACAAATGGCTATTATTGTGCTTATGTAACAAAGGAGCTTTGAATGATTTTTACACATAGCTCTCACTTATGGTATAAATGGCAATGTAATATACCGGGTCCATGGCTCAGAAAAAGGTGGTCGATTTTTAATCTATATATATAAAAAATTCTTTTTGCGTTTGAAACGGAAATTACGTATGACCACACGAAACGGAAATTATGTATGACCACAGAACATATTATAATACCGGAACTAATTACTTCATTTGTGGACATCATTTTTATATCCTCTTTATTAATTGTTATTATTGTGTGAGAGTTACTTTACTGATATTGAAAAGAAGTAAACTCAAACATGCCGATCTATCCCATAGAAGTGCGCCCCACGTCGCCCTCTTCCTGCCCGGCTCTCTGGACTCCAGCGCTGAGCTGACGCCGCCAGGCATGTTCTGACAGAGAAGTGACTGTCGCGAAAACTGACACATTCTAACTTTTTTTTAATTGGCAGTGCTTAATAGTAGAAGAGATGAGGAAAACAGCTTTGCGTCTTTCTACCTTTTAGCTGCGCCGAGCTGTAAACAATGTGAAGACGACACCGCCTTCAGCGGCGAGGGGTCGTGAGAACAAAGTGGACGCTCGGAGGTGTGGAATGTTGGGCTGCTCTGCCGGGTCGAGAGATTCGTAGTTTCAGGCGGCGTCCTCTCTTCTTGCACTGCTTGTGACACTTTGAATGCCCCATCGGCTCCTGGGAGAGTGAAAATCATTGCGAATGAGTGTGATCGGCACCATCGAAGCAAAATTCTCTTTGTAAATTGCGCTTCACGACTACTTACTGTCCCTTAAGGTGAGTTCAAGGTTGCTTTTGTGATAAATTCTTTTAAGAAGATGGAGGGTTTACATTTAAGAAGATGTACTGACCTCTTCATGTTAAGTTTTGGACTTGGGAATTGTTTAGACCTTCTGCCCATTAAGCATGGCAGGGCAGCATCCACATTTCTCAGAATGATTTTTCTCTTAAATCACAGGCACGTAGTGCAAGGTTGTCAGGCAGAAATTTGCAGGATCGCATTGAAAATGTAATTTCTATACCACAGCGGTCGTGTAGCGCCTTTTACAAGGGATCTGCTACCGAGAGATGATCCAAATACATTTAAGCTGCTGCTAGTGCTACTTACCTGTTGTGTTATTGCACTTTTAAAATGTACTTTACGTTAAAGCACTCCAGTACTTCTCAATGTATCTTTACTTCTTACATGTTAATGTTTTACTGTTTAATAATTTATATACTACATTTTATTTTATTCCCTTGTACTCAGTGAGCAAAGCCACTGGATGATCAGTTAGTAAATAAATAATTGAATGGCTGGCTCAATTTCTGTGGGCGTGTGTGTGCTCACACAACTGTGGGGAGTTTGGTGGAGTAATTGGGGCGAGATGCACCTGTATGTAAGGGTGTGATCGCTCTCATTTGCTTAATCGGATTTCCACAGTTCACAATCAAGGTACTGCACCCACAGAGGAAGATAAAAGGGATCTGGCACAGTAAGGAAAAGAATTGAGGAACAAAAGGAGGAAAGTTAGCCTGGCCAGTGAGAGAAAGACAAGCGCGAGACAGAGACGCAAAGAGAGAGAGTGAGACTGCCATGCTGCAGGGAGCGAGAGGCGGGTGGTCAGGAGTGAACTTCATGGCTGCAGGAGCATGAATCTGAAGAAAGGGCGCTCCTACTGAGTGATTGCAAGGGAGTAGGGGTGGCCCGATTGATGGGGTTCTCTGCAAGGGCCAAGTGAGAACTGCTGGAAAGGTGTGTGTGAGGCTCAACAGGTTGCCCCACAGATACCGATGGAAGGGTGGGAGGGACCAGAGCCAGGTTATGAAGGTTGACTGCACCTGTCAGTCGGCATCTCCTCCTCCTGCGAGTTCCCAATGGGATAAGGGGAAGAGATGCCAGGTTTAAAAGGGCAATATTTGGGGCTCAAAGTATTGTGGATTGTCTCTGGTTTTAACCTCTGATTTTAATTGATTATTTGTTTTAAACCTTCACCTTGTTTTTATGGATCATTTATCTATTGAACAATTTGAACCCTGCACTTCTTGAACATTGTTTTGTTGCTGGGTTTTATTAAAAGCACTGGAACACTTTTGCCTCAACACCTTGCTTTGTCTGAGTGTCCTTATCTGCTGGTTCATTCTTGGGTGCGTTATCAGCGGTAATGGGTTCAAGTGGGTCTCTAGAACAACTGGGAGTGTGGAGCCAACCTACACCATCATAGACTAGTCATAATATGATTGAAAAGGTCTGAAACTAAACAATCCTTTGGTAATGAGCCTTTCACTGTATGTGGCTCGACGTAGGTGGGATCTTTGATAAAAGCAGATTCACTCAGCTGTGATGAGATGCTTGCCTCTGCATACATGTGTGTAAATTGTATACTTACTAATTAAAGAGAGCAGACAACATAGAAACATGCAATTCATTTAAAAGAAGCCCCCCTTTGTTATGTAAAATACCATTATTGCTTTTGACTGACTTGTTTGTTTACTGCAACATACATGAAGAACTTTGAAATATTTCTGGCATACAGAGCTATAAAGCTTTATACTGCACTTTCTTTTTATTATTTAATACAGATCCAATTCTGTGTTGAATATTTGTTGCAGGGATGTAATATTTTTAGGGAGATTCTAGTTAATCAGTATTTTTATGGTTTTGGAGCGTGTAGAAACACATTTTGTACATATTGGTTGTTCATCTGTTGATTGTGACCTTGTTATGTTTGTGATGTTATTATACCACCATTTTGTTTGTCATGTTTGGCTGTTATGTGTATTTTTTAGTAGTCTTGGCCATATTGTTGCTACCATTTAATGGGTGGAAGTGCGCTGCATAACGTCATTGTGCTACTAATATTTAAAACTGTAGTACACTAACCTCATTGTTCAACTTTCTGTATGTTGTGAGTCTTTTCATGGAGTGTTTAGCAAGTAGAAATTTTTATTAGTGAGTTAGGACTTCTAGTTAAATGTGTTACTTTGGTTTATGATCTTTCTGGCTTTTAACTTTTGTTAGTTTGACCTTTTTTTTTCATCACTCTCGTTTGCCTCCTCCCTTTCTGCTCACAATTATTGGGGAGCTTGTACAATTATAAACTATATCGGTTACACTCACTAAATTAAAAACAGCAAAAAATTTATTTGAATGGGGAAAAAACAATCATTCATCCCAAAGGACATCATTTTCAGCCACATTGACTTCCTTCATGTCCTTCCTCACCACATCCATAAACCTCCACTTGGGCCTTCCTTTTTTCCTCTTGGCTGGCGGTTCCATCCCTAACATTTTTCCCAATGTGTCATCTCTCCTCTGCACGTGCCCAAACCATCTCAATCTAGCCTTTCTCACTTTGTCACCAAACTACTACAGTACATCATACCTGTGTTGTTCCTCTAATATACTCCTTCCTAATCCTGTCCACTCTGAGTGAAAATCGTATCTTCAGCTCCACCACTTCCAGCTCTTCCTCCTGTCTTTTCGTCAGTGCTGCCATCTCCAAACCATACAACATTCCACATGGTTTTAACAATCCACCTTAATAAAAGGATAACTGTCTGTGTATCTGTGTGTCCAGTTGCTAGTTGCATGACAAATATTTGTAGTAATAAAATAAATTACACGTCATTCCAGCTGATGGCACATCACACACATTAACATTGCTTTTATTAATTCTGTAAAAAATGGCATATAGCAAAGAAATATGAATTAAGTTTCTCATTCCAACAGATGGAGCGTCACAAACCTTTGTAGTAATGCATTTTATTACTGCAAATGTTTGTGATGCGCCATCTGTTGGAATGACAAATGCAGTTCATTTTATTACTACATGCATTAAAAAATACATTCTAATAGATGCTGCTTTGCAAATGTTAACATTGAGGTCTAAATTAGACAAGTAGCAAAGGTAGTGTTTACATAAATAATTAATAATCTTCAAATCACTGACATGTTTAAATTACAAAATTGTGTTCTTTTGTTATTCTGATGCCAATGTTAATTGTATTTGCCCCAGGCTAAAAAATAAAGTTGCTTCACATTCCAACAATAACAATGGATATGACTAGCAGTCAGATATTTTTTGGGATTCTAAAATGATTAAATAAAAGATACAAAGTTCAAAGCAATAAGCATTCAGGGTTTAAATCAATACATAGCAGTATGCTCTCCTATCAGTTAAAAAGATGCAAAATATCATTTAAACTGATAATTGAATTTGAGCAAACCATCTTTATTATCTGCATAGCTTATATTTATTTCAGCTAGTTTATCAAGTCACAATTCAAAACTTTACTTTGTTAAAGTTCTTATTTTATTTATTATTTTAATTCACTTTTCAGTAAAGTGATTTTTTGAAGACGTCTTCATTTTATCTTCTTTCAATCACCATGCACACAATATATAACCGCTGAAACATAAGATAACTCTAGAAACTCCTTCACTGCTAGGCCAAAGTTAACTTTGGAGACTCAAATGCTGCCCTCTGTGTCATTCACGTTTGTTTCTGAAATAAACATTTGACCAGTGTCAAGTATAACCAGGCTCAGTTTTTCAGATGCAGCATTCACAGTGGCCTTCAAATCTGTAATACAATCTAGTGCTACAATATTTGTGGCTGGCAGAACGCTGTGATCTTAAAAGCACTTTTGATTAAATACGGGGTAGATGTTACAGCGAGATACAGGCATTTATTTGCAAACCACATCCGTGTACTTTGTTCAACATACAGGTGCTGCAAATTAGGATTTACATATGCAAAATGTGTTTTGCATGCTGCAAATTGTTTTTTCTTCTTAACGATATAGTTATCTGTGTTTTGTTTCTTCTTTCACAGATAACACTCAGTCATGTGTGTTTTCCCCACCCAGGAGTACAGTATTGAATAAACCTGAAGATATGTTAAATACACAGACAGCATCGGAGTGCCCAATTCAAGTCACCACATTCTTGTTTTACTAATGTCCACCTTAGGTGTCGATCTCTAAAAACAACTAAATGATTCCAACCCATCATAAGACTATTCATCAATCACAACGGGTAAGTACTGGCAGATACATTTACTGTAAGTCACTAAGTCGTATCTTTATCCTCAGTCTAACTTCTTTGTAGACGTCTTTCAAGAGACATGAATATTATGGCTCTTTCAATTGAGAAAGTTGTTAAATAGGGTGACCATGCAGGAAGGATTTCCCACTCTCAGATATCAGTTATAACCTAATTGCATTTATCAGAAATCTTTATTTTTCCCATACTAAATGTTGTTAACTGCAGTGACTTATGCTAACACTACACTGCACACCTTTTCTGCACTTTTCAACCAGCGAATTCCTACCTCAGTAATCCAACAGGAAGCATCTGACCAAAGAGATATTCTCTGATTGTGCTTAGGTCACCATACACTTTAGTAAGCTTGAACCCAGCAAGAGATTCTTCTAGTGGAACACATCTTTTAGACTTAAAATGAGGAAGTCTTCCCCTGTAAATATATAAGGAAAACAAAAGTGAAATAAAGAAGGGTTGAGGACCAGCCATCATCCCGTTAAACATGGCAAAGAAACAGAAAATAAAATGCCAGCAACAAAAGGAATTGTTGTTGCTGCATTTCTGTGGCTGACTCTCTTACCAGGCTGCTCTGTTCTGAATTCTAATCTGGTTTGTCCATTAACATCGACTTTTTGAACTTTTGGTCTTTAAATTGCCCATGGGGCGGAAGTGATGGGTCATCTGGGGCCAGACTGGAAGTGACCTCAGTGGATTTCATCGTCCAGCCTGTAGTGAAAGAGAAGAGGCTGTTAGCAACTGCGTTTCCCCATATGCTGGTTTGTGAGTCCTTACTTCCAAATTGTCGCTGGGATGCTCCATTCAATATCAGGTTGTAATATTAAAATGTATGCATTGTGGCTAATGGTTTGGATCCTTTAATTGTTTTTTGTGGTCTTTGCTTAAATTTATGTAAAATGTGGTCTATGGTGCCCTAATCATGGGGCCTGTATGAGCCGAGCTGCAGTGTGCTGTTTAGAGCCTCCTTTTAGCTTTGTGGATTTGTCATATATATACCCGGTGTAAATGTGGGTGAAAGATACGAGAATGTACTGAAATATCGAAAAGAAGTGACAAATGACTCTCTTTCACTTACCCTTGGGCAGCCCCACAACATCAGAAACCTTCCATGGAGTGAAAGGGAAAAAGCTTACTTGATTTTGATTTTAATTATACATACAAACTGTAACTTTTTAAACATTTTTTCCTTCCTGTCATCCAAATTATCTGCCATTTTTCCCTCACAATAAGCAGTAAACATTTTTAACTAATTAATCTTTCCATTTAATTGGTAATAGACATCTTAGAAATTTTCAGTTTAGGCTCTTTTTGCTGTTCAGTGGTTGACACAGTCTTAGAATTTCTTCTTTTTTGCTATTAAATCCACAAACGTGCCCCAGAGGGGGGGGGGATTGACTAAGTGAAGTGAGTAGGGGGCAAAGTCCTCTAGTACCCTAGTATATTTATATATATATATATATATATATATATATATATATATATATATATATATATATATATATATATATATATATATATATACAGTGGAACCTCAGGTCATGACTGTAATTCGTTCCAAAACTCTGGTCGCAACCCGATTTGTTCGTGACCCGAAGTAATTTCCCCCATAGGATTGTATGTAAATGCAATTAATCCATTCCAGACATACAAACTGTATGTAAATATATATTTTTTAAAGATTTTTAAGCAAAAAAATAGTTAATTATACCATAGAATGCACAGTGTAATAGTAAACTAAATGTAAAACATTGAATAACACTGAGAAAACTTTGAACAGAGAAAACTAACATTGCAAGAGTTCATGCTACAGCCTTACGAACCGCTAAGGGAAAAAAATGAACATTTAAAAAATCTGTAATTTATGCAAAAACTAACCATAAACAACCAAGAAAACTAACCTTGCATGAGTCAAGTTCTGGCATGAAGGAAGTGGAGAGAAGATTACAGTTTTGAGGTAAAGTCTGTGACGATGAGGGTTTGCTGCATGCGCCCATCTCACTTCTGGGAGCCCTTAAACCCGTCACTGTCGGTAATGTTGCCGATGAGCATGACAGTGAGGCACTACAATTGTAGCAATCGGATGGTGCAAAAAGTGCCAAGTGCTTTTATTAAAATCAAGAAAACAACCATCAAAAACAAAGTCCAAATTAAATAAAGTGCAGTGCTTTCAGAATCCTTCAATAAGTAAATTATCCCATAAAAACAAAAGTGAAGTGGAGGTTAAAATCCAATAGAAAAAAAGTCTTCATTAAATACAGCGAGATTAAAACAATGCTTGAAGCATCTCTTTAAAAACAAGCCCAGTGCATTCTTTAACTGCCTTCTCAGCCTTACTGCCTTCTCACACTCTTTCTCTCTCTCTCGCTCACTCGCTCGCACACTCTGCAATTGGAAGAAATCCTTAGAAATCAGCGTGAGGCAAATACAAACTGATGTCATCAAAGACACAATGAAAGAATGAACAATAACTTCAAGAACATAAAATGAATAAAAAATATATTGAATACACCAAAGTAAATGTAAACAGCTGCAGGTCCTGACACATATCTACCTGACAAAGCTGAAAAGGGGATCATTATATAAGCCAACAACACTGTTTTTTTTGTTTTCTATTCACGTAATAATATTTAGTTCCAAGACAGTGCTGTCAAAACACTTAGTCTTTTTATTGAGTTTTTCTCTTCAGTTAAATGCTGAATGTTCAGTTATTCTGCTTTGACATTTTTGTTATTTAGCAGACACATAATATGTACACCAGTTATGGTCTATATTTATTTGTCACTTGTTATGAAATACTTCCAGGCTCATCTGAGGTATGTAATACCACCCCAGATCCAGAGGGGGTGCTAGAGCTAACCATATCTTAGCAGTCAAAATATATAAGATATCAGGTTAGTCTCATACAAAATATCATCTCTGCCCTTATTTATTAAACTTCTCAGAGTAGGAAAATGATCCTAACTGGCTCAAAATTCTTAGAGTGATGCAAATTTAATAGAACTCTTAGGAGAAGGAATACAAGCATTTTATTAATTTTTCCTAATTTAGGAAACTACTCCTAACTTAGCAGAGCTTGTGAACCATTCTAACCCACTAAAAGCATCCAGAAGATGACATTCAGGCAAAGATCACACATCCTAGGAATGGCAAACAGTTTTGGCAATGCATGACCACAAAGAACTTGTTAAAAGATACTGATTTGACAAAGATGGCATACTATTTGTAACAAATCATGTATGTTACATGATTGCTCCATCTAGGTAAAGAAACCATGCACAGTCAGTTGAAAGTGTGGGTAACAATACATGTAAAATGCAGCTTTGCAATAGTGATGATTTATTTAAAAAAGGCAATCACTTTACCACATGCAGGGCTGGATGCAGATTAACGTCATACCCAGGACAGAACCTGCAGGGAAAAACGTGGGGGTTGGTGGCTGAATTGGCACTCCGGCCACCACAAAAAACCTCCTACTGGTTCCACTCCATCTGAACTAGTGTGGTGCTGAGGTGTCACCCATTGCATGGCTGCACTCAGGTCCCAATCTGGATCCTGAGTTGGTGTGTCGTGTGGTGGGTGTGGCAATGCGTTGTATCAGTGTGTGCTCTCTCTCTTTACCATAGACACCCTAGGGCATCGGATAAATAGAGTGTCACACAAGATGAGGGGGAGACACAGCAAGGCACAATGGAAGACGATCAGGAATAGTGAAGGTCGCTTTAGAAACAATGTAAGAATAGTTGTGGCTAGTTCCAGTAACTTATTACTTTATGAGGTGTTTCCAGTGGCCATAACAATGAAGAAGTGATGCATCTGAAAGTACGGCTGTGAATTATCTATCCATTTTCTAAACCCACTTTATCCTAAGCAGGGTCACATAGAAGCTGGAGTCTGTACCAGCCAGCATAGTACACAAGGCAGCAAAAATCCCTAGAGTATTCATTATTGAATAGCCATCGTCATTTTCATGCTTTACTCTCATTCAGTGTGTATGTCCCAGTCTGTGTTCATTACAGTATTATTCTTTAATAAAAGCCCTGTGGAACTAGCCCCGGACACAGACAGGTAGACATGTTTAATCACCACCACACGTTTATTTACATTACTATTTACAAGTTCAAGTGCACACATAGAACCCCCAAGACTTCCCCAAAGTCCAGGCCTCTCACACTCCGCCTCACTTTTCAGGCCGCCTCCACTTTCTTCTTCCAGCTCTTGTCCTCTCCTCACCTGACTCCAGCCCTGAATGACGGGAGGCGGCCCCTTTTATAGTCACCCGGATGTGCTCCAGGTGCTTCTTGGCAATCTTCTGAGACACACTCCTGGTGTCCCTGGTCCTCTTCCCCCCCACCACTTCCGGGTGTGGCAGAAGTGCTGAGGTCCAGGGCTCCATAGGCAGCAGGGCACCCCCTGGTGGTGACCACGGGCCCCTACAGGGTTGAGCTTCCAAGCCCTGCACCCGTGATCCCCAAAGCAACCAGGGTGGTCACCCCCTCGTGGTCTGGAGGAGACACAAGCCCTCCTCCGGTCCTCCTGGGCATCCCGACTGGGTAGAAGCCCCAGGCACTCGCCACAACCCATATTAGTGTACAACTACCACCACTTTACAGTTTTTAAACTAAACAGGATATTCTGTTAAGGTCTCAGATATTTAGGCCACCAATAGGTTTCCAAGCCTTTCAACTTTTAAGATTTACTGTATATTGAAAAGAATATGTAGAACTGGAGCCCAAGCCTATTAACGTTTTTTTCTTATTAGCAACACATCCAGAAAAATCATATGGGCCACACTGCCTCTATGAATTACTTGAATATAACAAGTGTAAAACATTTCTTTTGACTAGAAATAATGGATGGTTTAATGAAATGAATGCTCAAAATGAAGTGTGAAAATTCCTATGCCGACAAAGTTTTACCACTTTCTCTTAAACAGTAATGTTTATGCAGTGGAAATGACTGTTGGCTCAAAACACTGCAGCCATAACCCAAAAGGAACGTTATACTAAACAGAGAGGTTTCTGCTTCCGAATAGAGATCATTCTCTTGCTAAAGTAGCACATAAAGGAAATTCTCCAAATTAGGAAATGAATTCAAGTCCTAACAACTCCCAGCAGGCTTTTGTGCATAGTTTGTAAAAAATGGAAAAGTGGAACTGGTTAGGCAATGATCTAATAAGCAGTCATGTAGGTCTTCACTCAACTTTACATTTCAGCAGATCTCATTTATTTGGAATAGGATTTCGGTGGGTATGATGTTGTCAAGGGTAGTTAGTATATAATGGCATAATGCAATGGGCTAAACAGTGTTCTTCCACAAATGAAAATAAAAATCATGATTTTTTTTTATGCTACATGAAAGATTTAGCAGTTCAGCGGGCCTATTTTAAATAAATAATCTGACAACTAATAGAAATGATTAAATTGTAACAGGATATGAAATGTCATTTAATAGAATTATGCACTGTTAACATTTCCAAAAACAAAACCTTAAACTGAAGTCGAATCCAAAGTTAGCAAGAATCTGCACACCATATTGTAAGAAAACTAGGGTGCTCCACCCCCTGCTCGCTTCGCTTGCCAGCCCAGGGTTTGTTTTCCCAGAAATATGATTTAAAGAGATTGTTTTTTTCATAGGAATTGTTACATATGCATTATGTTCACTTTTACTTTAAAACTTCAGTAAAAACAATGTTTGGAATGAACTTTTCTGATATCATTTTCATGGTCTTCCATTGTTAAATTTTCATCTGCTGTTATCTCTTTCTTTATCTCTGATTCGTTAATTGCTGCATTATCAAATCTTCTGCTTCTAACCTTTCTTTGATGATCGAAAGAGCCGTTTGTTCATTCGACTTTTTGGATAATGATCCTTTGAACGCTTCCCATAATTGTAAAGTATCAACTTGACCCATCATAATTATGTACACGAAGAAGTGTCTTAAATTATCAGACATCATTTCAAACATATAGTCGTCCAATTTACATAACCCTGCTGCTCACGCCGCTTTTTGAAAGGTACCGTACGTAGTTCCATCTATAGTTAGAACATCTGTATACGATGTTGCTCCTTTCGATTCACGTAACAACAATTTTAAATTAAACCATTCGATATCTTTTGGTGATGCAATATTTAATCAAGCAACACTTTTGCAATTAGTTTTTCTTGGCTGCCACACTCTTTTTTGTTTCTGCCACGTGTAATGTTGAGGAATTTGCACATATGTATATGCTTTTGCATTTACGTCTGTTTTATTAAGTTCAAAATAAGCCATTAATTTTGTATTTCTGTTTTTTGCTACCTTTAAAGCTTCTGCTTCTTCGCCCTCTTTAAACTGAATCATATTCTGACCTGGAAAATGAATCGTTAATAATTCAACAGAATGACTGCAACCGTACATTGGCAATTCCATTAAATGCCAGCCGCTTTCCATTGCACTGACAAACTTTGTCCTGAGACTGTTCTTTCGATAAAGTTATGCATACTCTATTGTGCCCTTTATGAATGTACTTTGGATGTACTTAATACTCATAACCGATGCACAATACTCAACATTAATAATAATAATAATAATAATAATAATTCATTTTATTTATATAGCGCCTTTCCCATGCTCAAAGCACTTACAAAATATAAGAAAGAACGGCAGGGTATACAGTATATAGCATTGTACAAAGCAAATAAATAAATAAATAAAGAAGACAGTAAATTCAGAGAAAGCCTAACAGACAACATAATTGATGGTCTAGCACACACACACACAGGTTACAGGAGCATCTTGACAGAGAGGTAAACTGAGAGAAGGGTAATAAAGTCAAGTAGAGCTAAAAGCCTTCCTGAACAGATGAGTTTTGAGTTGTTTTTTAAAAGAATTCATGGAGTCAGCTGATCTGATTAATTTCGGTAGGTCATTCCAGAGTCTCTGCACTATACAGCTGAAGGCCCTGTCACCCATGGAGTGTAGATTAGTGTAGGCACAACAAGATTGCCAGAATCAGAGGACCTTAGTGAGCGGGCAGGCACATAGTGATGGAGAAGGTCACTGATGTAGTTTGTCGCGAAGTTATTTAAGGCTTTGTAGGTTATTAGTAGGATTTTATATTCGATTCTGTAAGACACAGGGGGCCAGTGAAGACGGAGCAGGATGGGTGTGATGTGCTCGCTGCTGCTGGTTCGAGTAAGGACTCTTGCAGCCGAGTTTTGAATAAGCTGGAGCTGTGATATAAGACTAGAAGGGGCACCTGCCAGCAGCGAGTTACAATAATCGATGCGGGATGTGATAAAAGTATGGACAAGTTTCTCAGCATTAGAAAAGGAGAGGAAGGAGCGAACACGAGATATGTTATGGAGGTGAAAGTAAGAAAGTTTCTTAATGTGATTTATGTGGACAGAGTAAGAAAGGGAGGAATCAAAAATGACACCAAGATTCTTTGCAGTAGAGGCAGGTCTGATGAGATCACTGCCAAGATGGACTGGGAAGGAGTTCATTTTATTAAGTTGCATTTTAGTCCCAATTTGCAGGAGTTCAGTTTTGTTGCAATTTAATTTTAAAGAGTTCTGCTCCATCTAGGTTTTAATTTCACTGAGGCAGGTTGTGAGCTGAGAAAGCTCTGATGAAGTTCCACTTTTAACATTGAAGTAAAGTTGGGTATCATCTGCATAAAAATGATAGCCCAGTCCATAGCTACGAATAATATGGCCAAGGGGAAGCATATAAATACAGAAGAGAAGAGGGCCAAGGACAGTGCCCTGAGGAACTCCTTGTGTGACTGGCGCCAAGCTGGATCTGCTGTTGCCAAGACTAACAAACTCTTGCCTAGGACAGTGCCAGAGATACCCAGCATGTTCTCCATTCTGGACAGTAGAATGTCATGTCTGACAGTGTCAAATGCTGCACTGAGGTCTAATAGAATTAAATATGCTGGTTTGTCCAGAGTCTGCTGCCATGAGCAAATCATTGGTTACCCATAGCAGAGCAGTTTCACAACTGTGCTGCACCCTGAAACCAGAGTGAAAGGGATCCATCAAGTTATTAGTGGTTAAGTAATTGGTGAGCTGGGAGGCTACAACACACTCAAGAGCTTTTGACAGGAGAGATAAGTGGGAAATAGGCCAGACTTTTTTAACATTGGGGTTACAGAAGCGATTTTAAAAGTGAGCGACACAGAGCCAATGTCAAGGGATGAGTTTATTACTGTTGTAACAGTCGGGATTCTGGCATGAAGGCAGGATTTAAGTAGTGTTCTGGGGATTGGGTCCAGTACATAAGTAGTCAGTCTCATCTTACAAAGCAGGTTATTAACAAACGCAGATGTGACAGGTGAGAACTTAGAGAAGAAGCTGGATGGAGTGGGAAAACAGGGAGAGATATAAACAGATGATGTATTTATGTTAGTTGAATTATTTAGATCTTTAATTTTGTTACGGAAAAAGTGGAGGAAATCCTCACAGACTTCAGTAGAAGAGGTAGTTGGGCCAGATGCAGGTTTGAGTAGTTTATTAACTACAGAAAACAAAACCCTTGGGTTATTGTGGCCAATTTCTATTATTCTGCAATAGTGGGTGTTCTTAGCAGCAGTTAGTGCTTCTCTGTAAACTCTTTGGTGGTCAGAGAAAGCCTGGATTAAGATGACAATCGAATCGTTTGAGCAAATATGGGTTATATGGTACAATCATTGAATTATTGAGGATCACAATTTTACTATCTTTCTTACCATGGTAAGTGTGTTGTTTGTGACGAGTATCTCTTCGGCGATAAACAGGAAAGCCAGCCTTAGTCATATCTGTTGTTTGAACGAACACTTTTTGAAATTTCTTTAAACACTTTTTTTCTTTTGAGTCCCAACATACTGAATTTTTTAAACGTTGTCTGTGAGACGTGTTTAATGACTTTGTACCATAATTCAGGAAAGGTTTCTCTGTTTGGAATTTCAGCACAGACAAACCAATCTACATCATCAACAGTTAATAATTTATTCTTCAAAGAAACCAATAAATGCATGTGAGGCAAACCCTGTTTTTGAAATTCGATTATGTAACTGTATGCTCTGATTTGACTGAACACCATTTCGAGTTCATTTAATAAAAGTAAGACTTTCTGATAAAACAATCTACTTACGAAAGTGGGAATATCCAGAGCCGATGTAGCTGGTGGCATTGTTCTCAAGAATCTGTGGATTTGTGTACATTGTGAATTGCACGTGATTGTAATAAATACAGTAAATCTGGCTGACCGATATTTTTGGATATTGCCATTGCATCATGATATAACTGTTGCAACGCTCTTGGACTACCTTGATATGATGTTGGTAATATTACTGCTTTACCTATTTTGAATTTGTCTGAACTATTTGATTACATCTTGCCTGAAGAAGGGGCCTGAGTTGCCTCGAAAGTTTGCATATTGTAATCTTTTTAGTTAGCCAATAAAAGGTGTCATTTTGCTTGGCTTTTCTGAACTATTGATATTTGAATTTTGAACGTGATCAATGAGATCTTGCATATGTTCCGTTCTAAGTTTTGCTTGATTCGATTTAATAAAGAAGAGACAATTAGCCCTGAGTTTTAGATACGCATTAATAATGTAATGTTACGATAGATGTTGCAGATCTTTCTTCTTCACTTAGTCGTTGCTTACTTTCCTTATTATCAGAATTTGCACATAGATTATTATTGTTCTTTGTTGCATTTTTTGGGCATTCTTTTCTCTCAAATGCTTTTGGGTCTCTTTTTGACGCACTGCCCTTTCTTCTTCACTTAGTCATGGACGTCTCATCTTTTATACATTTTTTAGAGCTGCTCTTTCTTCATCGCTTAGTCATTTTTGAAGTTCTGTCCAACAACTGAGAGGTTAGATGACCATGATCTTGTTTGAAAATGTAGGCCGTGACTTGACTGTGTCACGGGACGTGAAAGTGTCTCTCTGAAGTGTCTGTCTTCTAATCTGTCTCTCTTCAAAAGATCACTTCTCATCCCTAGTTTTTTTTTTATAACATCGAAATATCCGCAATCTTGGATGAGTGGTATTGACCAATAGCATAGTGGACGCCACTATAGCCATCACAGTTCCTCGGGGGGCATCCAGATCCAACGGCACCCTTTTGAGACCTCAGCAAAATCAGCCATAAAAATCTTTCATTTTTGCAAAAAGTTTAAACAAATTTGTTAATTGTGAGGCTAAACCAAATAGTGAAAAACTGGCAACACAAGATGTTACAAGCAACAGGCAGGTGAGAAAATCTGCACACGTTAGCTGATAGATAATGAAAGGATCCATCATGATTAGAAAAAAGAAATAACTAAATGAAGCTCACATCAAGCAACTCGCACAGCAGGCTGTAGCCAAACTTCCAAAGATAACAGCTATGCTTAAAATATCAGGGGAACAGGGAACTGGTGAAATGTTACCAAGAGTACCATAAAGAGACTGTATGCATGTCAGGTGAATTGAACATCATTGCAAGTGCTTGTCCTCCTTGCCCACCTCTTCCTATTGCAGACAACCATTAGCTTGTTTATAATTGTGCCAAGCAACTTGACAGACCCAGACCCAGGTAAAAATAAGGTGTGGGAACCAGCCTCGACACGGACAGACACCAAGACAGCTTATGTCCAAAACACATGTTTTATTTGTTTCTTTAAGTACAGTGCACCAATCACTCACAGTCCTTCCTTCTTCCTATTCTTTTATTGCCGCCTTCACTCCTCTCTTGTAAGCTTCTTCACGCTCCCTCCCAGCTCCGGCTCTCTGACTGGAGTGAGGTGGCCTCTTTTATACAGTACTCCAGGTGCTTCCTGACGATCTTCCTACAGCACTTCTGGGTGTGCCGGAATTGCTGCATGAGCACCTGGAAGCACACCGGGTGTATCTGCCTCCTGGCCTAGCAGCACTTCCCGTTGTGGCAGAAGTGCTGCAGTCCTCGTCTCCTGGAATATCCCGGCAGACCATGGTGATCGCCACATGCCCTAACCTGGTGGATCTTCCCAGCTCGTTCAGGGTGGTTGCCCTCTCATGTCCCAGGGGAGGTATTGGTCCTCTCCTGGTTCTTCCACCTTCCAGGTATCCCAGCTGTGCAGATGCCCCAGGCGTCTGTGACAAAGGACATGATGTATTTAAATAGAAATAAGTGAATAATACCACTGGGGTCACTAAATGTTTTATTGTTACATGTTAATGCCACGGTTTTCCTCCTAACTGCCACAAATTGGCCAGGCACACTCTGGGTTTAATTTAAACTTAATATTTTTTTAAATAGTTTGTAAGTTCAGCAGAGAGGCAAATAAGTTTGAAATACAGGAGATCACCTATTTAGTATTGCTCTAGGTGCCAACAGAGAAAAGAAAAGTGTTAAATGCAGAAAATTGTCAAGGAATACTTAGGATCCTAGTAATACAAGTCTGGGTTCACTGTGTTCAGTTTTCTTTTTGCTGCATTTATTTTAGAATTCCGATTATCATCCAGATTGAAGTGTCCTGATTAGGTCTATTCATTCAGTGGAATTATTATTAACATTTTTGTTCTTTCCAATTGTTATTCCTTGTCGTGAATGTCGCTGTGTTATTGATAGCAACTGCATCATTGTTATAAACATCCATGCACCACCTTACATTTCGAATTTTAAACCAAAAAAGGCTAAACTGCGACTCAGTCCCATTTTTTCGCTCATATGTTACAAAGATCTCGTAATTTTAGAGAATAATGATTAACAAATAATGTCAAGAAATCAGAACTTTTCAGAAAGGCTTGGCATTGCTTTTGTAATGACTGTTTTGCATCCAAAACGTCCCCATCGCTCTCACCAGTCTCGTCTCCTGTCTTTTGGGCCACTTGTTTCCATGGATGGAACACCATCAGGGATAAATGCAGTCAAACCAACAGCTCAGATCTATTTGTTTCTTGATTCTCTTGCTTGCCATCAAGAGCTAATGAATTTGATTGCACCATTCACTGAAATGATGTGAAGTAAAGCATCAAACATTATCTTTTAGTTTGCATTTGTCTGACAAAATTGTCTTATTCAATTTGTGTATGCAGAACACATTCAGGATGGACATATTTTAATAAAAGCAGAAAAAACAGATACAATGCAAAAATGAATATAGCAAAAAACCAGGACAGAGTCACTTTTAACTCTTATGTCAACTTAGCCTTAAAAGACTCGCACTTCTTCAGACTTGCGAATTTTATGTCAACAATAGCATCCAAAAAAAAAACATTACATATGTGAAAATGCTAAAGATGGGAACATTAAATAAGGGTTCTATTGTAAATGTTTTTTTTAGAAAAGGCCCCCACCTCTGTTACTGCAGGTGGGCCCATGAATTCTGCAATATACCACTAATGCTAACAGTTCACACAGTTTGCAACCCCCAGTCATTTCTCAGAAGCAACCACTATAGCAACTAAACACAAGTCAAGTCAAGTCAAGTTGGGGAGCATGCACTTGTATAGTGCAGTGCCCCATGCACTACACGACGAAACAACTTGGGATCCCAGTTGGCAACCCCCCAGGCAGACATGCAGTCCAGTACCACCCTCCGGAAGTGACCCTCTATCTGCCACAGCCAGGTGTTATGTGGGTGACCCCTTGGCTTGGTCCAGCCACTTAGGTCCCCAACAATGAGGATCTTACGAGCCGGATCACCCTCGGGGAAACGCACCACATGGTCGTAGTGCCGTAACTGACGCTCCCTCACAATGCAGGTAATGTGCCTCATTCGGGACTCCATGAGCAACCGCTCATTCGACGCAAAGTCAAACCAACTGTACCCAAGGATTTTCTGGAGAGACACAGTACCAAAGGAGTCCAGTCTTCGTCTCAGGTCATTGGATAGCGTCCATGTCTAGCAACAATATAGCAAGACAGGAAGCACCAGAACTCTAAATACTTGAACCTTCGTCCTTTTGTATGGATATTGGGAGTGTCACTCCCAATCTGTCTACTGACTTCATAGGAAGAGTCTCCAGAGACATGAATGTCACTGCCAAGGTAAGTAAACCTCTCAACAAGGTCAACACTCTCCTCAGACAGACACACTGCTGATGGCTGTGCCCAAGAGGTCATTAAGGCTTGGATCTTGGTTTTTATCAAGGACACTCACAAGCAATGTTCCCTCTAAGCTGAGCGCGTGGGCGATCGCTCACACGAATTCAGAGCGTCGCTCATACTTCCTGCACGATCGCTCACTCCGACCGTCGGAGTCCAAAGCCGAAGGTCTTATTCTTTTAGGCCGCCACCTAAGAAACGTGCTTGCGTTATAAAAATTTTTTGAAACTTGTTTCTGTTTGTCTCAGCGAGTCAGTGTATGTGATTAACTTTGGTAAAAATTGTTTGAAACTTGTTTCTGTTTGTTTGGCTCTGCGTATGTGATTATCTTTGTTTGAACATAGGTTCGAAGTTCGAAAGTTTTATTTATTTCCGACTTCTGACTCGTGTTTAAAGCCTTTCTTTACGCACATATTTTGATTTACATAGAATTAGGCGCATCAGTTTATATTAGGAGTTTAAAATCAAGAGCCATGTCTAAGCGTCAGGCAGACAATTGTTCAGAAAACGCGATTAAAAAGTGATGTTTGGAATTCAAGAAAGAATGGTTGACAGGATGTTCAGTAGACGCAGACTTGCCACATGGCTCTGGACAACACGTGCAGCTGGGTGAAATTTTTGAGTACTCTGAAGTACGTGGTGTTATATGCAAAATTTGCATGAAAGCTGGAGCCAACAGTGAATGGACAGCAGGAAAAACATGGACCGACTGGAAAGTTGATCATCTAAAAAAACATTTAGGTCAAAAATCTCATGTGGATTTTGTCACAAAACTTAAAAATCAAAGCAGAGGGATTTTGAAAAGCATGCTAACTGAATCAAAAGAAGATCGTGAAACCAGGAAAGAGACCACACAGCGAAAACAAGCAACCCCAGATGAGATAAAGATTTTAATAGATAACGTTTTGCTTGCTATTAGAATAAATTATTCAATGCTGTCAGTTCAGGATATTCATGATCACGTCGGAAAATATGTCAAAATCCCAGAGAGTTGGCAAAGTAAGTAACTATGCCTTTGAGTTTAGTGAGTGTATAAACTCAGCTATCAAAACTGAAATGTATACCGAAATAAGGAAAGCAGCTTATCATACCTTGATAGTTGATGAGTCAACTGACATTTCCGTTTCAAAGATGTTAATTTTATACATAAAGTGCAGGAGTGAAAATGAATTTGTCTATAAAACTGTGTTTGCGGGAATCCTGAAGTTAATAGCATGCGATAGTTCATCAATCTTTCAAGCTATTCAGAACTTTTATTTTGAAAACGGGTTTGATTTAAACAAGATGGTTATGTTTAATTCTGATGGAGCCTTGGTCATGCTGGGTAAAAGAAAAGGTGTAGCTGCACTATTGCGACAGTCAATTCCACATTTATCAGAGCAACATTGTATAGCCCATCGTGAGGATTTGGGTATAGATGATGCATGGAAGAATATACCTTTGATGAGAGAGATAAAAACTTTAGTAAGGACTTTTTACACAATATTCTGCAGATCATCTGTTAAGAAGGCAAAGTTTGAAGAACTAGCTAAAGCTGCTGATGCAGACGTGATTGCATTTAGACCACTGAAGGAGGTTAGGTGGCTATCCAGACATTTTGCAGTAAATGCTTTGGTAAAGAATTATGATGTTTTGCTGCAATATTGCCAAGAAAAAGTGGAGGAAGACAATGATCCTGTTCACACATATTGCTTAGAGAAGTTATGTAATCCAGAACACCATGTAGCAATTGGAATACTTAATGATGTTCTAGCAGAACTAGCAGAATTAACTAAAATTCTACAAAGAAGTGTGCTTTCAACTATTGAAGCCTTTCAGTTTACAAAAGCAAAAATTAAGAAATTGCGATCACAGTATCTGGGAGAGAATAAGCATTTCCTTAAAGAAACAAGCATTCTAATTTCTTCATTTCAAGTCCCAGTGAACACAACATCAATAATAAAATTTATCCAGAAGATGTGTGACCATATGGACAGCCGATTTCCAGATGATGAATTAAAAGATTAGTCAATATTTGAAAAAGACTCTTTCTGTGCCACTGCAAATCAGGAGGAGTATTCATTTGGACATGAGCAGATGAAAAGCCTTGCAGCCAGATACTGTCTTTTCCTACAGAAAGATGAAGATATTCTTAAAAGTGATCTTTGTAAACAGTGTTCAGAATTCAAAATTCTTATTAATGAGAAGTTAAAATGTGGAGCATTAAAGACATTTTCAGATATTCTTACATTCACTCAACAACAGGATCACTTAAATGAACTCTTCTTAATCATGGATATTTGCAGGACATTCCAGGTCTCAAGTGCAGACTGTGAAAGAGGGTTTAGCCTGATGAACAGTATAAAGACTAAAGCCAGAAACCGTTTAGAAGTTGAACATTTGGAACATTTAATGAGAATTAAACTCTTCTTGAATTCTGGAAAGGCTGTAGACGTAGATAAAGTTTATAACATCTGGAAAGCAGAAAAAAGCAGAAGAGAGACTATTTGAATTTGACTAAGGAACTAATTTAGTAAGTTTAACTTAGTACATTTACTTAATATAAATATTTTGCTTATGTAAACCTGCATCTTCAATTTTTAAATATTTTTCAAATGTCAATACAACTTGTCATTTTACTGAAATAAACCCCAGAATCGCTACGCGAAAATTGGTGCTCATAAATTTTTGGCTTAAACAAAATGTCGCTCATAAACAATGTTTTTTGCTCACTATATGCTACTCCTTAGAGGGAACATTGCTCACAAGCCCAGACACTCAGACTCCTCACTCAGTCTCTCGAGCGCCCCGATCAAAGCCTCCATTGACTCTACGAAAATCACAGCATCGTCAGCAAAGTCAAGATCCATCAATCTTTCTTCACCAACAGATGCCACACAGCCACTGGACCCCACGACCTTTCCCAACACCCAGTCCATACAAGCATTGTACAGAGTAGGAGCAAGAACACACCCCTGACGAACCCCAGCATCAACTGGAAAAATCACAGAGGTTCTGCCTCCACTCTGCACAGCACTCACAGTACCAGTGTATAGGCCGGCCATAATATCCAACAACCTTGATGGGATCCCGTCAACCCTTAGGATGTCCCACAGGGCAGCTCGATCAACTGAGTCGAATGCGTTATGAAAATCGACAAAGGCTGCAAAGAAACTCTGCCGATATTCGAGTTTGCGCTCCATAAGAAGCCTCAGTGCCAGGATGTGGTCGATGGTAGATTTCTTAGGCATAAAACCAGACTGTTCCGGTCGCTGGTAGGTGATCCTATTGAGGACGACCCTAGAAAGGACCTTACCCAGCACCGAGAGCAGTGTTATCTCCCTGTAGTTGCTGCAATCCAGGCAATCATCCTTCCCTTTCCAGTTAGGGACAACAAGTCCCGTCTTCCACTCAGTTGGGATGATGCCTGTCTCCCAAAAAAGGAAGCAAAGATTGCTTGTAATGCCAGGAGGACAGCCTTACCACCAGCCTGGAGAAGTTCACCTCGAATACCAAAGATCCCTGCAGCCTTTCCTCCCCTCAGCTGGTTCACCACCTGTGCAATCTTGGTGCCATCCAAAAAAAGATATTTTGAAAAAATGATGTAATTTCAGCTATCTTAAAACTTATTCCAAACTATACATAAACACTAGAAATCGAACCAGCAACCCAAAAAATCTATAGTATATGTAAAGCAATCTAAAATTGAAGAAGACTAAAAAATAAAAAAATAAAATGAAACCAATTTATACCAAACCGGCTTAAACACAAAGGCAGCATGTGCAGCAAAGAATTCCAAAAATCCAGTGGCCCCCTAAAGCTGTGGACGGTGTCCATTGGAGGAAATCAAGCATGCATGCTGAGAGAGTAGCTGTGAAAGAATAAAAGGACCTATGTTTCCTCCTGCTAAACCACTAGATGCCACTCTCTGTGATGATCTCAGTTTTTCATAACCATCATTTAATACAGTATGTCTAATTTTATTGAACATGTGCATGTTTATTTTTGCTGTTTTGAATATATTGTCATTTTTCTGGGGATGCCATTTTGTGTTCTGTGTTTCAGTTGGTTCTCACCATTTTGAGACCATGTTTGTGCGGCTGTTGCCATTGTAGTTTGTTGTTGTTATGCCCAAATTCTAGCTGTTTAAGATGGCAGCACATAGTAGTTGTAATCTGAGTACTGGATTTTTTTCTATAATCAAACTTCATGGTGATAATATTTAATGGAACACAAAGCCGAAAGTGTACAACTTGTGGCTTGAATTTTTGTTGTTTGACTTTAATTCTGGCTTATTTAACTTTGTTTGTTTTCTCTGATTTTTTGAACTGCTTGCTTATCTTCTAGTTTGCCTCTTACAATATCTTCCATTCCCAGGTTTTCTGCACTGCTCAGTCATAAACTTTAGAGTACCAGGTCCTCCTGGGAATTCACTATTATTTGGGGTCCTAGTTTAGAAGCACTCTTTGTCATGCTGGGAGGAGACACTCCATGTACAGTTATACATGTCTGGTCCAATATCTGAGGGCTCAGATAGGGTGATCTGATGGCCTTGGAATTTATTAGGTCAAAGCTGATGTTGAATCTAAATATAAGGATGTAGCAGAAGCAATTCACGGATGGAGGAAAGGATGGTTTCCCCCTAGCCAAGAATTTTTATGAATATCCCCTGACAGGAAGGCTAAAACCACTGAACCACCTTTTCTAAAATGAAACTTTTTTTTTATTTAAATAATATTTTAAAAAAATCAACAAAACTGGGCACTTTAATTGTTTTCTAAATCCACTTTTAGATAGGACCTCTTCCACAGGGGGAACGGCATCTAACACCGCAAAGATAATTACAAAGTTTATAACTGATCAAAACTTATCAGACCCCTGGAGGTTTTTAAACCCAAATTCAAGAACATATTCTTTTTACTCACCAGTACATCATTGCTACTCATGGATTGATTGCTTCTTTATAGACAATAACTTCTTGCCTATGATTAAATATTGCAAATACGAAGCTATTGTTATTTCTGACCCTGCACCTATGGTCTTGGAGCTAAAATTATTAAGCCCCATACACTCACCCCAGAGATGGCCTCAACCGCTTCTATTAGCTGAGAGAATTGTACTGAATTTATATCTAAACAAATCAAATTCTTTCTAGAGACAAATACATCCCCCGAGATCTCTGCAGGAATACTCTGGGAAACTCTCAAGGCCTTCTTAAGAGGACAGATTATCTCATATCTTTCCCACAGAAATAAATCCGAAGCCAAGAAAGTAGCAGAGATAAAAAGTGAAATTACTAGAATAGATGAAGAACACGCCAGACTACCAAGCGAGACTCTACATAGAAAAAGGCAGGCTCCACATTCAGACAACTAAAGAAACTGAACAACTAATCTATAAATCCAGACATCATTACTATGAACATGGAGAGAAGCTAATAAGCTTTTAGCTCAACAAATTCACAAGCAAGAAGTGCAACACAATCTCGTAATCACCAACCTAACGGAGATAAAATCATCGAACACAAAAATATAATGCACACTTTCAGAGACTACTATAAATCCCTATATACTACTGAGTTTAAAGAAGACAATACACAATCTAATGCATTTCTGGATACATTACAGATACCACAAATAGACGCTTTTAGTGTGGAGGAACTTGATAAACCTCTGGCATTATCAGAATTACTAGATGCTATAAAGTCACTCCAAGGTGGAAAAGCAGGCCCTGATGGCTACCCTGCAGAATTTTACAAGAAATTCTCCGCTCAGCTAGCTCCCTCCTATTAGCAACATTTACAGAAGCCAGAGATAACCAATCTCTTCCACAAACCTTTCGCCAAGCACTAATCACTGTTTTCCAAAACAAAATAAGGACTTATTACAATGTGCATCATACAGACCAATTTCACTTCTGAATAACGACGTTAAAATACTCTCTAAAATCATAGCTAGAAGGATGGAGAAAGTGCTCCCTTCGGTAATATCACAAGACCAAACTGGATTTATTAGCGGCCAACACTTATCTTCAAATCTTCGATGCCTGTTTAATGTAATATACTCACCAACTAAATCAAACACCCCAGAAATATTATTATCATTGGATGCAGAAAAAGCATTCGACATGATTGAATGGAAATACCTTTTACTACATTGGAGAAGTTTGGGTTTGGCCCGAACATTTGTGCATGGATTAAATTACTGTATACTAAGCCAGAAGCTTCAGTTTGCATCAACAACATTTGCTCAGACTACTTTAAACTAGAGCGTGGCACAGACAAGGATGCCCTTGTCACCGCTGCTGTTTGCAATTGCCATTGAACCACTGGCAATACATTGTCGAAATACTGATCAGATAAAGGGGATTAGCAGAGAAGGACTGGAACAGAAAATCTCATTATATGCAGATGATATGGTACTGTATATATCGGACCCAGAAAATTCTGTGCCTGCAGTCTTAGCAGCACTCACAGAATTTCAAAAGATCTCTGGTCTCAGAATTAATCTGAATAAAAGTGTACTCTTTCCAGTGAATTCTCAAGCATATAATATTAGATTAGATACCCTACCTTTTATCATTGCAGAACAGTTTAAATACCTAGGGTAAACATCACAAGTAAACATAAAGCTCTTATCAACAAAATTTCACGTCTGCATGGAAAAAATTAAACAAGACTTGCATAGATGGTCAACCCTTCATCTCACACTAGCTGGAAGAATTAACACTGTTAAGATGAATATTCTTCCTAAGCTCCTTTTTATTTCAAAACATCCAATATACATTAATAAATCATTCTTTAAGCAATTAGATTCAACAATAACCTCATTTATTTGGAATTCAAAACATCCACGCATCAAAAGAGCGACCCTACAAAGACAAAAGGCAGAAGGCGGCATGGCTCTACCTAACTTCCAGTTTTATTACTGGGCAGCAAATATACAGTCGATAAGAACCTGGACACAAATAGAAGAACATACACAGGCTTGGACCGCAATAGAAGTAAAATCCTGCAGTACTTCTTTGTATTCCTTGCTCTGTGCTCCAATAAACACACGTTATCGGCAATACACTAATAACCCAATTGTGCTCCACTCACTTAGAATCTGGAACCAATGTAGAAAGCATTTTAAGACGGAGAAGCTTCTATCTGTGGCACCTCTGCAAGAGAACCACCTCTTTCAACCTTCACAAACATATGCAGTTTTAATATCTGGAAAAATTTGGAATTAACTTGCTTAGAGATCTTTATATAGACAACGTCTTTGCATCCTATGAACAATTACATTCCAAATTTAACATTCCAGCTACACATTTCTTTCACTATCTTCAAATCAGGAACTTTGTTAAACAGAACCTTCCAGATTTTCCTCATCTTGCACCCTCATCCATGCTGGAAAAATATTGCTCAATCTCAAGGACTTAGACTCCATCTCTACAATATATAAAATCATTTTACAATCCCTCCTTTCAAAGATCCAAGAGGACACTGGGAAAAATATCTCTCAATTAATATATCAGAAAAGGAGTGGAAAGTAGCAATGCAGAGAATTCACTCGAGCTCCATATGCAAAAGCATACAATTATACAACTCAAAATTATATATCGAGCACATCTGTCTCGACTAAAACTCTCAAAATGTTTCCAGGGCATGATCCAACCTGCGAACGCTGCAACCAAGTCCCAGCCTCACTGGGTCACATGTTCTGGGCCTGCACCAAATTAACATTATTCTGGACAAAAATTTTTAATTACCTCTCAGACAGCCTTGGACTCACAATCCCTCCTAACCCATTAACAGCTGTGTTTGGGGTTCTTCCAGAGGGCTTAAAGTGGAGAAGGACAAACAAATTGTGATTGCATTCACTACACTGTTGGCACGCAGACTTATTCTGATAAACTGGAAGACCCCAAACTCTCCTCTTTTAAGTCAGTGGGAAACTGATGTGTTATATTATTTGAAATTGGAAAAAATCAAATACTCAGTTAGAGGATCTGTACAGACTTTTTCAAAACATGGCAGGATCTAATCAGTAATATTTTAAAATAAGCTCATAAAGCACAGAGAATTTATTAATTTAGGTATGTTTACAAGCCTTAAATTTCACGCTGTCTAGCCCTCTCTCTAAGGGGTGGGGATCGATCTGTTCTCAACTTAATTTTTCTTTTTGTAAAAACTTGATTGCTTTGTATGGATTGCAATAAGATTAATAAAGTATATAAAAAAAAAATCAACAAAATATTCAGAAAAATCTATAAAATTCTAAAAAAAAACTGAACAAAGATAAACTCATCAACAAGAGGAAAATAACTAAACTGAAAAAGCCAAAAATCAACAAATTCAAAATTTTGCCTCCTTAAATTCTAAACCAATAGTAAAAAAACTGCATAAGAGTAAATGGTCATCTCTCCCACAAAAATATGAAAAAGTCAGAACACCGCCATAAGAGCTAATGCCACAGCAAGTCCCCGGTGGAGGCAGGCAATCATGTAATTACTTATTCAACCAAGAAACAGCCTGAGAGACACGAATGACCAGAAAGGGCATAAGGAAGTGAGGAGACAGAGGCAATTAAAACAAAATATAAAACAAAAACAAGCAAGGAATCAGGGATACTTTACAGAAGTAACAAAAAATAAAAACAACAACAAAACAGAACTGCACTCCTAGCAGAAAATATGGAGTTTTGGGTTGAAGGAGTTTCCCCTCCTCCATGTCAGTTGGTCATCTAATTACATCCAGGGATCAAATAAAAGAAAGAAAGAAAGAAAACTTCTACATCATAAATCAACAGAAACCGCTACAGACTGTTTTATTCACTTTTGTATCTTTTCTTTAATGTTAATAACATCAAACTGTTCCTACTCAATGGGTTGACATCTACGTATGCCTAGGTAAAATCTAGATATACTGTACACTGCATATATTTATTTTTATATATGTTACTGCAACATGTGAAAAGCTGGTATTGTATTGAATACCTAGGAAATCTATATAGGCATTCTTCACAATGCCTAACTTCATACATTCACACATATTTATTAATTAGATCGGATTAGATCTAGATTAGATTAGATTAATTAGAAAACCTTTTTTTGGTAAGAGTGAAGGTTTGCTTTGTACTTTGGTGGTTAAACTTTGCTTAACAATACCTGGTTGATTTTTCATTTAGTGTACGTATATTTATTAGAAATTATCATACTATTAACTAATGATAATAGTCCAAGTACATGCGGTATATCTTTATTTTTGTTGATTAACCAAGGGAAAGACACCTTGAGTTGTATGTAAATGTATGATAAGGTGCTATATAAATAAAGTTATTATTATTATTACCTAAAAAATTCTGATTAAAACTAGGTAGTGACAAGGGGTCTCATGTATAACGCCATATGTAGAAGTCACACTCTAACAAGGCATAAGCACAAAAGTAGGAATGTGCGTACGCACAGAAAAATCCAGATGCAGGAATCTGTGCGTACGCAAACTTCCACGTTCTTCCGCTCCATAAATCCCGATTAGCATGAAAAGTAACGCACGTGCCTGCTGTCCCGCCCCAACTCCTCCCAGAATTATGCCTCTTTGAATATGTAAATCAATATAAGTAGCGCTTAAGCTCAGCATTCTGTGAAAAGACAATGGCAAAACGAGGAAAAATAGAACAATTTCAGCGAATATCAAGTGGAGGCAAGGAAAAATGTACTATTTGTTGGTTTAAACTGGTATAAACAAGAAAAGGAAGCTGATCAAGTGCGAGTCGTAGCCCACCATCTGAGTGTCATATGAAAGCTTATTAGGGTACAGAGAAAAAAAAAGACACACAGTGGGGAAAAAAGGCACAAAATGTCAAATTTAGTCTTGAAATTTCCACTATAAACTAACACGTAGTTTATTTTGTCATTAAAGTAGAACATCCATCCATTATCCAACCCGCTATATCCAAACTACAGGGTCATGGGGGACTGCTGGAGCCAATCCCAGCCAACACAGGGTGCACACCCACACACACACACACTAGGAACAATTTAGATTCACCAATGCACCTAACCTGCATGTCTTTGGGAGGAAACTGGAGTACCCGGAGGAAACCCACGCAGACACGGGGAGAACATGCAAACTTCACGCAGGGAGGTCTCCTAACTGCAAGGCAGCAACGCTACCCACTGCACCACCGTGCCGCCTTTAAAGTAGAACATCACAAACTTAATCTTAAAATCATTTAATTTACTAGTTTCTCAAATCCCATTGTAACTAAAGTAATACGTTAAATGCTTTGTTTTGTATTTGATCTTCTATGTGCTCTATGTGTGTGAATCACTACGTGCTTCTTAAACAGGCTTTCTCTTCCTCTCACAGGACACAGAATACATTACATTCGTGATATTACAGCTCTCTAAATAGCTAAAATACTGAGATGTATACTTGATATCATTTTCATGATGATAGGAGTTAAAGCATGTTATTAAACATGGGAACACGGTGGTGCAGTGATTGTGCGCGACTTTTGATGAAATAATTTATTGCAGCAGTACTGTCTCTTTCATACGTACTAACCTCCAATTCCTGTCCTTCCTTTTCTTTCTCCAAATACCCAATCGCCACACAATCAGCTCTGTAATAGATGTTAAGCCATCTGTAAGCTTATAATGCCGATTCTTCAAAACTTTTAAGGAACATTGAAATATCTTCGTAGTACATGTTTAATTATTCTATCCTTCCAGTGTCGCGCCAGCCCCAGTGAAGCATACAGTGTGAAGTAGGAACAATCCGTGAACGGAGTGCCAGATCCTTGCTAGCGTAGCGACACCGTGTCCTTTAATTATTAATAATATAGATTATTTAAATAAAGTTAAAGTTTTATCTGTATAATATAATAAACATATTTTGCTGCATTTAATCTTAAAAATGATATTGTCATCATATGTAAATATGTGCTTTATAAAGTGGCTCAGGTTGTGCAATATTATAACTGTATCACAAGTTTACAGTGAGGTAATTGTACTTATAAGTACAAACAGTTCTACAAGGAGCAGTTGATACAGTGATTGATCGTGTTTAGAGCTCTTGGGGTGAAACTCTTTCTGAACCGCGAGGTCCGTACAGGAAAGGTTTTGAAGCTTTTGCCGTGTGAGAAGCAGTTCAAATAGGAAGCATGGCTGAGGCAGCATGTGCTTGATGCTGTATACCGATAATTCTCTTTCCAATCAGCTGCTCCGAGTGGTACAGTGAGAGTAATATGGAAAAAGATGATCCGCTGTGGCAACCCCTAATGAGACCAGCTGAAAGAAGAAGAAGGTGCAGTGAGAGTAACAACACTAAAGCAGCTATGGTATTTAGAATAGTTTGACCATTCTGTGGACCATTATATTGTTACTGGTTAATTACAATCAGATGCATTAAACTAATAAACAATATGCGGTTAATTTCAGTGTATTTATAAAGCTGCATCAGGGATGTGGATCTAAAAAAGAAAGGGTAACCACACAGGAACAGTAGCACTGCTTTGACGCTGGGTGCCGCCAGTCTGCAAAACCGAGCGCAGAACTTACGTACGACAAGGTATGAGCTACCGTGGAAATGTGCGTGGCTTTAGGCCAAGTTTAGGTTTTATACATCGCAATTTGAACGTGGAAACAGGCTTACACAACATTTCTGTGCGTACGCACCATTTATACATGAGGCCCAAGGAATGTGGTTAAATTGTGGAGTGACCCGATCAGGTCAGTTTGCATTTGACATGTTGTTTAGCAGTTCCAATAAGACAATTCTTCTCTATTTTATTTACTGTTTTTACTCTCTCTCTTTTATTAATAAAAAATATATTGTTTGGATCACCCCCAGCTAAAAGAAACTGTCAAAAGTGTACCTGCAGTTAAAAGGATGCAAACAAAAAAGCAAAAAAAAAAAAGGAAAGCAAAGAAATGTTTGTAATGTAAAGTAACATAATATAACATAACATAACAATACTTATTCAGTATTAAAAAGAAAAAAATATTTTTTCTTTATTTTTCTGAAATGAGCATGAAATGAAGGATGAGTACTTTGATTATACAAAGCAAAAAACAAATGTGAATCTTGTTAAGAATTGTTTACCAAGATCAAGTTTTATACTGTACATTGTGGCCCCCCAGGAGGACGTGAGGAGGGCTTGTGCCTCCTCCAGACCGCGAGGGGGCGTCCGTCCTGGTTCTGTTGGGGGCCACGGGTTGAGGGCATGGAAGCCCTTCCCTGTAGGGGCCCGTGGTCACCGCCAGGCGGCGCCGATGCGGTTTATCCGTCGCGGTTGCCGGTGGGGCTGGAGCCCGGCCGGGACGCCTTGGAGGACCGGAGGAGGGCAAGTGCCTCCTCCAGACAGAGTGGGGACGTCCGTCCTGGTTAGGCAGGGGCCTCGGGTACAGGGCTTTGAAGCCCAGCCCTGTAGGGACCCGTGGCCACCGCCAGGCGGCGCCCCGGTGCCTAATTATCCCGGGAGCCCGGCACTTCCGCCACACCAGGAAGTGCCGGGGGGAAGACTTTGTGTGGCACCCGGAGAGCTGCCAGGAAGACAGCCGACACTTCCGCCACGCTTGGGCGTGGCTAAGGACGGAACACCTGGGGCTCATCCGGGAGCCTTATTTAAGGGGCGGCACGGTGGCGCAGTGGTAGCGCTGCTGCCTCGCAGTTAGGAGACCCGGGTTCGCTTCCCGGGTCCTCCCTGCGTATCCAAAGACATGCAGGTTAGGTGGAAGTCGGGAGGAAGCAGACGGAGCTGGAGAGCGAGGACAGGAGGCGGCCAGGACAAAGGCACAGAGACTGTGGGCCCTGGACTTTGGGGGATTCAGTGCCAAGGGCGCTGGGGTTGTGAGTGCACGTGATTTGAACTTGTTATTGTAAATAGTGTAAATAAACAGTGTGTTGGGCAAAAATATGCTGTCCGTCTGTCTGTGCCGGGGCCAGCTTTCACAACATACATTTTCTGAGATTATGGTTCCATTATAGGAGTGTAGACACCTGATGCCTCTCCTGGCATCATCAGGCACAAGGCTGAAAGGAATCCTTACTGAGACTTCAGTTATAGTTGGGCAATTTAAAAGTACAAACAAATATGATATGAGTATGCTTGAGATGTTGGAAGAATCTGTAGTAGCTGGAGAAAATCCACACAGCCACTCGCCATAAGGGGTAAGAACCCAGTCTGAGCTTTTTGCAAACATTATATAATTCTCATTATCATGACATATACTTTTATTAATTTTAATTTGAAGCAAATAACATTCCATGCAATCAAGTCAAACACACATCCGAATCTGTTTCTCGGAAAGTTGAAGTCAGGACAGGTGATGAAACGGTCCTTACGGATGACAATGCAGTTGTGACCTGCTGGGCTGGCTACTTTGAGCAACTGTTTAAAGCTGATCCTCTGGCTAGGACGTTGGATATCTCTGGGTCCATGATTCTTGAGGCTGATCCTCCAATTAGCTGTGAACCACCCAATCGCACTGAGATTGCAAAGTTGGTGAACCAGCTGAGGTTAAAGAAGGCTGCCAGGATCTGAGGTATCCGGGGTGAACTTCTCCAGGCTGGTGATAAGGCTGTCCCCCAGGCATTGCATGAAATATTTGCTTCCATTTGGGAGACTGGCATCATCCCAACTGACTGGAAAACAGGACTTGTCATCCCTATCTGGAAAGGGAAGGGTGATCACCTGGATTGCAGCAACTACAAGGGGATAACACTGCTCTCAGTGCCTGGTAAGGTCCTCGCTAGGGTCATCCTCAATAGGATCTGTGATCACTTGCTCACCTACCAGTGACTGGAGCAGTCTGGTTTTATACCTAAGAAGTTTACCATTGACCACATCATGGCACTGCAGGTTCTCATAAAGCACAAACACGAAAATCAGCAGAGTTTCATTGCAGCTTTTGTCAATTTTCATACAGCGTTCAACTCAGTTGATTTAGCTGCCTTATGGGACATCCTGAGACTTTGCAGGATCCCCTCAAGGTTGCTGGATATCATGGCTGGCCTGTACACTGGTACTGTGAGTGCTGTGCAGAGTGGAGTCAGAACCTCTGTATTTTTCCCAGTTCATTCTGGGGTTCGTCAGGGGTGTGTTTTTGCTCCTACTCTGTTCAGTGCTTGTATGAACTGGGTGTTGGGCAAGATCGTGGGGTCCAGCAGCTGTGGGGCATCTGTTGGTGAAGAAAGATTCACTGATCTTGATATTGATGATGATGCTGTGATCTTCGTGGAGTCACTGGAGGCTCTGATCGGGGCTCTTGAGAGACTGAGCGATGAATCTGAGTGTCTGGGCTTGCGAGTGTCCTGGATAAAAACCAAGATCTAGGCCTTTAATGACCTCTTAGGCACAGCCATCAACAGTATATCTGTCTGAGGAGAGAGTGTCGACCTTGTCGAGAGGTTTACTTATCTCAGCAGTGACATTCATGTCTCTAGTGACTCTTCCTATGAAGTTGGTAGACAGATTAGGAGGGCATGGGGGTTCATGAGATCGCTGGAAAAGGGGTGTGTGGTGCTCCCGATATCTGTGCAAAAGGACGAAGGTCCAAGTTTTTAGAATCCTGGTGCTTCCTATCTTGCTATATGGTTGGGAGACATGGACGCTATCCAGTGACCTGAGACGAAGACTGGAGTCCTTTGGTACTTGAATCCTTGGTACCACTGGTTTGACTTTGTGTTAAATGAGCGGTTGCTAATGGAGTCTAGAATGAGGCACATTACCTGCATTGTGAGGGAGCATCAGTTATGGCCATGTGACGCGAATCCCCAAGGATGATCCAGCTCGTAAGATCCTCATTGTTGGGGACCCTAGTGGCTGGACCAGGCCAAGGGGATGCCCACGTAACATTTGGCTACCACAGATAGAGGGTCATTTCCGGAGGGTGGGCCTGGACTATATGTCTGCCTGGGGGGTTGCCAACCAGGATCCCAAGCTCTTTCATCACAGGGTGGGTGCGGCAACGTGCTGTACTAGTGCATGCTCCCCAAATTGACCTGACCTGACAAGACATATTTAACATACCAAAATTCAACACCCAGTCTATTCTATTTAGTTATATTCTCTAATTCTAATTCATCTTTTAACATACAAGACACATTAACAGTTAGGTGGCTAATGTGAAATTAAAAAAAAAGAATTGTTTTTTTTCCTAAAAGGAAGTGAGATCTACACAACTATAAACATATTCTGCTCTAACTTCATAGTTAAGGTCTTTGTTGAACTTATTTTCAAAGTATTTTTATAGTCACCTAACAATCTGTTGCATATTTTCATGTTAAAGAGACCATGAAAGGACACTGCATAGGGGCATTCAGACCACCAGGAAAAGAAAAAATGCCATGGTCAAGCCATATAAAAGGCACATTTCTGAGATTTATTAATTTCGGAAAAGACAAAAAGGCAGCATGTTTAGCCTCCTGGGCTGTCACGCCTATTTTTCTTTGTTTCCTGAACAAATGTAAAAAACAAAAAGTCTGGCTGCTGGACTACTTTAACTTAATGGGTCTGCTCCCACAATCTCAAATCTAGCATTCAGTAAAGGGTATAGTTCCTGGCGTTCTGACAGCCAAACCGGAACTGATAAGGTAGAGAGCTCTTTACTCCTTCTCGGGGCCTGTACAGGATGTGTCTTCCTTGGCTCTTGTGGTTGTGTATGGTCTGCTTTTGCAGCCTTCTGATCCTTATCTGAAATGGAGTTTTTAACTTCAGAAATTTAAAAAATTTAAAATTTGAATAACTGTTATTTTTGGTTGAATAAAAGAAAATGTGTGATCTGTAATGTATTAATAGAATGCAGCTTCCCTATTTATGATCTGATATTTTAATTTTCCATTGTGTATTAAGATAGTGTGTCAATACTTGTTTGCACTGAAACTGAAAGACAGGTGACAGAGATGGAGGTAGCAGAGTTAAAGATGTTAAGATTTGCATTGGGTGTGACAAGGATGAACAGGATTAGAAATGAGGACATTTGAGGGTCAGCTCAAGTTGGACAGTTGGGAAACAAAGTCAGAGAGGCAAGATTGTGTTGGTTTGGACATGTGCAGAGGAGAGATGCTGGGTATATTGGGAGAAGGATGCTAAGAATAGAGCTGGCAGGGAAGAGGAAAAGAGGAAGGCCTAAGAGAAGGTTCATGGATGTGGTGAGGGAGGACATGCAGGTGATGCATGTAACAGAACAAGATACAGAGGACAGAAAGATATGGAAGAAGATGATCCGCTGTGGCAACCCCAAATGGGAGCAGCCAAAAGAAGAAGAAGATTGAAATAGAAAAAGTATAAACTTGTGAGTTATATGCTAGGGCTATTTACAATAAAAGTACTCCTACAATAATTTAATACCATAAATGGTACAGAAAACAAGAGGTACAGTTCATCGTTTTTTTTAGTATTACATAGAGTCATTATTAGTTTATTCTCCTGGTCATTCCACTAACACCAGGAGCCAGAAAAAAAGAAAAGAGCATTTCATTTAAATCATGTCCTTTTGTATTAATCAAGCTGTGTGTATCAATGCTTATACTGTTGGCAGTGTGGACAACCCATTAGGTTACCCCTTGACACTCCAAATCACCCTTGAAATGGAATTAAAATTAAAAAGTACACCACACAGAACATTATATTTGGTAATATATATTATAAGTTAGGGAAAAAAGGATCAAAACTTGTGATGTGATGGCATAACAAGCCTTTCTCTGAGGAAACTGTTAAAAAAATTCAGATTCTAAATAAAGTTGACTTAAATATAATTATTGACTTTAAAACATGCCAGGCTGTTAGAACAGCTGATGTGTGGTAACTAGAAAAATCAGTGCAGGAAACTGAAGACATGATCACTGATCAGCTTTTGTCACTGTCATATTTTTATAATTACTATCAGATTTATGCAATAATGTGAATTATTCAAAGATCAATTGTGGATGATTGGAAGGATACTTGAAACATTGAGAAAGTTTTGGGTTGTAAATAAATTAAAACAAAACAGACACTCAATTGTGTATACAGAGATATTTAAATAAACTATCTGTCTTCTGTCATGAGGTCTTTAATGGAAATCAAACAGGTCATCTTCGGGAGCTCCATGCTATTTGCAGTTTGGGTCCGATACGAGACGCCATTCTCTGGGTCGTCTATTCTTTTATAATCCTCTGGCATTTAGGGACATAGTCAATTGTCCTCAGTGGGCATCTTCTCATTGCCGTGGGTGACAAAAGAGACAACAATGTTAGTGACTGCTCCCCCTGTCACCTCGGGGTGGTATTGCTTACATCTGTTTAGGTAGTGTTTGTCACTATATCATAGTCAGGATTGACGTTTCTTAAATCCAAACTCCATCAAAACGGAAAGACATCAGATTTTGCAAATTGGCAGAAAAACAAAAAGTGAACTAAGTTGTTGAATATATTAGCAGTGTTGTCATATTTTGTTGCATTTCAACAAATTCTTTGCATTGGAGATCAAAAGACAGTGCTATAAAGGAAAGGTTTTCCACATTCATTTTATGGAAAGAATAGACCAGAGGTTTGATGGAGAACAGAAACCTGATTGTGTTATTTATTGGTTTTTATAGAAATAATCTAAACATAGTGGTGATACAGTAGGTATTGCTGTTGCTTCATAGATCCAGTATCCTAAGATCACATTATACAGGTGCCGGTCATAAAATTAGAATATCATGACAAAGTTGATTTATTTCAGTAATTCCATTCAAAAAGTGAAACTTGTATATTAGATTCATTCATTACACACAGACTGATGTATTTCAAATGTTTATTTCTTTTAATTATGATGATTATAACTGACAACTAATGAAAGTCCCAAATTCAGTACGTCAGAAAATTAGAATATTGTGAAAAGGTTCAATATTGAAGACACCTGGTGCCACACTCTAATCAGCTAATTAACTCAAAACACCTGACAAATCCTTTAAATGGTCTCTCAGTCTAGTTCTGTAGGCTATACAATCATGGGGAAGACTGCAGCCATGACAGTTGTCCAAAAGACGACCATTGACACCTTGCACAAGGAGGGCAAGACACAAAAGGTCATTGCTAGTGAGGCTGGCTGTTCACAGAGCTCTGTGTCCAAGCACATTAATAGAGAGGCGAAGGGAAGGACAAGATGTGGTAGAAAAAAGTGTACAAGCAATAGGGATAATCGCACCCTGGAGAGGATTGTGAAACAAAACCCATTCAAAACTGCGTCAGAAGCGTCTCGCCTGGGCTAAAGACAAAACTGCTGCTGAGTGGTCCAAAGTTATGTTCTCTGATGAAAGTAAATTTTGCATTTCCTTTGGAAATCAAGGTCCCAGAGTCTGGAGGAAGAGAGGAGAGGCACAGAATCCATGTTGCTTGAGGTCCAGTGTAAACTTTCCACAGTCAGTGATGGTTTGGGGTGCTATGTCATCTGCTGGTGTTGGTCCATTGTGTTTTCTGAGGTCCAAGGTCAACACAGCCATCTACCAGGAAGTTTTAGAGCACTTCATGCTTCCTGCTGCTGACGAACTTTATGAAGATGCAGATTTCATTTTCCAACAGGACCTGGCACCAGCACACAGTGCCAAAGCTACCAGTACCTGGTTTAAGGACCATGGTATCCCTGTTATTGATTGGCCAGCAAACTCGCCTGACCTTAACCCCGTAGAAAATCTGTAGGGTATTGTGAAGAGGAAGATGCAATACGCCAGACCCAACAATTCAGAAGAGCTGAAGGCCACTAACAGAGCAACATGGGCTCTCATAACACCTGAGCAGTGCCACAGACTGATCGACTCCATGCCACGCCGCATTGCTGCAGTAATCCAGGCCAAAGGAGCCCCAACTAAATATTGAGTGCTGTACATGCTCATACTTTTCATGTTCATACCTTTCAGTTGGCCAACATTTCTAAAAATCCTTTTTTGCGTTGGTCTTAATTGATATTGCAATTTTCTGAGATACTGAATTTGGGACTTTCATTAGTTGTCAGTTATAATAATTAAAATTAAAAGAAATAAACATTTGAAATACATCAGTCTGTGTGTAGTGAATGAATCTAATATACAAGTTTCACTTTTTTGAATGGAATTACGGAAATAAATCAACTTTGTCATGATATTCTAATTTTATGACCGGCACCTGTACATGTGGCATTTGCGCTTACTTTTATTTTTCTTTCACATTCCCAAATGTGGGGATTAGGTTGAGTGCCGATTCTAAAGTGGTATGAGTGTGGCTGTTTGAATGAATGTGCCCAGTAATGGACTAGTGTCCTGTCCAAAGCTGGCTCTTGCCTTGTGTTAAGTGCTGCCAGGATAGGCAGCTGCCCTCTGTGACCCTGAAATGGATTAAACTGAAGAGAGAAATTATGAATAAATAACTCATAGCATATGCCACAAGCCACTACTTCGATTCAAACATCCAACCCTACTGCTAGCACCTAATTTGTTGTTATTAATTTGTAATTTTGTAGATTACTAGCAACTAGTCATATATGCATTCAAATTATTACGTACTACAAAACCAGTGCTTTAATTTCTCTATCGTGTTACTTTGAATTTGGTTCTTGCAATGGTATTCTCTGTAAAAGATGCTACTTATAATACATGTAAACACTAAGATTTGGTGATATAATATAAATGTGGTATATTTGGTAACATTTTACTATTGTCTAAGGAGCTATGGATAAAAAATATTGGCAGAGTTTAAGGTCACATGCCAATTCATTAACTTTGATTGGATAGACTCCTGGCAAATTAAGTACTACCTACAGTATTTATCTATCTATCTTTTGTCACACACGTGTGCATAGGAGGCAGCTGAAGGGCTTAGAGATGAATGATAATACATCTGCCCTGGCGGGGTGCACTGACTCTCTTTCTAAGTCCCTGCAGGCCTTTCCTGGGAAATCCCACCAGGAGCCACCACCTCAACTCAGGACACATCACTTCCGGTCCCGAGGACGACATCACTTCCCCCAAACTTCCTATGAAGCCTCACACCTTCTACCTGGAAGGCAGTTCTGTTTTGGACTCTGTCTCGTAACCTTGACTCAACTATGAATCATTTACTTTTGCAGCCAGGATACCGAATCAAACGGGTGGCTGCCCCAAACCTTGCCATGTCTCTTGTCTCTTCTTCTCACACTATCTATCTATCTATCTATCTATCTATCTATCTATCTATCTATCTATCTATCTATCTATCTATTTGAGATTAGTAAAACACTTGTGATTGATAGATAGATAATACTGTATTTGTCATTTTACAAAAGCTTAAACAGCATGGAAATACCATAAGAAACAATAACACCCTCAAATACACAAAATAATTAGAAAAAAGGAAGAAAACGAATGACTTGATTAAAGATAAAGATAAGAAAGCATGTGTGAGCCATTATAAAGGCGTATTGCTGTAGCTATGAAGGAATCCCAGCAGCCTTTCTTGACTCAGGTCTGCTGAATAATACGTTGGCTGGAAGTACTCAGTCTTAGTGCGTCAGAGAGAAGTGGTGCAGTATACTTTAAATTACATAGCCATTAATCAGATGTGCTTTGAGGTTTCTAATTTTATACTATTGCTAGCTATTTTTGTATTTTTAAACAGTAAATTTGTAGAAGATTTTTTTTCTTGTTTTTGTCAGTGTCATTTAAATCTTAAAACTTGCTTTTATCTAGTTTTTCAGTTTTCTCAGTTTTATCTTAACAAAACACAAAACACTCTGGATTTTATTTTTGTAGATGAGAACTAAAGCCTTTACTAACATCTTTCTATCCACAATCTAGTCCATGTTTTTGAACATCATCTAATGTATAAAATGGCATGGATATATAGCATCAGCAGCAGTGCCTGTGTTTGCGAACACAGTGATGGATGGCAATCCGTTATTAAAGCCAAAATGCAGATTTTTTTCAATAGTGTTTGCTTTAAAGATGTTTAAAACTGGAAGTCACAATGCTGTATTTTTATATGATTTCAAGGAAAAAAGTGAGGCTTAAAAACTATAGTTCTGAAGAATGTACAGACATCAGACACACCACATCAAGTCAGATTTCATTTATGCTAACTAATGGTCAGGAAACTGAAAGAGTGAGTGATTGGGGGTCATCAATGGAATTCCACAGAAATCTGTGTTAGGAAAGTCACTTCTCCCAGTCTGAGAGTCCTTTAGGTGCCTTTTTGCAAACTCTAAGTGGGCTTCCATATGTCTTTTCATCCGGAGATGCTTCTGCCTGGCTACTCTGTCATTAAGCCTAGATTGGTGGTGTGTTACAATGATGGTTGTTCTTCTGAAAGTTTTTCCCATCTCCACACAGCCTTGCCCAGATCTTTACCTTAACACAATTCCGTCTCTAAGCTCTGTGGGCAGCTTTTGACCTCATGGTTTGGTTTTTGTTCTGTTATACGTTGTCAGCTGTAGGACCTCACGTGGACAGATGTGTGCCATTCCTAATCAAGTCCAATCAGTTGTACTGACCACTGGTGGCCATCAAACAAGGTGTAAAAACATCTCAATGGTGACCAATAGAACAGGAGGAACCTGGACCAAACTTCAAGTGCCATAGCAAAGGGTCTGAATACTTGTGTTAATGGACAGACCACCCCCTCTGCCCAACTACGCCAGTGACTGTATTTACTATTATTTAGTGATTTATGCAGATATTGTTTCCAATTTTGTATATGCCCTTTTGTTCATTTTAATTTTCTGTGAAGTGCTTTTGAGCAAGGGAAAGGCGCTATATAAAAAAGTATTATTATCATTATTATTTCACCTTCTTTTCTGAATAAAAGAAAACATATAATACATTGTATATTAATATAATAGCATTATATAGCTGATATGTTGTAATGACGTTTTACATATAGTATTACACACGTTATTCATATATACATACATACACACTATCTTAGAGGCAAGTCTCGGGGTGTGCCTAGGAGAGGTGGGGGACGGAGCTGACAGACGTCGCCCGTTGGCCTTTTGCTCTTTGTAATGTGTTGCCACCGAGCGTGAGGGCGACCCTTCTCGCCAACGATGCCTCCCGCGGCCGTTTAAAGAGACGCAGCCCCTCACTTCCTCGCGGCGCGCCTGCAACTCGAGCAGTTATTTCCTGGATCGCCGAGTTCCCCTTTAAGGGGCAGCGATCAGTGCTGGGAATTAACGTCAACTCGGCTCCCGAGCACTCCGGCAGATCAATGAGCTGAGCGCGTTTCTCTTTTCGGCTTCTGTCTTCCAGGAAGCGGACAGCTCGCAAAATGTAACAAAAATTGGACAAGGGCGAGAGGAAGAAATCGCAAAACGTAAATAAGAGGAACGTCTTTTCACAGCCACGTTTAGAAGGAAACAAAGTCGCGGTGCGCGATCGGACGCTGGAAGAGGAATAGGAGGAGGAGGAAAGGGGACGGGAGAGAGTGACGAGGAACAGAGGGGATGAACGTGCTTCTCTGGATTATTTCAAGGAAATACGGGAAAGGGGACCGCGAGGGGGGTAGAATTGACCCCTTCATCCCTTCGGGGAACTTCCTGGATTGCACGAGACATGTCTGAAGCGCCTCTCCAACTGGCGGTGAAGGTAGGTGTGATCTTTTTAATGGACGTGGCCTTTCCGCTCTTGTTTACGGCGTTAAGTCGCGCAAATCACTGGAAGGGGCATCGGTTCTTCCCAGCTGTAAACAGGTTTATGTTGCCACGCGCAACAAAGCCACCTGATTCAAGGGCTGAGGGGGGGTCGGGCAAATGGTTTGCAGTCAGTGGTCAACAAAATACATGCGGTTGTCCCAACCGTTCATCAGTGCTCGTGTCATACTCTAGAACAGTCGCCGCTGAGAACTTGGGGGCAGCGCAGCGCACCTTCTAAGCGACTCGCAGCTTCATGGGAACTTCCAGCGGTTGTCGCTCCTGTCTCCTCCCGTTCCGTTTTTTAAAAAGTGTGGGAACAGGGCTGACTTCCCTGTCGTCAATGTTACCTTTTCTTTAAACAGAAGAACTTTTCACTGTCCGGTTTCAGACCTTAGTTTGGTTCTTTGTTTCTGATCATCAAGATCAATATTTTATTTTTGTATAATAGTTAAATTGATTGCAGTCATAAAGAAACATCGCCTTGAAGCTTAAACGTCTTTAAATGAAACCTTGCAGAATAAAACCTCAACTGTAACACAGTCAGTGGCCTAAAGGTAAAATGGGTTGGACTGCTATAATAAAAATAGAGGACACTTGTCAAAATTGAGCAGGTTATTACTTTGATTACTTATATCACGGATATTAATACAGTGAAAGGATCGTGACGGCGTCACATGTTAAACTGCACGTTTTATGCATCAGCATAGAACCATTTGACCAACTTGGAGAGAAGACAGGATATGAGCCCGTGGGCACAATCGCGCAGTCCAAGGGTGCGAGGGCACAGCATTAGCATGGCAAAATTGATTTTAAGTTAATTTCACTTTAGATTTTTTCTCTTTTCAGAAATCAAGATATTGTGTTTTGACTCACACTTATGCCCCCGCTACAGCGTAATTAGGGATGCAGAATATATATTTTTTTCAGTAATTTTTTTCATTTCATATAATACAAAATTATGCCTATACTGAATGATTAAAAGTACAGCCTCGGAACGTTAATCAGTTGTGGTAAAAATGATCCCAGCTTGAAGGAGTGTGGGCAGTGCCCTGTGATACAACTGGCATCCCATCCAAGTCTTGCTCTGTGTGTTGCTAAGGCAGGTTTCATATCTATTTGGGCCTTAGATTGGTTCAGTAGACATAGGGATGGAAATCAAAGAAACTGCAAGGATTTCTCAAGATCATAAATCTGTTATCAACTGGGCAAAGGGCATGCTTGTAAAATAAATAGTACTGACAATAATAAACCATCACACAACAAAAAAAAAAAAAATCCCCCTAAAAATGGATTTGTCCAGCCCTTGACTTTTCTTCCATAAATTTTAGATTTAGTTTTGTCCGATATTCCATGCAGATAACACTCTTTCAAGTTCTTTTTATATTATTTTGTGATTAAAAAGACAATAACATACATTCTTTAAGTCATCAGTAAAAAACAAATTGGTAACTGCTCATAATTCCCTTGCGTCATTTTCTTTCCACTGTACAGACCACGTGTTGACCAAGCCATGGTGATATTTACATCAGAACAGTGGCAGTATTCAGACTTTTAGAATATGCAAGGAAAAATGCAGTATCAACACAAAGCTACAGAAGACAGCATAAAAGCTGAAATTGGTCATTAGTGTTGCTGTCTAACAGTGGGTGGATATTTACTATTGTTTAACAGAGACAGGAATTTGTGCCAGTTATAGACTGTGAAACACATCTGTTGAATTGCCCCAAATAGTATTTGCAGCTCTCCTTATTTGTTGTGGATTTGCCTTGATGGGTTTAAACTTAGTTCTGCTACAAATGAAGTAATTCCTTATTTTTAAACTGCTATCCTTAGCCAGGTTTGTTTGGCATGGGAATGGTTGGAAAGAAACAAAAGAGCTGTAGTGATCGTGAAAGAAGAAAGGTAGCTGTGTTTTGCTTGTTAATCATTATAACTCTTGATGTGACATTTAATGTGTGATCTCTTAGATTTACTAATTGCTTCTGTGAAAGTATGTGGCGTCTTTAACAATAGAAGGATTTATGATAAGAACAGTTTAATATTTTCTCGTTTGTGTACTTTTATTTGAGATATGCATTCATTGTCCATAGAGTTATATTTAATAATAATAATAATAAGTTTTATTTATGTAGCACCTTTCATACACTCAAGGACACTTAGCAATTCAATACACACATTAACAGGACAGTAGAAATTACATACACGAAAACAAATAATACTCATTGAAAAGATGTGTTTTTAACAGAAGTTTGAAATTTAATAATAGATTTTTCCTCGCGAAGGCTGAGAAGGAGAAAATTCCAAATTTTAGGGGCTATCACTCTGAAGGATCTGTCACCCATAGTTACAAACCTGTATTTAGGTACGGTGAGTAACTTAGCGCCCGATGATCGTAATGCACGGGCAGGAGTGTAAGGGAGCAGCAGCTCAGACAGATAATGAGGGGCTAAACCATGAAGGGCTTTAAAAGTGAGAAGGATAATTTTAGATTTGATTCTTGAAGAAACTGGTAACCAATGTAACTCATAGAGGACAGGAGTGATGTGAGCAGATTTCTTAGTGTGTGCAAGTAAACGAGCAGCAGAATTCTGAACATATTGTAATCTATTGATATATTTAGTTGGGAGGCCATAAAACAAAGCATTGCAATAGTCCATATTTAGATATCAAACCACGAGGTGCAGGTCTTATTTCAAGTTGTGACTTTTGTGTGAATCTGTTTGTTCTGCCTGTGTCAGTGTGTGTGTGTGTGTGTGTTATCCTTGGGCTCCATTTTTCATAATGAAATAATTTCACACTTGCTTTTTAAGTTCCTTGAGATAATTGAATAATTACTTGGCACTTTGATTATAAAATCAGAAAAACTATAATTATTGTGTGCATTTTTTCCCAAATTTGTATTTGTTGATATGCATGATTTTGTTTTTCTTCTTATTAATTTGTTTTACTCATTTTGTTCAAGATTTGCTGCAATATTTGTTGCTTTATTTTGGCGTTGGCGGTTATTTTGTGCTTAGCAGTGTGTTCCTGGTGTTACATGTGAGACCTGAATGTTGCACGTTGTCACCTCATCACCTGGAAGGTATTTAAGGGAGTGACGTGTTTTCCTCCTAGTTTACAAGCTTCTCGATTCTTTCTTAGAAATCAGCCTTATAACTGTGTTAGCAAGCAGCCAGTGGAATTAACAATTTTTTAAGAACTACAGATAACTTGCATGTTATTTCAAACTCGTCTTTAACTTGCATGTTATTTCAAACTCGTCTTTGATTTACATATTAGGCTTTGTTGTTTCCTTTTCTATAAATGCACATTATTTGTTCACCATGATTTTTTTTTTTGTTTTTACCATGTCCTGGTCCATCCATAATAAATACTTTCTCCGCCTTCTCCTGCCTTGGCAGAATAGCTGGCACCTCGAAGGGGGAGGCTTTCAAAAGCAGCTGGGCAGAACCGATTCCAAAGCATCTGTTAGAACAAAAGTGGCAGGTTGCTTGGCCACCCTTCAATCCCATCCACATGTGTCTACTGTTCCTTTCTGAATTCGGCTCCATCAAAATATCAGTCACAAACACACAGTGTGCCATGTCTGGGTTGTCTGTCGATTCATCAATGACAAGGAATATACAATCAACCTGATTGACTCCATCGATCTCCTAACTTTGGAAATTCTCTACTAAGACAAGAATGTAACATGCAACAGCTGACAGAGCTACCTGTGCAGATTCAATAACTGTATTTGTTGAATTATCACGTTCAGGCTCTGATAAAATGCCTATAACATATTCTTTTTAATGCCTCTGCATTACTGAAGGCTTTTTTGTGCTTAAGCAGTATCCATGTAGCTTGAAGGGAAACATTTGTTGCTCAGTCTTATGGAGTTAGTGAGCGTGTGCTGCCATTATAAAGACTACTGTTCAGTTTATTCATCATTGAAGAGACAATTCTTGGTATCAGTTTTTTTCTTAAGGCATGTTCATGGTGACATTTTTGCAAACAAGCTCATTTTGATAGCAAAAAAAAAAATGTAAACGATTGCGCTTGCTCATTAGGAATGAGAATATCCCCAGAATGAATTGAGTGCGACATATGCTTGATGAGTTGTTATGTTGTGTAGGAACAAATTTAACAGGTTTAAATTGACTTAACGTTTGTGCAATGTTAATGAGTCGGTGACTGGATGAGAGTGTGTGTTAAAGTGTATGAAATGTGTGTGTGAGCAAGGTATGAATTACAGCAGGGCCTGGCTCAAAGAGTATTAGTTTTGTGAGAATTTGGCCCCAGGCAAATCTTTTTGGTGTCCCCTGATAGTGTATACACAATGTAACCAGTAGGGGGAGTCACTGAACCCCAAACCCTAGACACAATCACTCCTGAACCAGCCATGGGTTCAAATACATGTTATCTTTGGTTAAGATAACCAAAGTATAAACAGCACAGAAAACAATTCCCTTCCTTCACACTCCTCCCATCAAGTCTTGTCCACTGCCTCCCGTGGATAGAGAACATTCATATAATGTGAGACATTTCAATAACACTTTATTTGAAGGGCGTCTACATAGTGACTCCATAACATATGCATAATCATGGAATGACATTTAAGACGAGATACTGGATTATTAATGGACAGTTAACATCAGTATTTAGATGTGAAACAAAATATCATTGAAAAAAAACTTTTTCACAGCACTGCACTCATTTAAAATTCAACATAATTTAACTAACAATATGTATTGCTACATCAGAGTCTACACATATTATGTTTTAATACAATGCAATTGCATCTACTTTATAAACATTTGAATCATCTTATGAATAATATTATAAAAATATAAAATATTGCTTCTTAAATAATAAATGTTATTCAATAACCTATTCGTGTGTTATGAATCTCCATGTTGACACCCTTCAACTAGACCGTTAGCAATATTTATTCCCCTATTGGACATTTAAAATAATCTCAAATTAGTTGAAGTTAAACATACAGACGGAAGACTCGTGTCTTTCTATAACTCTTCAGTTCTGCTCAGTTGTAGCAGTCACGTTAATTTCTCGAAAAATGTGTCCTCACAGTCCTCAGACAAAAAGCAAGCATATTAAAATGAGGAATCAAGAAATGATGCTTGTTGACAGTGGCTTTGAATGAATGAAACATAAAAGAAAAAGAACCAGCCATCGTGACTGACAACGCCACTATTATAGAGCTACTTCATGTTACCTGCTTTGCACACACTCACTTTTGTGTCTCCTGCTGCTCTCAAAATTCCAACAATTGCCCATTTGCTTTAGCCGGGTGAGGCGTGTTGCAAACTTCTTCCTTTGTAGCAATACAGCTAGCCATGTGCTTAAAGAGATGCAACATTTATTGGACTTGCCAACACAAGAACTTGTGATTGATGCATTTACACAATGGAACGACGCATTGGAAATGCAAGAAAAGTTTTTGGAAGAACAGCGAGTCATCTCAGCAGCTCTGCATATAGTCAGCGAGGTTGCTCCTGGTGTGACTGGCATGCCGTGCGCTTGTCTGCAGCACATCCGACACAGGTGCCCAGTGGTTTTTAATGTGTGATTGTCACGTAGGAATCTGCTGCCCCGGATGTTCAGCTGTCCACCTGATTTAAGTGTTGAAGACGCTGATTTCAGTTAAAGAGGACCCACCAATTTATGCAAGATAGTAAATTGCTCTTTCCATAGAAAGTCTTAACAGGTGCATCTACTGGACCTGTGTCACAAAAATGACAATAAAAGATCATAAAGGTTTGGGGCAACCACCCATATGATGTGCTTTGGCTGCAAAAAGGTATTTTTAAAGATAGCGAGTTGTTCACAAATCTAAAACAGAACTGTAGTGAATAGTCAAGATAGCGGTTTTAAAGGCCAGTCTAGGAAGTGATGTCATCGGGGCCGGAAGCAGAAGTGACGTCATCAGAGGTGGGGCCAGAAGTGCTGTCATCAAAGGCACCGGAACTGGAAGTGACGTCATCAACGGCGTCAGGACTATGTGGGATTTTCAGAGAATGGTCTGCAAAGGATCGAGAAAGACAGTTAGTGCACCCCACTGCCCCCTGGTCTGACGTGGAATTGCCATTATTCAGGCCCTTTAGTTGACTCCTACTCACACGTGTGTGACAACTGATATGAAAAAAATGATCATGATGAAATTTGTTTTTCCCCATATCACCCAGGCCTACTCATGCATGCACCCATTATCACTCATACTGGGCCAGTTTAGTTTCATCAGTCAATATAAAATGCATATATTTGGATATGGAATTGCAGTCTGAGAATCACATGGAAAAACTTGCATGGACATAGAAAGTACTTTCAAAGTCAGGCCAGAATTTGAATGCATTCTCTTAGTGCTTTGAGACATCAGAGCTACCCATTGTGTCACCCTATCACCTGAAACTAAAGTAGTATATAAATAATAAAGCGGCACTGGCTCAGCCAACTCTGTCAGTGTCACTTGCACTTGTCTGCTTAATAAAAACAGGGTAAGTTAGAAACAAGTAAGAACTACTCTTTAAGTGAAAAGTTTAAGGCAACTTCTGTCCAACAGTGTATAAAATATACATACTGTACCTTCTGTCTTAAACACATCACACAGCTTTATTTTATACTTAAGAAACTGCTAGTGGGAATTGGCCATCTGTTAAGCTAGTAAATGCAGGAATTGTCAACCATTTTTTAAGCTTGGTGAACAAGAAAGCCTGAAGCTACTTCAGGTGAAAACAACATGCTTGAACTAATTTTAACAGAATTAGGGAGCCAGATATGAGGAATGGGCAGGGAGGAAAAAAACCCGCTTTCTGAATAGAGGTAGGTGTCCAATTAAGTGCCTACATTGTAATAGCTACCCTACCATGTTGGTTTAGGAAATATATTAAGACATTAAAAATAGCATCTAGTCCTAAGGCAGGCAATATGGTCAGGTGATTCAAATGTAAAAGTGGGAAGTCACTGGATCAAGCCATCTTGAAGCCATCATATAATTAGCATTGGGTCCAAGAGTTAAAAACTACTGATGGGTTGTGGGAGGGTGCAGGTGAGTTTGAAAATCCATGTATTATCTGTATATCTGGGCAGACCTTTTTGCTTTAAATTCCTTTGATTTTTCTCCTGGGGTATAGCAGCTGCTGATATCTTCTCAATGTGCTTCTGATATGTGTAAAGAACGAAAGACTGTAAAGCACATGTTCACGTTTTCAAGAAGCATATTAACTTGCCTCATTTTATATATGTGACTCACTTTCTTACCTACTACCCACGCTAAAGTCCAGAGTTTATACCACAGCCTAGTGGCTGTCTTCATTTGCACATTCTACCCATGGGCTTTCTTTCACTTACCAAAGACGTGCATTTTAAGTTAAATGGCAGCTATAGACTGACCAAGTGTGTGTGTGTGTTTTTGACTATGGTGGACTGGCATCCAGTCAGGAATGGTTCTAACTGTGTTCCTGGTGCTGCCCTCAAGCAGGGGGCCAACAATGGATTGATGGATGGAATAGATGAAATTTAGAAATGCATTGTCTTTTTTTTTTTTTTTAAGCAGGTAATGCCTCCTTTATTATTTGATTTGAAAGATCAATAACCAAGTGGGCAAAATACAATAATTTACCTTTACTATGCTGTATAAATAGATCAATTCTCAGAAATAATCAATGTGGCTTGATTGCTTTAAGGATGTGAGCTTGTTATAACTTTATAGCTGGGGAGTTCCGCATTAAGTATACATATTTAAATAGTGGAAATCTGTTCATAGATATTACTTTTTTTGTTTGTTTTTATGAAGTAACAGGAAAGGGTAGAGTCCAACTCGAAACAGTTTAGAGTGTCTTTGGAACACGCTATTGCTATTTTCATTTGATCGAGTTATGCTTTGTAATTATGCTTTTGTTTCTTAACAAAGTTGTAAAAAGTGGCTAAAACAAAGTTTAAGATTCAGTATTTCCTAGAAAACATCTATTATGTGAAAATATGTGAAGTCTGGTACTATGCACTATGGTGGAAGGTTTCACTCTTAAGGAGTTTTACAGCACTACTTAATACACAGGAGATACTTACTGACTAGGAAGTGATGAGAATAGAGTTGTGTAACTTGCTGTCTTCAAAGTGGGCTAGGAAGAGTCAAAAACACTCCTATATGGTGTGTCCCATACACATACCTGAACATGCTACTGCTGGAATTAAGGAACAGTAGGTGGGTTCAAGATCACAGGTAGATATTGTTAAATATGCATTTTAAATCTGAAAGCAAGCAGATTTGAGACAGGAAAATTTCAGGATTTTGTTGGGGGAAAATTTAAAAACCTTAACTTGTATTTCAATAGATCATTTATATTGTGACTAATCCCTTTCTTTAACTGTATTCTTATCCAAATTATGTTCTTATTAACTAACACCGTTACCAATGCTTGAAGTCACAGCCTTAGATTATTTTAGATGCTGGAGGGCAGTATGCATTAGGCTTGGAGAATATGGTGGTAGTATTGTGGTGATGTTTGTAGCCTTGACCCACAATTTTATTTTTTCCTTGAGATGATGATTTCAAATGCTCAGTTGTGCATGCTAGAGGAATAAAGAAATATTTCCAGATTCAGGAAATGATTACTTAAGAAAAAGGGTTGCTAATCTGATGCATCGTTACTTAGTTTTGGTGGCCTAATGGTGACAAGCTCATGTTAAGTAAGATAGACTGGACTATTTAAGATTGTATTTTATGGTTATAGTATTTGGATTGTATTGTCAATAGATATCTCTGTTTTAATCCTTATACACCACTGCTGGGGGGTTTGTTTTGTTTTGGACATGCTCTGTCTCTATATGCTCTTCAGATGACTGGGACTTTGTGAAGTGTGGTCTAGCCTCACGTGGTCTAGCCAAATTGGGTGGCGGAGGGACTTGGTGAGAGAGCAAGTTATCTCAAATCTGTCATTTTAATCCTTATAATTATAAGTGCCAATGTAACAATAGGCTTCATGACAACAAAATGTTCAGAAGCAATGTCTCCATGACTGAACAGTTAACTTTGTGAGTTGGAATGTTAACGGTCTAAATCATGAATTAAAGAGAAAGTATTCTCTCACCTAACAGGTCTAAACACTAAAATGGTATTTTGCCAGGAGACCTACTTAATTAAGCAAGAATCATTTTCAGCTGCACAGAGACTGGACTGGCCAAATATTCCATTCCAGCTTTACAAAGAAAACTAGAGGTGTGGGAATTCTAATACATAGAACAATCTCATTTGTAAGGAAGCAGATTCTCTCCCCTCTCTTTTTATTGTTTATTTGTATTCATTTATTAATTTATCTATTTACTTATTTTTACTAGTTTAAAGTTTTACTCTGTTGGCCTAGCTCTCTTTCTCATTGGTGGGGGTTGATTTGTTTCGAACCTAGTTTTGTTAAACTTGACTTGCTTATATGGATTTTTTTTATTTTAATAGAATCAATAAAATGCTTAAAAAATTAGAAAGTTAATGTGCCTTGCAGCAGGTACCAGCCTTCAGGTGTGCTACAGCTGATGACAGGCCGGCACCTGCTCTCATGTGGCAAGATATTTGCATTTTTGAGCCTGTGAATGCTGTTCTAAAGCCAGTTGATGTGTCTAACAGTTTTTTTGATAGTACTTAGTAGGCTTGTACTGATAGGTGATATCATTTGCAATCAGTGGTTGATTACTGACATCACCAATAGACTTTTCTTTGCAAAGGATTTGAATCAAGTGGTTAAACACATAAACACACTATGCACTTGTATCCCAGTTGTATACAACTATGCTGTAAATGCATTGCTTTTACTTGAAGTAGGAAACTTAAATGTTTCTTTACCAGAAAGCTACAAATCTAAATATATTTTCACCAATAAAACTCAAATTAGCAAACTGACAACATCCTCTATTGTGAAGTTCAATATAGTAGACACTCTGTTTTAATCACTAGCTGAAGAAGTCACTTGTCATGTATTATTTAGTGAAGACAAGAGAGGCAGAGGTTGTGCTGCTGCAACTGTGTAATTGTGACAGCTCTAGTGAAAGTCACACCTTTGCTGCGGTCATCCTGGATGCGTGAACAGAATCAACATTCCTGCTTAGATCATTCAATGACCGCTACTGCTGTTTGCCAGACTCTGCAAGCATTATTTCACATTCTTTAGTTTTTGCAAAAGACAGCATGAGATTTGAAGAATGTGCTGCAGCCAGTGTCATGGTATAATGCCACTGGTACTGGCTCTTCTAACACCTTATCCAGCCTTTTTGTAATAAGCAAATCAGTGAGCCAGTCTATTTGGAAAGAGTGTTGTGCTCTCTGGTCAGCTCAGCAGAAGACTTCACCAACAAGGGAACAACTCTGTGCAGCGTTGGCCTTCAAAGGCTAACGTATCCCACCACTGGCCCTAAAAATAATTTGACATAGATTATTACAATCGAAAGGGATACAACCACTTAATTTAAATCTAGGCTAATTTTCTTTACAGGAGTGTCATTTTTGAGTAGTTGAATGCTGACATGTATGGCTGAAAAATACATATTATGTGAAGCAAATGTAATTTATTCACATAAATAATGTGAAACGGCTATGGTACCATTATGTTCACCTCGCACTGCCCTGCCAATAAATAATGGCTGGTGAGATACAGTGTAGTCCACTGAATGCTGATGATAATTTGAGTTTGTTATGAATCTTTCTCAATAAAAAATCTTTTTGCTTACTCAACAAATTACTTTGGTTAATTCATTTGAGTCACCATGCACATTTGCTTTGCAATCAAAGTGTAGCTGGATAGGCAAGGCTGATTTCTTAGCCAACCATTTGCACATCTGTATTTTTCTATATTTAATTGAAAATATTTTTGTGCCATTTCACAGTGCATGGCAATTATTAATGAGGACACCCAGCAGCCAATTTATAAAAAGCAGGAATTGAGGAGAAGCACTCTTGGCAATCTTTTTCTCTTAAACCCCCAACCTGATGATATCAGCTATCAACAATGTTTAAGAGGACGATGACCAACCTGAGTTTTACATATTGCCCAACCCTAGAATGCATCATCCAGTATTTTGGGTATAAAAGAATGCACTCAATGACTCTATGAAAATCAATTTTTCAAATTAGTTTAGTTAGGAAAAGGCTCCTTAGTAATGGTTAGGACCTCTGCTTTGAGTTTTGATTAAAGACTGTTATTTTTCATCATTACACTTTGGCCTGTTTTTTTTATGGCTTTACCAGGAATTTTGGGAGAGACTGATACAACCTGCCCCACTAGAAATGAATGATTCTGCAGTCAATATGGTAGAATCCTTCAAATTTCTGGGCACAACTATACACCCTCAGCTGGGACATTAACACCACTTACATCACTAAAAGGCACAGCAGCCGTTGTACTTCTTACACCAAGTGAAGAAATTAAGTATTTCCCAGCCAGTCCTAGTTCAATTTTACAAAGCCATAATTGAAAGTGTAATCACATTCTCCATTATTGTCTGGTTTGGCTCAGCAACGGCACACTCCAAATCTAAATTACAGTATATTGTGAGGTCTGCTGAGAAGATAATTGGCTGTGCTCTTCCATTTGTGGCAGACCTGCTGTCGTGTGACTAACTATATCATAGGGATCGCCACAGAGTCATCTCACCCAGCTCATGCCTTATTCCAAAAATTCCCCACTGGTAAATACTTCTGGTCAGTTTAAACTAAAACTAACAAACACCTCAGTAGTTTCTTTCCCAGAGCCATAGCCCTTTCAAACCAGTAATTTAGCCAGTGTTCTTTGTATATTCATACGTGCTGTCATACACTTATGAAGGTTTGTGTGTTTACAGTGTATGGACATGTATGTGTGTGCACTTGCACACATACTATACACTCACATTTTCACTTGCACATCATCATTTGCATGTCTCTTTTATAATTGAATTGCATCCTTTGGCCACATTAGTTCTGTCTAAATCTGCCCTAGTGATACTTTCAATTTACCTTCCTGATGCTAATTTTTATCACAAATTATTTTATTTGTTCAGGGTTTTCCTGTAATGTTTGTATTTTTGAATTTATTGTGACTTATTTTCTTTTATTCTATTTCAAAGCTTTGTGTTTCCTGTATTTATCTTTTTTTTTAGCATTTTATGCTGATACTTTTTGTATCTAATGTTATGTATTTGATCTTGATTCTGATTATAGTGTTTTACACGCACACACTTAACTGGGTGAAGATGAGGAACTTGATTAAGGTAGAAACCTGGTTTATTAAAAACCCATGTTTACATGCATAAGTATGCTTCTGGAGTTCTCCTATGATAAAATGCTCTGACCTCATTAAACTGCACAAATGTCATCATCATGTGTTTTATAAAAACGTTTAGTCCGTCATGTATTACGAAATAAATAGCATTGATCCCCATTTTACATCCTCGATCTGAGCGCTCGGTGATTTGCAGTATGAACACTGGCCACATGTATAGCAAATAGTTGGAATAAAAATAAACTGGCACTTTTTTAATATGTTTCTGTTGCTGGATTGCATACAGCACACTCTTCTTTTCGACTGTGTGATTGGGCTCCTCAAAGGAGCGGCACACCAGGACGTGTCTTTTCTGCCCTACACTCAGTGCTGCTGTGATAGTAACTCTGGGATATTGCTTAAATAAAATAAGCATTGCATTTAATTACTTGTAAAAATGAATAGAATTAATTAACACACGTTAGTTTTTACTCATTAACCTGCTGCTCTTGAGATTGAGCTGTGGAGCTTAGCTCTGTATGTTCAGCTCATCAAAATAAATGTAGTGGTTTCTGAAATACTGAGAACAGAATATTTCAAGCAGGAAAAGGAATAATGCGATCATATCTTGTGGACACTTCCACCTATGACTGTGTGAATGAAGCTAAGCAGGCGAGCAGAGTGCAATGAACATGCTTAGACTACAGAATCAATTTGGGGTTTACTTGACCGACCAAATAAATAAATAAATCTCTTTACCTGATTTCTCAGAGACCAGTAACTCAGTTTCTCTTAACACATTGTCGGGCAACTGGTATGCCGTGGAATTTTCTAGGGGCGCCGCGAAAACTTTTGTAAAATATTTAAAATTGCTAGTGTTTTTGAACTTTTGGTTGATAAAATTTTTTTTTTTAAACATTATCTTTTTAATGTTGGAAAAACAGAACACTTACGGAAATGAAGTCTAAGAAAAGTGAGAGACTTCAAATGATCGACAAGGAAATGCACGTCTGTCTTTCGAAAATTGATCAATCTCATATGTGCTGAAAAACAATCTCAACGTTCACATTAATAAAATTTACGATTTATCCTTTGATTCCTTTATTAATAAATTGTCTTTCAAACTTGTAAAATTAACTGTTTTTATTGGTGAATGTCCATAGATTGTGTCGTCATGACTTTATTTATGGGCAGTCCCTCAGGTGCGCCGCAACTCGAAAAAGGTTGCCTTTCACTGTCTTAACTAGAATAAGAGTTTATGTGATATTTTAAATACTAGGTTTCTGGGAATAACTGGATTATTAAAGTGCATCTAAACACACTGACAATAGAGCTACCCACTTTTAATCTGTTAAATTTTAATTATATCATGGTGTAAAGTTTTGGCCAAACAGCCCACACCTAGGTCACACTTACAGTATTGGACTGTGGGATGTAGGAAGAATCTGCACAGTAGCAACAGCTGTGGCAAGTAAAAATCAAAGCAAGTTTTAAAAGAAATGGCTCTTTGGCTTGTCTGCACCAGCAATGGAATAAACTGCTCCATTTTCTAGCAAAATGCTTCAAAGAACAAAACAAGTCTCTCTAGTAATAGGACACGTACTACTGTATATTACCAGAAGCACATCATACAGATATACAGTTATAGCAGCAGGAACAAAACAGCATACTAAACACAAATCTACAAACGCTAAATTTCCATCATTAGTTTGGTTTTCAATGGCAAACTAATGTTGATTAGTATAATTACTAATATGTAACAAATATACTGAAAGCACATACAGTATATCATTTATTTGACATTGGCAAATGTAATGCAGTCTCTCAATTACAATTAAGTGAATACAGGTAAACAGGCTAAGCAATAACAAAGTGTGATCACTCATATACTGCATGATGCTTTGAAAGCATTGCAACAAAGGCTGCTTTTATAAGAGCTCTTGAATAATGAATTAATGTAAAACTGTCAAGTCTGATTTCACACAGGAAGCTTCAAAGTTGGGACAAAAGTAAAAAAAGGGACATATTTGGACAATTAAAGCAGCAGGAGATCATTACATTTGTAATTTAAATTAATTTGCCATTTGTCCATTAAATATTACACTTCAGTAAGGTTTTTTTTTTTTTTTTTAACCAGCTAATGATGCAAATGTGAATTTCATAATGGCAAATGTTACAAGCCTAACAGAGTGATTCTCTGACAAACCATATTTTAAAAGCATGTTGTTACAAAAATAGCTTTACTTTGTTTAAATGAAGATTTACTGAATTATATTGGAATTCAGTAATTCAACAGTACAGATAGTAATGTTTGAGTTTATGAATTTAGTGTTGATTTTAAATAGTGGTTTTCAGTTACAGGTGAGTTAATGTCAGAGAACACAATTATAATGTGCAAATGGTAAGATTAATCAGGTTGTCCGTTTTGGACACGAGGATGCGCTCCAGCTCCCCAAACACCCAACACAAGCAGGCTTAGACACAGATTTAAAAGACAAAGAGTCTTTTATTGTGGGAAAACTCTTTTTACAAGCGTTTCCAACCACCACAGCCACAGGTACAATAAAGCACTGTACAGCTCGACTCTTTTCTTCCTTCTCTCACTGGTCACTGCCTCCTCCACGCAAGCATTGTCCACCTTCCTTCCGACTCTGGCTCCATGATGTGAGGCAAGCAGCTCATTTTATCTAATCCCCAGGAAGTGCTTCCGGTGACATGAAGCTGCAGGTCCAAAGCACTTCCAGGTGATGTAGGAGCCTTAAGGAGTAGGGAATCCCAAATCCTGTAGTTCCCCCAGGCGGCCCCCATGAGACCCAACACAATTTCCTTTGGGACTACAGTACCTGGCATGGCTTTTGGGCACCCATGCAGGGATGTGAACCTGGGCTCACTGCCATCTAGTGTCCTCGGGGAGACAAAGCCTTGTAAAGCTGTCTCCCCCTGTCCTTCCATCCTGAGGGCGTCCTGGTCAGGTAAGGCTGGCGACCATCCCTCACACTGTGATGATGGCAATTCTTTATAAATCCTATGCCAAAATCCCCCTGTGACAATAGCACATATTGTTATACTGGGTGAATCCCCATGTCTGTCATATAAGTCTTTGTAATTTGATATTTAAGAATGCCAATACTATGTTGTTTACTTATATTTAAATTTGTTGCTTACCCTGACATTAGACTTTGAAAGAAAAAGAGAGTCTTGGCAGGAAACTCATGCAGACATTTATACTTACAGGGAGAGGAATCTGAATCACTACAGCAGTGTGCTATCGAAATATAACAACTGACATCTTATTGACAACGTGATTGAAGCAAAATTCTACAGCCACAGGTATCCCCCAGGGTCAAAATTGGGGGGAAAAACATACTGTCTGAAATATCCATACTACCTCCTGGATAAACTTCTACTTGAATTGCATTTGTTTAATTTGTTTCTTGGTTTCTTACTGTGCTTCTTGTGTGTCAGTATCTTTTTCACTTTCATTATGCTATTCATTGGCGTATAGGTTAAAACTCATTTTAAATGAAGACTCAGCAGGTAAAAAACACACCCTGACTTCCCATGTGACTTTGCACAAATAATTTAGCCTGATTTTAATTTGTGTTTGCATTTTGCCCATCAGCTTGCTTTCACAACCTTTTAATATATCTTGCATGTTTAGAGACCGAGATTACTGTGAAAGTGTCTCACATCTAAACATATACTGTAATTACTCAGATGGACTTGGGTATGGGTATCCCACAACTTGCTTTTTTTTTTTTAGTTATCTTCAAGTAAGCTGGTCTCAGTGCAAGTAGAGTACGACTTTGATTTATTCTTTATGATCAAATGTGCCTTCATATGTGCAAGCAGCTCTTACAAAAGAGCCTGTTGCCCTCTTTATCTTCTCAGCTTAATTGTAATCTAGTAGACAAAAGTTGTAGGATCCCAAATCTGCTGGAAACACACACACACGAACTTACTCTTGGACTTTATTAAATTTGTAGTGTTAGTAATCAACTGTTGATGTCCTGTTTGTCTTTTAAAAATACACAAATGAGCTTTTATTTGATTTTCATGTTCAGATTGTTGAACTGATAAATTGAGGTTTTTGAATTAATTACAGTATCTTGTGGCTTTTCTTCCTCTGTGTGTGCTCACCTGTCTCTATGGATGTCATGTTTTTTGCATTTGAAAGGAATGTAAAAATAAAACGAGGCCTTGTTAGCAAAGGCCCCCAGTGGGGAAATGAGGGGAAATGAGCTGCATGTCTCTGTTGTCCTGAAGCTGTTAGAGCCTATAGTGCAGTAAAAAGTGACAGTTAATACTTGAAGAAAAATAAAAAAAAAACATATCATTATATTAATCATTTTTAGCTATTTTGCTGAGTATACTCTTGATGCTTAAATGTGCATGTGCTGTGTTTTCTTTCCAGCACAGTTTTCTACGTAGAGTACATCACCCGAGTGTGGAAAATCATGTGCAGCTGTCTTATCATTCGCAGCCTTTATTTTTGTGTGCATCTGTACAGAATGTTGATTTCGTGAAATGCTTTTCCATTGCTAGATTGATTAAATTGCTGATTATAAACTGGCCCGGAGTGTGTGATGGTTCTCTGCCTTGCACCTGATGGTGCTGGGAAAGCCTCAGGTCTTTATGATTTCAGATTGTAGGTCCTTGAGGGGATGGGGCTGTGTAAGCATTTGAAGAGTTCTGTGTTATTTAATGTCTTGTGTGTCATTTAAAAAGTGCGATAAAATGGTAACTACAGTATTTTCCAAATTTGCTTATTATCACAGATTTTTGCTACAATCAATCACAGGGAACACTCGAGTTCAAAACCATACTTATTATTAATAATAATTTATTATGTTTATCTAGTTATTTTCCTACTCAAAACACTTTACTTAGACAGTGGAGAACCACTTCAACCACCACCAATGTGTAGCAACCACCTGGATGATTTAACAGCAGCCATTCTTATGCCTGTACACTCACTCCCCATTGGCTATAAGGTGGTGGAGGGGTAGCTAATAAGGAACAGGGACTTATGAGGGGGCCAGGATGACCAGGCCATGGTGGGCACTTTAGCCAGAACATCTGAAAACAACCTACTCTTTTTGAAAGATGCCCACAGAGAATCGGGAGCACTTTTTTTACATCTCATCCATAGGATGGTGTCAGTTTTTACTGCACAGTTTCATGCACCTCTGATGGTCTGAACAACACCTCCTTCAGCAGCAACCCAAGCTTTTCTTAGATGGTCTTCTATCTAAGTACTGACAAGGCTTAGCTCAGCTTCAGGTGGATTACCAGTTTTGAAGTGCAGGTGGCATGGCTGCTGGCTTACCCACTTCAAGTCACCAATCAGTTCAACACAAAAGTTTGTGAATGGAAAGCAGCATTCCTGGAGAAAATCAATGAAGATAAAGGAACGCCTGTAGATTCCACCCAGACGGTAAGCAGGCCAAGATTCAAATCAGCACTCTAATGCACTAACCAAATCACTGCTCGGGATTGAAAATACGTTTTTCTCAATTGGATTACAAAGTTAGGCATATTATTAATACTTTTAAAAAAATATATCTTTGGTCAATTTGGCAGATGATAGTCAAGCATTTTATTATATATTTTTTGTTTCACCTTAGCGATCTCTTTATTCTGTTTTAAAATATCTAGCCTAAACATGCTTTTACAAAGTGAAAGAGAATTTTACTAGAAAATTAACTGTAAAGTTATCAATTTGCCATACTTGTACATTTATCTTCAAGCATAAACATTCCCTGACCCTTTTAGTGCACTTCAGGGTTACAGAGGGCCGGTGCCCATCCCTTCCACACTGGCTGCAAGGGAGTCGCACGTCCTTGGCAGGGTACCAGACCTCTGCTGGGTCTACTAACACCCACATAAGGCCGGTCTGAAATGTCCAATTCCCTAAAAACATGCAAGTTACATTATGTGGGAGAATAACCTGAGCACCCGAAGTAAAACTCACATAGACATGTACAAAATGTGCAGACTCCACAGATAATGATGGTGCAGGGTTCAAAAGAGAGAGACTTGATCTGTGAGGCAGCAGCGCTAACCACTGCTCCACTGTGCCACCTCCTCAACAACATTTTTCAAATGAATATTATTTTAAATATCAGGATTAAAAAATGGCCTGCTGTCTAAATGTAAATAAACTTATCAACTGTACAAACTTGCCACACCCATAATGTCATCTAAATTTCTTCAAACAGCCACCACTATTTACTTCTTTCTAACCAGGTCTGTCTGTGGCACTCCATCAGTGGTCACATTCAGATCACACTTAGAAAAACGTATCTTACCTCATTTTTGTGTTTTAAGTTGGTTATAACTATATTCTCTAATTTAACTTTTCTGTACTAATCCTGATTATGCAGTACGATCATCTCATATTGTCAGAATACATATATGGACTATCAGTTTAAATTTAATTACATACGGTCTTTGAAGTTTACTATCTGTAAGTTTCCATATATTAAATAAGCCGTGATTTTATCTTTCAAGTCTGAATTTTACTCTTGCTTACTTTATAATATGGGATCTGATGGAGGGTGCTATATAAAATATATTGATGCACCAATATGGAAATTCGGAGCGATACCGATAACCGATATGTTTTTGTCCATCTTTGCCAATACTGATAATAAGCGATGGCCGATTATTTTTTTTTTTTTATTCAAGTATAAATGTTTTAAGGTATGCTGAAAATATATTATGAATTATCAAAGAAAGAACAGTTGCATGTGAAACAGAGATTAACTTTTTATTAACTTGCTGAATTTTATGCTCTTCTTTGCTATATAAGCAGCCAGTACTTAATGCGGGGGAAAAATTGGAAGATATGGCTCATCTCTATAGAACAAATATTCCAGGTCATGTACAAAATAATCTGCTTAACCGTACACATTCTGAGTAACTTAAGCACATCAACACACCATGCCATTACATGACATGGCATTGGGTATATTAACAAAAAAATGAATGCGTATTCTTTGTGCTATAATCAGATATATATTACTTTAAGTAAAGCTAAAATAAAAGGTACAATGATGCCAATTAACCTAGGCTTAAGTTGGCTTCTTTAAAAGTACAAATGGTAGGTTTTTCTTAACAAAAAGAAGCATTCCTGCCTTTTCACCAGCAAGCCTGATTCTCTTTTCATTTACTATATTTGACACAGTTGAAAAAAAGGTGTTCACTGTCTAAACTGGTACAAGGTGCCGATAGGTACTTGATCGCTGCCTTGGCCAAGGTTGGGAAACGGGCTGTATTGCCTTTCCAATACTGGAAGGCGCAGTTATTTAGATAGGGGGCTCGCTGAGATAGTTGTTAAGCTGAAAAAAATGTTTACAAACTTTTACCTACGTTATAATAAGAAAATAATAAATTATTATTAGGTTGACCAGATTTGTGGTAAAGAAAAACAGGACAACCATACCAACCACTGCCATTAATAAAAACTTGTAATGTTGAAAGCTTGATATATAATGATTACACTTTGTAATGCAGGTGTGCCTTGAAATGTTGAGAGACTGCTGTATATTTCAGGGTTATTTTGTCTTAAAGTAATGCTTACATGAAAACTGGAATAAATCTTGTCTTAAAATCTTTTACACGTGGTTCCGAGCGACACTCCCCGAAAGGGCAGCACGTCCCCAGAGAGGGTCCTACTATGTCCCCAGGGTCCAACATGGCACCCTGGGACATCTCGTTTCGGCACCCCCTCCAGCGCCGACGCACCCCTCTGGTCTGCACCGCTCTCGCCCCCTCCGTCCCCGCCAGCCGGGGCACCATTGGCCTCCCGTTCCAGGAGGGCAGGTTCCACACGGTGTAGGTCCCAGCGCTCGTCAGGGCTTCGGTCCTGTGGAAAGAGAAAAGGGAGGGCCAGAAGCACTGCCGGGACACTCGCACCGAGCGTCCCACCGGTCTCCGTACCAGCAGCGCTCATATATCGAAACAGCCCACGACTTGCCTGTTTGGCTCATCCACCACAGGTTCCATGCCCATCCTCTCGATGTCCACGGGGCCGCTCTCACAGGCGGCTTGCCCAGCAGCACCAGGGGATTCCCTCTGCCTCCGCAGAGGACGGCCTTCCTCCGGACGCTTGCACCCAGCGAGACGTCCCCTCCTATCGGAGGAACCGGCATTCACCCCTCGGTTCCTCCTTCTCCTCTTGGACGCCTTGATGGTCTGGGTCTGAGCATGGCAACAGCTCAAATCCAGCCCCGTCTGCATCCCTGCAGAGCGACGGGAGACTGCCGCGGGCTTGGAGCGCAGGGCGCTAGGACCCAGGGCACTCATCAGACCCTGTCCCACCAGCGCCTGCGTACTCGCTCTCCTCGCTCCGTCGGCCGTCTGCACTGGCGCGTCCGCTGTTGGGGATTTGCCTACTCGAAGCCGGTCTTCCTTTACACAGTCACGGCCGTATTCGGCGAAACCCACCTCATGCTTTATGGGGACGGCAAGACTTCCCTTTCCCAGCGGTACTCTGTCGGCCAAAGGCTCCAGCGTCGCGACGATCCTCCGTGCTACTTGGCGTCTCTCCCGACGCGACCGCCTTCCCCCTCAGCTGCTTCAACCGTACAACGATAGTACCCAGCAGCTGTAACAAAGGCGACTCGGCGGGCCGAAGGGATCCCTCCGGCACGCGCTGAGCCGCTGGCGAAAACAGAGAGACAGACGCCGGTGGGCATACCTGTCCATCAGCCCCACTCGTCGCCTGCCTCCTGTGGGCCACTCCCTCTGGCCCAATCGGGTCTCTTCTTGGCACGAGACTGGCGTTCCTTGGTCCCGCCTCTGTACCGTCATTGGCGGGCACACAAGACACACCGGCCAATCCGGTGCCTGTCAGCTGTTGGGACATCCGGCCCGTGGCCATCTTGTCTTCCCTGCTCTGGGTGCGGTGACGTGCCTCCTCGCAGCCTCGCAGCTGCTGTGCTTCCTTGAGCTGCAGCGGCTCCGACTTTGCAGCTTCCATTTCTGCCGCCGTTGCGCTGCCGACAGCCCGCGGACCAGCGCGCTCCTGCCACCGACGCGGATCCGGGTCGTCCCTCCCTGAATGAAACAAGGTTTGTCTGCCCCCAAAGGGCCGGTTATTGCAGGGCAGGGCACTCACCTCCCGGCTTCCGTCACTCCGAGGCCCCTTCCTTGGTGTGGCCATCTTTGTCACCACACTGGCCTGGCCGTCCATCCAGACAGCGCGACTCCCGGAGCCCACTGCACTCAGGCGATGCCCGTTCTTTCTCTTCCGCACCCGGGGATGGCCATTCTGTGGTCCGGCGGCGGTCCCTGGGGTAAACGCTCCGCTGGTTGTGCACGGGCCGCTCCCGCGGCCAGTGTGTGGGGTCCGCTGCTGCGCCGGGCCGTCCACAGAAATATCTGTTTTTCTCGCAGGTCCCCACCTTGGAACAGGTGGAGCATCCTGCCGATTATGCCACTGTGGACGCTGGCCCGGACACACACAGACGGACATCATATTTCACCCAACACACGTTTATTTACAAGTCAGTTTACAGTTTAGTGCACTCACAAACCCCAGTGCCTCCAGCACCGATTCCCCCAATGTCCAGTGCCTTTCTCCTGGCCGCCTCTAGTCCTCCCTCCAACTCCATCCTCTTCCTCCCGACTTCTGCCGATGACTGGAGGGAGGCGGCCCCTTAAATGGGAACCCGGATGGGCTCCAGCTGCTTCCCGGCATTTGTCCATAGCCACACCCCAGTGTGGCGGAAGTGCCGGCTGCACACCCGGAAGCCATCCGGGTGTCCCCTGTCGTCTTCCCCCCAGCACTTCCTGGTGTGGCGGAAGTGCTGGGCTCCCGGGATATTCAGGCACTGGGGCGCACCGCCTGGCGGTGGCCATGGGTCCTACAGGGCTGGGCTTCCAAGCCCTTCACCCGAGGCCCCCAACATAACCAGGGCGGACGCCCCCTCGCGGTCTGAAGGAGGCACAAGCGAGCCTATTTATATTATATATATATATATATATATCTATATTTATATTTATATATATTTATATATATATATATATATATATATATATATATATATATATAATCTCATTTTTAATGTAGGTAGATCATTTCGACCTGGTCATTTCAAAAGTAGCTTACAAGCCGAAAAACTGTGGGCACCCCTGGCCTAGCCGAACAATGACAGTGTTAACAAGCCTGAATTGTATCGGTTGTCTGTATCAGTTAAAATGTACATATCTTACTGATTTCAATGTCGTCATTTTTAATGATCATCGGCCGATAACAATACAGTTCCTGATATATTGTGCATCTCTAATAAAATAAGCACTGACTTGACTCCTGTCTTTGCACTGGGGGAAGAAAACTGGTTACAGAGTTTACATAAACATAAAAAATGAGAAATAAACAATTATTGAAATTCTGTTCATTCACACAAAGTACTTAACACTTCAAATGTAAAATAAATGATGTATTTTCTAGCTCCAAGAAACCCTGAAAAAAGTCCACAGAGAAGATGGATGAATAAAATAGATATATGCCCAATTTGGACAAATTATAAAAATACTACAGTCAGAATTAACTGCAACTGCCAAATCAGGTTTTTCAGGGCTGCAGCTATATTTGTCAGTTTTTGTCTTCCTCTTTCTAATGCAAAATTAGGACCTGGATGGCATTTGACAAAGCTGTCCTGTATTATCCTTCTTTGTGCTAACATTCAGTGGTAAGTCAGGCATTCATGTATAACATGGAGGTTTATAGTTTAAAAGATATACAAAACTGCTGCGTTATCAAGGGGCATCAGGTATCTGCTCTCTTTCTCGGTACAAATGACATCACAAATAATATGGCACGTTTACATCTAAAGCTACCAAGTCATGGCTCTTCTGTAACAATTTTAAAAATAGCCAGGCTATGAAGCTAATTCTCCTATATTATTATAGCCTTTTCTTTTATATCTGGTTTAGCAGACATGTGTATTTAAGCTTTTTTGATGTTTTTAACTAAAGGTAGCAGAAAGAAAATTAAAATAATCTTGTAAAGATACCAGTGAGCATGTTAAATTAAATCAATTAACCACCACCTATATCTTATATTGAGCTATTAGCAAAATACACTACAACAGTATTGTGCTTGGATGATTACATTATCAGTAGTATCATTTACCATCATTTTCTGAATGACCTTAAATATGTGGACGTTTTCTGGTCAGTCTCTTTCTGTAAAGTCCTTGATTACAGTCATTGCCTGGTGTTTTGATAAAACACATTAATAGATTCTTCTTTCTGAGTGTTAAATGACTGGCATACTCCAGCTAAATAAGGCTGCATTCATTTACTGTTGCTAGCTGTAGCTCAACAGAATAACTAGTAACATGGTGAGCGGAGTAGAACATTTTATATTACAGTGAAAAATAAATACATCTTGAGCTCAACACCATCTTCTCTTCTTGCAAGTAAAACTTTAGATAAGTTATGCTTTCTACGTAAGACATAAAACACATCCTGGATTTTGAGCAAATTACTCTGCTACCCAACCAAGGGTACTGCGGTTAGAACTGCTTGTGTAATGGAACTTGTCTGCAGCATATTTTAAAAAATAACCTTTAGCAGAATAATAAACATATGTAAACTGCAGTGAATGTAAATGTACTTTTGTTTTTTCCAACCTCAGTCTGTCTCCCATTCTGGGCTGTAAAGTGTCGTCTTCTTCTCCTTCTTCTTCTTCTTTTGGCTGCTCCCATTAGGGGTTGCCACAGCAGATCATCTTCTTCCATATCTTTCTGTCCTCTGCATCTTGTTCTGTTACACCCATCACCTGCATGTCCTCTCTCACCACATCCATAAACCTCCTCTTAGGCCTTCCTCTTTTCCTCTTCCCTGGCAGGTCTATCCTTAACATCCTTTTCCCAGTATACTCAGCATCTCTCCTCTGCGCATGACCAAACCAACACACTTTTGCCTCTCTGACTTTGTCCCTCAACTGTCCAACTTGAGCTGACCCTCTAATGTACTCTTTTCTAATCCTATCCATCCTCGTCACACCCAGTACAAATTCTCCACCCATTCCACCCTGCCTGCACTCTCTTTTTCACCTCTCTTCCACACTCCCCATTACTCTGTACTGTTGTTCCCAAGTATTTATGGTCACTCATGTGCCTTCGCCAACTCTACTCCCTGCATCCTCACCATTCCACTGACCTCCCTCTCATTTACACACATGTCTTGTTCCTACTGACCTTCATTCCTCTCCTCTCCAGAGCATATCTCCACCTCTCCACGGTCTCCTCAGCCTGCTCCTTACTATTGCTACAGATCACAATGTCATCAGCAAACATCATAGTCTGCTGGGACTCCTGTCTAATCTCGTTTGTCAACCTGTCCATCACCATTGCAAATAAGAAAGGGCTCAGAGCCGAACCCTGATGTAATCCCACCTCAACCTTGAATGCAACCGTCACTCCTACCACAGAACTCGCCACAGTCACACTTCCCTCGTACATATCCTGTACATCTCTTACATACTTCTCTGCCACTCTCGACTTCCTCATACAATACCACAGCTCCTCTCGAGGCAATGTCATATGCTTTCTCCAGGTACACAAAGACGCAATGCAACTTCTGGCCTTCTCCATCAACATCCTCAGAGCAAACTTTACATCTATGGTGCTCTTTCTTAGCATGAAACCATACTTCTGCTCACTAATCATTACCTCACTTCTTAACCTAGCTTCCACTACTCTTTCCTATAACTTCATGCAGTGGCTCATCAATTTTATCCTCCTGTAGTTACTAAAGTCCTGCACATCCCCCTTATTCTTAAATATTGGCACCAGTACACTTTTTCACCACTCCTCAGGCATCCTCTCACTTTCCAAGATTCCATTAAACAATCTGTTTAAAAACTCCACTGCCACCTCCATGCTTCGCTTTTCCATTTTTCATCCTCTTCAGAGCTGTTCTTACTTCCTCCTTGCTAATCCGTTGAACTTCCTGATTCATTATCTCCATATCATCCAACCTTCTGTCTCTTTCATTCTCTTCATTCATCAACCTCTCAAAGTAATCTTTCCATCTGCTCAACACACTCTCCTCACTTGTGAGTATGTTTCCATCTTTATCCTTTATAACCCTAACCTGCTGCACATCTTTCCCAAGCTTAGTCCCTCTGTCTAGCCATTGGTACAGGTCATTTTCTCCATCCTTATTGTCCAGCCTCTCATATAACTCATCATATGCCTTTTCTCTAGCCCTTGCCACCTCTCTCTTCACCTTGCACCTTATCTGCTTGTACTCTTGTCTACTTTCTGCATCTTTCTGACTATCCCACTTCTTCTTCGCCATCCTCTTCCTCTGTATACTCTCCTGTACTTCCCCATTCCACCACCAGGTTTCCTTTTCCTCCTTCCTCTGTTCAGGTGTCAGGCCAAGCACCCTTCTTGCTGTTACCCTTACTACATCTGCTGTAGTTGCCCAACTGTCTGGTAACTCTTCACTGCCTCCCAGAGCCTGTCTCACCTCCTCCCTAAACTCAACTTTGCAGTCTTCCTTTTTCAACTTATACCATTTGATCCTTGGCTCTGCCCTCACTCTCTTCCTCTTCCTGATCTCCTACGTCATCATACTTTCCAAAAATAAATAAACCTTTCTTTACATTTACTCAGATGAACTCGTGAATCCTTTTAATTATAGTTTAAGTTCCCACATTACACTTATCCTGCCAGGATGCTGTGGTGGAAAATGAGGGTTCACAATTTTTTGAACGTTTTTGAATTTCAGCATTCTGTTATCGATTGCTGTCATTTTTTCAGTTGCAATAGTAATGCAGTGTTTGGGAATTTTACGTACTTTGCCCATCAGTATTGGGGATTTTTTATCACTTTTATTGAACTTTTCATTTATAACAGCTGATATGTTAAATAAGGCAGTGGGAAGTAAGAGTGTATAAAATCAGGCTCATAAAATGAAGTGTTTTGTTTGCACTTTTGTTACGTTATATAGCCCTGGAAGTAACAGTTTCCATGAACAAATGCTTGACTGTTGTATAATGTAAAAGACAGAGCAAGCAGCTAATTCATTGTTTGGTTCTTGCTTTTTTCTTTAAATGTGATTTGTCAGACCTAGTAAATAAAATTACACTTCTCTGCATACACTTAGCTCTGTGTTCACCAGTTTTATTCATCTGTTTATTAGTTTTTGAACCAAATCGGTCCACTATTGGTTCCCAGTGAGACACAGTCTGTTTTAGAAAGTTCAGAAAAGCACGAGCTATCCGTGGGCATTACAGTGCACACTCACATACGTCTGGCCAAACAGTAAACCTTCACACCTTTTGGATGAGAGAAGGAGTTGGAGTATCAAGTAAAACAAACAAATGCAGTGAAAACTACAAACTCGACACAGACAGTAACCAAGCTGACACTGTACCCAGAGTCCTGGAGCTATAAGGCAGAAGCACTATCTGCACTGCAATTATCCCACAATGTCCCAGTTGTAACTTAAACTCAGTAGTAACTGGATTATTGTACTATTTTACACAATTAATGTTCATAATCATACATAATTCAAGTTTATGGCTCAGTTGTGTTAAAACTTGATGGTGTATTATTTTTTCATCTTACATTTGCCTCTTTTCTTCCTGAAGCATGTAGTCTGTTTGATACGTCTACAATGACAACAAAAAGTGTTTAATATGAAATGCTGTTTTCATCAGTTTTTAGCACAATCTTACCAGACAAAATGTGGGTGGGGACTATAGCAGCTGCATGACCGCCTCAGAGACCCGAGTTCAATTTACTTTTCAGTTTGCATGTTTTCACATTCCCTTACCTTCCACCTACTAGTCCTGTTCAGTTAGTTTATGTTCTTCAGCAGTACAAAGTCACAGTAGTTATTCTTCCACTTCACATGTCTAGGCGCATGGAGTCAATTCCATGTTATGTAACTTCCAAAGTTGGGTATGTTAAGTTAATTGGTATGAATAAGTGTGGATGTCCTGGGCTGAATTTTATAATAAACAGTGTCGGGAATTTATATGCTGGGGTTGGCATTTAAGACTGGGTTTTATAAAGAATGATATGGTCACTATGATCTACCCGATTTATTCTACCATATGCACGTAGTAAATTTATCCACTAACACTTTTTCTTCACTAGATGGAACTTGGTTGTAAAAGTAGACATTCAATGTCAATACCAGAATTAATCAAGATATTTTCATCTACACAAACTCTTTGAAGGTGTTTTGTAACAGCACACTTTTTAAAATAAGTTTGTCAGAAAATCACTTTGTCAGGTTTTTCATATTTGCTGTTGTCAGATTGTATGTGTATGAGGGAAACATTATCTGGTTAATGACAAGTAAAGGAGAGTAGTATTTAATGAGCAAGTCAAATTCATTCACATTCACAGTATCACCAACTCATGATGTCTTAATTTTTCCAAATTACTCCTACTTTTTATTTACAGTTGAACAAACTTTGCAACTACCTTAATGAAATCAAGCTTGTCGATTGTAGATGAATCCATTATTTCGGAATTCCTGTATATTTCTTACTTTACACCCTTGATCTATCGAAAGTGGGACTTGAGTTTTCTAAGGTATAGTGTATGTAACAAATATGGAAATAAGTAATTAATATATTTTGTAACTAAAATTAGTTTCCGCATGCTGTTTCTTCATTCAAATGTTATTATTTCAGTTGAGTGTATGGACCTACTTGGTCCCTTCTTTTGGTCAATGACAGCTCCCTTGAGTTCTTGCAGTTCTAAAGTCTCATGGGATAGTTTTAGTCACTTTCTCTCTTTTATACTACATTGTTTATTTAGAGTGATCTTTTCAAGTTATATTAAAATTAATGCTTAAATTGTATAAAATACATTCATTCTATAAATACAGATGTGTGTGCCAAATTACTCTACCCTCTCCTTCATGAAACCATCACATCATTTTTGAAGTTCTAAATGGCATTGTGGCATGTCACCTTATTTTTACTTTTTCTTCTTGGGTCATTATGAGCAGCCTGTTTCCATTTTAACTACAGGATAGTAGCTGTGGTGCACTGTGCTGCACAGATAAAGGCGAGTGAATACCAAAAACGCATTTTATTGCCAGGTATAAATGTAATATACAGAGATAATCTATATATGAAACCCATATTAAAGCTTGTCTTTGCAAAAACTTAACAGTCCTTGTTAGCAGTCCTTAGCAGTCCTGTATGCAGCATGTTTTGAATATTGATGTGGCAGGTTGCATTGAAAAGATCTAAGGGCCTGATGTGGCCATTCCAAAATTTTTAATGTTTTTTTTTTCCTTAATCTTTCTGATGTTTCCTTGATTTTTCATTTTAGATCAGCTTGCTTCCTGATCAGCTAACGGACAGATGGTCTGATGGGCAGAATTTTGGTGTTCTTTCCTCAATGGCAAGTCACCCACAGCAAAGTATCTTCATAGAATGACACTACCGTGAATTTTTGGAAAGATACTTTTATTGTAGAATGCTTTGTTATTTTTGTCTCTAGACATAACTGTGAACATGTCTGCTAAAACGTCATAGTTTAGAATCATCTGTCCATAGTAGATTGCTGTTGAACGTTTGAGGATCATGTAGGTTTATTTTGGTGAACCTGAAATGAGCAGTCATTTTCTTGTGAGGAATAGTTAATACCTTACCAAGAGTTGAATTCTTTTCAAGGGTCTTAGCTGATGTGGTATAAGATAACAGATCCCTGCATGTCATTAGTTGTTGTAATAGTGTTGTCAAAAGGTACAGGACACAGTTTATAATTGCATAACAGAATGAAATTGAATCCAGGGAATTTTAGAAATAGTTTAGCACATGCTTCCAACCTGTTACTGTGACGTGATGTCTCTGTAGAAAGTGTGTAGTCATTTGTCAGGGCTAAAATTGGTCGCATTTATATTAAGCAGGGCTGGTCTCAATCAGGTACAATTGTTAATCTAAGTAGTCAAATAGTTAGCATTTCCATAGCATCTTTACATATTCTGTTTTAATCTTAATATGTACTGTATATTTTAGGGTAGTTGTTGCCATCATTTTTGTCGAGCATATTGAGGTGCATTCAAAATATGAAATGTGCAATATAATTTTGTATTTATTTTTTTAATAGCTGACCCCAATTATCCCTTAAATTGGTTTGAGTTTTGGGTGGGGTTAGAATGTGAAGATTAATAAGTTTTTTGCACTTGAAAATTGCATCTTTTTGTGATTTTTTTATAATTTGAGTGCATGGTAATTATTCATATTTTCCGTCAGACTCTCCTACAGCCAAAAAAATGATGTGACCAAATTTACTGAAAAATGAGCAGTCATGCAAAAATTCAGCCAGGAGGTAAATGGTTTGTTTTTTTTCCTTTCCAGCATTTTAGGTAAATTTAGTCTACACATGCTGTTGATGTCTTCCTGGCAGTAAAACCAGGAAGCATTGGAAAGCATTGATTTTACTGATTTAAAAACTTGTATATTTGGATCAGACATTTCCTGGAAATTGCTTCATAAAGAAGTTTGATCAAAGCAATATTGGTTTTACACCTGAATTCAAACGAAAATTGCACAATCCCCTTCTCCCCTACGCTGATTTTTCTCAGTGTGTTGCAGGCTCCCTTTTAATTGGTTGGTTTCTGCCTTTCACACAGTGCAGCCCGAAAAGTCTATGAACCTGAAATTGGATAAAGCAGGTTTGATAATAGTGGGAGCATTTTTATACAAATGATAAATGACAGTTTTGAAATTGCTGTTCTGTTAATGCAGTATTGCATATGTAACCACTGACTCAGCTATAGTCCTGGGTAAATCAAGAGACACGTGTCAGATGATTCCCGTTAATATATAATGTGGCCTTATTAAATGATGTGAACTAGCACATGATGAACAAAATAATGGTCAATAAGCTTTAAATCAACCAAAGACACCCATAATGTTCATATATGGAGGCTTAGCTAGATTTAATTAATTTTTTTCTACAGTATACAAAGACTGAAAAACAGGTGTTCCTATTTACAAATGTATATGTGGAATAGCTGGTTTTGCATTTTCTTTTAAAGAAAGGCCAATCCTTTGTGGTTATCAAACATTTTTTTCCCATTAAGCAATAAAAATAGGACAATGACTAGTGTTTAAAGCAAAGAGTAGGTGAGGTCCTTATAAGATATTTTGCTGTTTATTTTTTCCCTTTACTACAGTAACAAGCCAGATGTATTCATTCCTAGAATACCATTCATTTGCAGCAACATGCCTTTTGAATTCAAAAGAAGTTGGTTTCCTGTTCAACTGTCCTTTGCCATGTGTGTCAATTAGGCAAAAGGCCAGTCAGTTAAAGTTACGTTAAGCAGCTAGAAATAAAGTGCTTGTGCTACTAAAGGAAAGCACAGTGTCATATGCTCATAAGTACTTTCCACAGTAATCTCTGAATAAATTGATCATAGGGAGAACACTGAAATTCAGTCCAAAAATAGCACTGAAAAGAACATTCTCAAAATTGACAAAGGTCATTTGGATGATGTTGACGAGTTAGGTGAAACTGGCATAAACAAGATATGCTGGAAATGAATTGCTGCATTCCAGAAGAATCATATTGCATGTCTAAGGAACAATAACTTGGATGTCTTGTGGACACTATGAAAATGCTGAATTTTGGATTAAACCAGTGAGACCTTTAGTAAAATGTCAGTGTATTCTATCTCTGAGGATACATGAGAAATGCAGTGTAATGTACCAGTAAATACAAAGCATAACACAGGAAGCTCAGAAATGTTATGTTTTGGAATGGCCTACTGAAAGTAATATCATTTTAAATCCTTAAATACACTTAACCCAATTCGGTGGTTTGGGGGATTACCATCTGTAATAACAGCATCAGGCATGAGGACTGAAGAAGATACCAGTCTATTACAGTGCCTACTTGAACTTCCAAACTGAATTGAAATATTTTGGCCTGACGTGAGCAGTTATTGCAAATCCAACAATGTCAATAAGTTTTGTATGAATCAAAATGTCTCAATGTACTGAATTGATAAGAGGGACATGAAACATTTTCTTTACGTCATTAATGGTCAAGAAGATGACATCGTTTTTACCACTTTTTTCAACAAAAAAGTAAAGTTTGGTTTAGTGAGTTCAATGGTGAAGTATAGTGCAGTATTTTATGTTTTTATTAATACATAACTGGAACTCATTTGTTGTGGAGTGACTTATTAATTGTAACACAAGCATGGGATCACACTGCTTGACTTTATGTTGTGCTTTTACTGGCAGTTCTGTAGTGTGACACCACTAGTGACTCAGTCACATTGGTCTACAACAAAAGCAAAAATTAGACAGACTACTGAGTTAGCTAGTCATCTGTTTGCTCACCTTACTGCTCATTATTGTTTGGCTGCTGTTTAAACAAATCAGTTGAACTTAAGTCAAAAGCCCTATGTGCCATAAGCAGCAGTAACGTTTTGCTAGTCAAGAACATATCTAGAGTCAAAACCTACAGCAACTACAGCCCCCTAGGACCTGAATATGACAACCCTGGAGCAAGCCAGGAATTGAAGCAACAGTCTTAAGCTGTAAAGTTCCTTGCCTTAGAGCTACATCATATTACCTCCCCAGAAAAGTTATTCGCTGCCATGGCCTGGCTATGAACTTTTGTATTTTATTTGCCTCAGTAGAAGATCCATGCCTGTACTTATCAAGCATCTACAACTACACAAATAATAATAGTAATTTTATGTTTAGCTTGTGTTATAAAATCATTCAATATTCGGTCTACATCAGCAAAATGAAGGCAGCTGCAGTAGCTAGGACACTGTCTCTCTCTCTCTTTCTCTCACTGTTAGCTAAGGTGGTCTCACTGCTCTGGCCCTCATTTTTTTCGAGGAATTGTTGGAGCATGTCAAAAGTTGAAAGGTTTTCAAGGTCAATCGAGACTCCAGAAGTACTGTGCAGGTGTGTCCTTCAAAACCCTTTATGCTCACTTGACCAACCAGGAATGTTAGAGTTATGAAGATACATGTGAACAAGAAGAAAGAGGCCAGCAGTGATAAAAGTTGTAGAATGTGAACAAATTTGGGATATACTGTTATTTAAGGTGGGAAAATGCATAAGGCAACCGGCTGGGTAGGCAGGGTGTGAAGATACCTTGTCTTACTTGGGCTCAGTGGGGCAGATATGCTTTTTTGTTTTCTGTTCTTTTTATCTATAACCTTGATCCACGTGATATTTTTTATTTGTTTTGTTATTATTTTGTTATTAAGCACATTTTTAATATTTCCCATTTGGCTATATCCTGGGTTTCAGGACTGCTCATCAGTTGCTTCTTCAGGTCACAGTTAGGACATTTGGGTGGTAATTCTAAAGATGCGGTTGCACTGTATAGAGTAGAGTAAGAGACTGTCATCATAATTATATACACCCACAACACATTCAGACACTTTGAATCTGCTTCTTGGTTGCCGAGGGCTATAGTTTATCCTGGTAGCACTAAACAAAAAGGGTAACCAACTCCCAGTCACACTAAGGCCAGTTAAACTAGCATGCATATCTTTAGTGATGTGGGAGGAAAATCTGTACAGGCCTTATGAGAATATACAAACTGCACACCGGCAATGACTGGTTGTGGGACTTGAACCTAGGATGCTGAATCAGTAAGGCAGAAACACTAATCATTGTCTCAATGTGCTACTGTCATCATATTCAATATTTAACAGATTATATTCACTAATTTCTGATGTGCAACACACATTAAAAAATGCACTACAATACAATCATACCAAAAATACTGAAACAGGTATTGCTTATACATTAAAAATATCAGTTTTACTGATGTTCATCATGTTGACAACGAAGAAATACAATTGTTTTCTTTAAAGGTGTTTCTGGTTATATTCTGGAAACTAAGAAACCTGAGAAGAAGCAGTTTGTCCGACATTAATTTGTAATTAATTTGTAATTGACTGTCAGTTAAAGCTAATAATGGAATCTCTGTGACTAGAGCCTATTTGTATAATAAGCACATACATTATTACTCATTTTGGGGCAGTAAATTAAAAAAAAGAAAATGGTAATCGGACCTTTTGAAGGTGATTTGATGCCTGTTGTATTTTTATATTTTCTTTAAATATACAGTATGTCAGAACATTCCCTCTTATAACACAGATTTAATTGCATAATAATGGAGGAAAGCTAGTAGGGCAAACAGGCATGGGAAATATACTTAAGTGACAATGTTTAAATATACAAATATAATAAAGAAGAGCTGGGTCTGTAGTCAGGAACCAAAGCAGCTTCCCAGAAAGATATCAGGGAAAACATTCAGAGAGGTGGCACCTCAAATTGACAGCTCTCTGATCTGAAGAGTTGCCCTGATTATAACCTGGGTTTGCTCAGACTAGTGTATCTAGGCTTTCAAACATTATGAGGACTAGATTTAGAAAACCTGCTTGTCTTGTTGAACTTAAGGGGAAAGAAGCAATGTTTGGTTGGCATTGAGGGTCATGAAGGTGATTCTGATTATGACTGGCTAGCTGTGGGTAGTGACCATGGGATGTAATGCATAAAATAAACCTAGAATTGGTATAATTCTGATATACTGAAGGATGTTAGAAATTAACTTGAATTTGGTTTGGTGTTATCTCACAGTAATTAGATGCCTTCCTGAGTTAATGTGTTTATTTATAACTAATCTTTGATGTCTTTACAAAAGAATAGGTGTGGGATTAATAGCTTTCGACTCCAATGTTTGAGTGCAAAGATCCGAATTAAAGCATGGCGGAGAAATCTGCAGCAAATCGCTGTAGACAATATACAGTCAACAAAATTTCTTTCAGAAATTTTTGCTGAAGAAAACTGAAGGAATATGTTTTGTTCCTTGCCATGGCTGGAATTGCCAGCATTGACTTGAGAATTCTTTATGAAACATTTCTTTTGTGTCCTACCAGGTGGCTTACTGTGACAGTGGTTTTAACTGAAATATGCCTGGCAGTTTGTTCAATTCCAAATAAATGAACTGTTATTTAAAATACTTCCAAGTAATAAAATAATCGTACAACACAGTGTTATGTGAGTGTAATCTGCAAACATGATGAGTTTCATCAGTTAAAAAAGTCCTGTAGAAATGTTTGTACATATTATAGATGTGTGTTGGGATACTCTCAAAACACGTGCTAGGAAGAGCACACATAGTTTTGGTTGACTTTAAATTGTTTGGCATTATATGAAAAGGTATAGTATTACGATTATGACAAATGGCATAAGCATTTAGCAATGTAGTTTATGCAGGCATTGAGGAAATCAATCGTGCCTCCAGGACTAGAACAGAGTAGGGTTAGGATACAAAAAAAAGTGCGTTGGTTAATTGGCACCAAGTAAGCATGTTGATGAAACAAAGCATACCAACAAAGCAGCACAACTGACCAAATTTTGCCTTCAGTGTAAAGAGATGTGACGTGGCAGTGAACATAGTAATGGATGCCCATGAGATGTTGGTTCTAGTCAGTCCAGCCTAATCCTTTACGTCTGTGGTTCCCAGACTCCGTCCTGAGCACCCAGTGTGGCTGAAGGTTTTTGTTCCAACCAACTTCTGTTTTTAACTGAACTCCTAGCCCAAATTAAGTGAGTTGTTATTTGACAGTTTCTGTGTTTGAGGGTCAAAGGAGAAATTACAAATGTAAGTTTGGTAAATTTGTAGTGTATTAAGTAGTTACATGGGGATAATGCAGATTTTTTTCCTTTTATCAACATTTTCAATCTGCTTTTCCAGGTGTTCTGGTTATTTAATCCATTTTTTTACCAAATTAGTGGGTCTGATCCTGAAGTAGTTTTAGCATTTCATCATTTAGTGTTGTTTGCCCAGGTGTCTGCACTGCTGGATTTTAGTTATCATTATGATGATGCAATGAAGGGAACAAACTACACGGAAAAGGGCAAAATAATCAGAAACAACAAATGAAAGTTAAGTATTTAGAGCTATAGCAAAAACATAAATATTATAAATGTCTTTTTAGAACACTAGCTGAAATTCCCAACAGGAGGAAAATAAAGTGTTTTTTTTAATTGTTTGAAGAAAATATAATAAAAAAAAAAAACCACAACTTTAAAAATAAAAATAAATTAACAAACAATTAAGACTCACTAATGTGCTTGTCTTACGGCCTTGTATGTATGTTATCATCACGCTCGGAACCGGCCAACTCGCGTGCGCGGTGGTGCTCAAACATAACAAAATTCTGGCATTCACCTCCAGCTCTCCCTCTGGTGGTCGTTTGGAGTGTCAACTTGATGATAACATGCATACAAGACTTCAAGATCACCATACTCAGAAGGGGGTGAGTTACAGCTGATTTCACCCTACAGTATTTTTAGTCGACCAATGAGTAACATGTGTACCAAGTTTCATGTAAATCGCTCCAGCCATTCAGAAGTGATGCTGGAACATACACACATACGTTGACTTTTTATTTATATATATATACACACACATATGTTAGGTCCATAAATATTTGGACAGAGACAACTTTTTTCTAATTTTGGTTCTGTACATTACCACAATGAATTTTAAATGAAACAACTCAGATGCAGTTGAAGTGCAGACTTTCAGCTTTAATTCAGTGGGCTGAACAAAAAGATTGCATAAAAATGTGAGGCAACTAAAGCATTTTTTTAACACAATCCCTTCATTTCAGGGGCTCAAAAGTAATTGGACAATTGACTCAAAGGCTATTTAATGGGCAGGTGTGGGCAAGTCCGTCATTATGTCATTATCGATTAAGCAGATAAAAGGCCTGGAGTTGTTATGAGGTGTGGTGCTTGCATGTGGAAGATTTTGCTGTGAACAGACAACATGCGGTCAAAGGAGCTCTCCATGCAGGTGAAAGAAGCCATCCTTAAGCTGCGAAAACAGAAAAAACCCATCCGAGAAATTGCTACAATATTACGAGTGGAAAAATTTACAGTTTGGTACATCCTGAGAAAGAAAGCAAACACTGGTGAATTCAGCAACGCAAAAAGACATGGATGTCCACGGAAGACAACAGTGGTGGATGATCGCAGAATCATTTCCATGGTGAAGAGAAACCCCTTCACGACCGCCAACCAAGTGAACAACACTCTCCAGGGCTTGGTAGGTGTATCGATATCCAAGTCTACCATAAAGAGAAGACTGCATGAAAGTAAATACAGAGGGTGAACTGCAAGGTGCTAGCCACTCATAACCCTCAAGAATAGAAAGGCTAAATTGGACTTTGCTAAAGAACATCTAAAAAAGCCAGCACAGTTCTGGAAAAACATTCTTTGGACTAATGAAACCAAGATCAATCTCTACTAGAATGATGGCAAAAAAAAACGTATGGAGAAGGCGTGAACATTATCCAAAGCATACCACATCATCTGTAAAACATGGTGGTGGCAGTGTGATGGCTTGGGCATGCATGGCTGCCAGTGGCACTGGGACACTAGTGTTTATTGATGATGTGACACAGGACAGAAACGGCCAAATGAATTCTGAGGTGTTCAGAGACATACTGTCTGCTCAAATCCAGTTAAATGCAATCAAATTGATTGGGCGGCGTTTCATGATACAGATGGACAATGACCCAAAACATACAGCCAAAGCAACCCAGGAGTTTATTAAAGCAAAGAAGTGGAAAATTCACCTGATCTTAACCCAATAGAGCGTGCATTTCACTTGTTGAAGACTAAACTTCGGGCAGAAAGGCGCACAAACAAACAGAAAGTAAAAGCCGCTGCAGTAAAGGCCTGGCAGAGCATCAAAAAGCCAGCAAAGGGTTTTCAACCAAGTATTAGAAATTAACATTTTATTTCTAGTTATTTAATTTGTCCAATTACTTTTGAGCCCCTGAAATAAAGGGATTGTGTTAAAAAAGTACAGTAGTTCTCTCACATTTTTATGTAATCTTTTTGTTCACCCCACTTAATTAAAGCTGAAAGTCTGCACTTCAACTGCATCTGAGTTGTTTCATTTAACATTCATTATGGTAATGTACAGAACCAAAATTAGAAAAAAGTTGTTTCTGTCCAAATATTTATGGACCTAACTGTATATAGATTAGCTGAAATATCCAGTGTTTCCTGGGAGGAAAATATATTTTTTTAATTGTTTGAGAAAAACATAATTTAAAAAAAAAAACAACACAATTTTAAAAATTAAAAAAAAATTAACAAACAATAAACCTGGGTTTGCTTCCCGGGTCCTCCCTGATAGAGTTTGCATGTTTTCCCCGTGTATGAGTGGATTTTCTGCGGTGGGCTGGCGCCCTGCCCGGGTTTTGTTTCCTGCCTTGCGCCCTGTGTTGGCTGGGATTGGCTCCAGCTGACCCCCCGCAACCCTGCATTAGGATATAGCGGGTTGGAAACTGACTGACAATTTGTATATATATATATATATATATATATATATATATATATATATGTGTATATATATATATATATATATATAATATATGTATATAATATATATATTATATATAATATATATAGTGTGGTCTTGATTTTAGCTGTTAAAGTGGTATGGAGGTGTGGAGTTTGTGTGTTCTTTCCATATCTACATGGGTTTTCCTCCCACAGCAAAAAAAACAGGCATGTTAGGTTAACTGTCAACTCCAAATTTGCCTATGTGGGATTTTATCTTCAGTGCATTCAATGCTGCCTGGATCGGTTTGCAGATGTCCCTTATTTGGATTCTGTAGGTGATAGATGCATTGCTGATTCTAGCTGAAATGCTTTTCCTGTTCTTTGTTTTTAGATTTTTTTACTGTCCAGAAATGATATTACACAACAGAAGCTGTTCTTTATTATTAGATGTCAGGTATTTGACACCAGTTCTTTTCATTTTTAATTTATCTGTTTCTTTGATAAATACTTTATAAAGGGTGTTGAATGGTTATGTAGTGGTTAGGTATAGAAAACTGGGTTTGTATCTTGGCCCAGTTGCTGATGGTGTGGAGTTTATTTGTCTGTCTTGTGCTCACATTGGTTTCCCCCCACAAATTCTAAACACCTGCCTGTGTAGTCTGACCTTCTGACCAGTGCTACCAAGACAGGCCACTTGAAAATATGCAATGGACGGAATGGATGGCTGAATTTTGTAAAGTAGCACATATTTAATAAAAAGCAGCAAAAATTTAGAGTAAAGTAATCTGAAGGATGAAACAGCTAAGTTAATATTTTTAGGTTCTACTTTAGCACAATATCGGCGTGCTTTATTCTTATGTGTAAACTGTGCTGTTCGGAAATTAAACAGAGGATTCAAAGACTTCTTTATTTTATATAGCTGGATGTTTATTTGACTGAAAGATTTTTTTTTTTTTTTTGAATGCACATATTTCAGAACTTGTCTTGTGTTTGTTTTGTGTTCCAACAGCAGGAAAGGATCTCGTACACACCTCCTAAGAGCCCTGTGTCAAACTACGCTTCGTCTCCGGTACATGTTCCAACACAAAGAGCCAGCAGCACCATGGAGGAAGAGCTAATCAGACTGCCAACACACCTGCGTGAGTAACTCTCATACATACGTACACAATGAAGGTTACGCACACACATTTGCTGGACACACTGCCTCAGGCAAAGGAGAAGCAGGAAGTTTCATTGTATTAACCTGTTACTCCTTTAGTGAGTGGATTCAGTTTTAAAGATACATGAATTATTTTAAACTCCATGTACACCGATAAGTACATATGTATTTTTGTCTGTGAGCTCAGGTTTTTAAAAATGTTTTAAAATTTTTGTAAATTCAGATAGTGACTCATTTATGGTATTTTGCCATGCTATTTGAATATTCAGATTAACAGCTAGTGTTTTACTATTGCATGTGTTCTGTGCGTAAGCAAGTAAATAGATATTGGTCTATTATAGTTTAGATATTTGTAGGTATTACCATAGTTAAAATTCAAGAGAAATAGTTGGTGCACAAAAAAAATAGTTGTTAGGGTTTTAATATATAATATATATTATATATATATTTTTATTTATTTTTTTCTCCAGCTCTTGGAGTTTTTTTTTTGTTTTTTCTGTCCACCCTGGCCATCGGACCTTACTTATTCTATGTTAATTAATGTTGACTTATGTTTATTTTTTATTGTGTCTTTCTATTTTTCTAAAGCACTTTGAGCTACATTTTTTTGTATGAATATGTGCTATATAAATAAATGTTGATTGATTGATTGATTGATTGATTTTTATTGTAGCCTTTGATTTACTTTATAACTCCTTTTTTCTAATATGTGATTTTTAACATAACATTCAGAGCTAACACTGTGAAATCTTAATTTAGTTCAGGGACGATTGGACATCATTTTTATGTTTAAAATATATGTATCAGTTTTATCTTGCCCAAGCCTTAATGCTTCCCTTCTTTTCCCTTACCCAATTTTGAACTCATTTTGTTGTGGACCTTTGGTTCAAAAATGATTAAATACTTTAATTGCAAAGGGTATATTTTCATTTTAAAAAATGAGAATTTCTGTGGTTATATTTGTTATATCAACTGTTTTCAGTACCTTATAAAATTTGCCATTCTCCAACCCTACTTAATTCCAGGTTCAGGGTTATGGAGAGTCAAAGCCTATCCTGAATGTTTGGAGTGAAAGGCAAGAAACCATCCTGGATAGGGCAACAGTGCATCATAGGGTCTGTTCAGTCACACATCTGCACTTACACTCACACTCAAGCCAATCTGGAATCACCATTTAACCCGAATTGCACGGCTTTTTGGGGTGTAGGAGAAAAACCCCACTACTTTTTTATTTTTTATTACTGATCTTTATTTGTCTTATTTTTAAAAGTCCTTTTTGTTTGGTAAATGTATCAGTAAATCAGGTTGCTGCAATAGGTTCCTGTTTCACAGGTTCATTTTCAGTAGTTTGTTGTATCCTTAGAGAGTGGAAAATCACAAACGCCATTGTCCATTGTAATCGGTTATGCCTTCGGGGACCTGGTCAGGCTTTTTCTCTTGCTAGTCATGTGCCAAAAACATGCTTTCTGAATTCCCTCTTAAGATCATTCCCCATTGCCACTCACATCCACATTTGCTGCTGTGCCTTTTTTGACTTTCAAAAGTGAAATTGCAGAAGGTAGAAAATAGACTAAGTTGCTACTCCCAAATTCACTTTGTTTAAAAATGTTCTAAAAACTAAAAAATATAAATTTGTTTTGATAAGAGAGTTCAAGTAATACTATAACACATTCTTCTTGTTCCTCTAGAGACAATTTCCTTTCATATTCTTAAAATTCTAAACTGTTTATCCTATTTGGCGCATAACTCTGTAACAGGGAAATGCAAGGCATGATAAATTCTTTTAATAAGACATAAATGTTTTGCAGGGTGTAATTTGCACAGTAGCACTTGTAGCATTACAAGTTATTATTATTATTAGTATTATTATTATTATTAAACATTTGGATGACTGCTTTATATAAGGTGACTTTAAAATATGGGTAAACAATTAAACTATATTCTAAAATTTAAAGCATTAGTTCAGGTGAGTTGAATGACGTACTCAGTATCACACAGTGAATCAAATGAGTAAATTGAACCAGCAACCTTAAAGTTTAATGTCCATTGTTTTAGCCGCTACACTTTACTGCCTTTCTGCTCAGAACACATGACAGTTCATCTTATCAGGAATCTTATTTAACCAATAAAAAAAAAATGAGTGCAGTCTAGGCTCTGTTTTTTCACTCCCACGTATATTAACAAAAATAAAGATAATGCATGGTTTTCCACATTGTTTTTGTAATACAGACCTGTTTGTTATTGATGCCATTTTATCTGATTTCATAGATGTTAACCTTTTAAGGTTGTTGGGCTGCCTTGATCTTTGTGGAGTCATGTGCAGCATATTATTAGCTGTCATTCTACAGACGACGTTATATTGTTTTCTTGGTGGCAAATCATATCTGCCTCTATAGCTGTTGTAATTATTTAAGAAAGAATGATTACTATTCTAATTATGTCACAGATTAAATATACTGTATTTTCGATAACATGTTTTAGCTGGTTTCCTCCCACAGTCCAAAGACATGCAGATTAGGTGGATTGCCGATTCTAAATTGTCCCTAGTGTGTGCTTGGTGTGTGTGTCCTGCGGTGGCTTGGCGCCCTGCCCAGGATTGGTTCCTGCCTTGTACCCTGTGTTGGCTGGGATTGGCTCCAGCAGACCCCCGTGACCCTGCGTTCGGATTCAACAGGTTGGAAAATGGATGGATGGATGGATGGGGATGTTTTAGCTGTAACACTGGCCTGGTGTAACAGTTCTTTCTGTTCTTAATTTCATTGTGAAATTGTATACTTCGCTCCTCCACCCCTCTATTTCCATACCAGAAACATATCAGAGTGGGTCATTATTAAACTTCCCCACAGAGATAAAAGGGGAACTTGCATTAACTGGTTCAACTTATTTTAAAGTAGGAAAGGCTGAATGTAGAAATAGAGGAAGTTTAAGTTTATTGTCATATGCACAGTGGTATAATGCTTTCTCGAATGGGACCTCATATCAACAGAAAGGAGTGCAGTCAAACACTAGATAGATAGATAGATAGACATTATTGGTATTCTTGACCTTCAGCGGGCCTATAATAATGACAATACAAGGTATTCATGGTCCAAAAAATAATATTAATAGGGAGTTTTTTTTATTGATTTGGCCATTGTTCTTAAAAAAACCAGAAGGTTGCAGATGCAGTTGCTGCAGTCATTTAGCCTGCCTGTACACTAATTGTAATAAAATGTTTATCTAAACAACCTTAATGTAACTTGATCATGTAAGTTGCATTGGGTCAGTGAACAATTATATAAAAAAAGAATAATATTAATAATAGTAATAATAACGAGTTATAGTAGTAGTAATAATAATAACATTTTATCTAGTGACTTGGGCACTGATCTTTAAATCAGAAGGTTGCCAATTCAGTCTCTGCCTTTGGCTCAATGTATGAAACTAAGTTAGTCATTTGTCCTGCTTATCTTTAAATTTAAGAAACAAATATGTAAATAACTGCACTGGTCAAGGGCCAACTATATAAATAATAACAATGCTAATAGTAACAATAACAATAGTTATGGTCATAATAATATTACAATATTAAATAACTTTTTCTCTTAAGTAGTTAAATTGTTGAAAACCATTGTTATGCGTGGTTGCTGCCTAAAGGCAGGAGTCAGATCAGTCAGGGTGAGCGTGGTTCCTAATTATGCTGTCTGCCTTCCTTTATTAGTGTAAATCTGCTCATATAATGGCTGGGGCTGTCTTCACTGGCTTCTCATTCATTAAGCACTACAGTATGTGGTTTATATTTAGAGACTGATATGTCTTCTACTGATTGATGTTGTTTGTCTTGTGTTCTATAAGTTTCCAATGCGACCATATGCATTGTCATAGTTCATGTTTACTCCGTTGACTGCTCTTTGTGCTTCTGCAGGGATGCATCTGCTTGTTTTTCTTTATTTATAATTTATACGCTCTTGAATTCCATATAACAAAGAAAATATGACAGTTCTTGTATATATATTCTTAAAGTTCCCTTGGGATCAATAAGTATCTATCTATTATATGCACTAAATGCACTATAGATCATCAATTATTGTATACCCGGGGAAGGACAGGAGCAATGAAATATATTCTGATCTTAGAAATATGTTTAATTAGGAAGCATGGGGTGAAACTTTTAAAATATTTATGCAATATATGTGAACATTGTAATGCATGTGAGTTGTAAAAGAGTTCACACTGAATAAGGAAATGCCTGCTGGTTAAGTCAGTATTTCCCGGTTGCCCTCAGATTCAGGAAGCAGATACTTGACTTTTATTTCCTTTTTACACTTTTGAAGTGCCTGACAAATGCTTCTCTTTCACAATTGTGTCTTTTTATTTATTTATTTATCTGTTGTAAAAGAACAGGTGGACTACAGGATCAGATTTTAAGAGGACAATGTTATAATTGTTAATAGTTCTTGATATTTACATTAACACAGAATTATGCTATAAATACTAAGCAATGAATATACTTTTTTATTGACAAAGTCTATACATATTTAGAAGTGTGGTGTTCAGTAGTTACATGGAGAGAAAAGTATTGAAATAAAACATTTCCAAATCAAATTTTTTGTTCTAATCATAAAACCCAAAGGTTGAGAAATTGTCATTAGCTGTAATGTAAATTATACTTTAGATTGTCCATCCATCCATTTTCTAACCCGCTGAATCCGAATACAGGGTCACGGGGGTCTGCTGGAGCCAATCCCAGCCAACACAGGGCACAAGGCAGGAACCAATCCTGGGCAGGGTGCCAACCCACCGCAGGACACACACAAACACACCCACACACCAAGCACACACTAGGGCCAATTTAGAATCACCAATCCACCTAACCGGCATGTCTTTGGATTGTGGGAGGAAACCGGAGTGCCCGGAGGAAACCCACGCAGACACGGGGAGAACATGCAAACTTCACGCAAGGAGGACCCGGGAAGCGAACCCAGGTCTCCTTACTGCGAGGCAGCAGCGCTACCACTGCGCCACCGTGCCGCCCTACTTTAGATTGTAAATTATTTAAAGCAAGTAATAATTTTTTTGGTGTTGTCATCTAAAAAGAATGCCACTTTAAACCAATCATTGGTAGCATTAAATGAAAACATGTGGATCATTTTGTTAGTAGTTCAGTGTAATTTCCCAATGCATGGTAAAGAGCATCACTCGCTATAACTGTTCCTGTGGTTGTTTTTTAAAAAAAAAAAAAGTATAAGTTTAGTGGCTTTCTGCCATCTCATATCTGAAATAGTTTTTTTTTGCAAATGTAACATGCGTAATTGATTAGGTAAGTGGCAGATACTTGTGCTTCTAAGATCATTATGATTCATCCTAGAATTTGATACAAAAGCTTCCATTACACATACAGTATACCGGTAAATGTTTACTCTGAGTAATGGATTTTCTCTTCCCAAAATTGCATTTGTGGTTTTGATGGTGTGGCAGCAATTTTATGATCATGTTTTGTTACTCATTGCTAGATTATGGGAAAAGAAATTGGGGATATTCGTTAGTATAAATTTGTTTAGTTGTTCTGTTGTAAATATAAATCAGTTTTCATTTTTTTCTTCATGACTTGGTTACTTTCAGTAATTTTTAAAAATGTATTTGACATATTTAGCAGTAAATATGGTAGAAAATAGATAATATGTACTATAATTTGTTTTTTGGCCAATATATTTTAGATGCTTCATTCTGTTAAGTGGAAAAATGTAATTGGCTTAGGATCTTAGGAGTTACACAGCTGGCCCGACAGTTTAGGGCTATTCTTTTACTTACTTACTTACTTTAAACTTTATATTATGTCCTGTGAATTTCTCCAAATAAGCTAGTGTGAAATAGCTTTGTTTTTCTACTTTTCTGCTAACCTCATTGACCACCAAAAATGAAAGTGAAGCAGGCAGCCATTTTTCCACCTTTTTCATCACAAGTGTTAGAGCTCATAGTGGTGTGGCTTGTGCATTGAGTACATCAAAAGTAAGCAATTTGAGCACATGCATACAGGAAAGATGTGAATTATTGCAGTACCAGTTTTTCTTTTTTCTACCTTTTTATAAATATGTTGTAGTTGTAATGTTTTTCTCTGAACTGATTTAATGCTGCATGCAATGTATTGCACTTCTTCCAGCTGATTTGCTATTCATCATTGTACCTTCTCATTATATACACAAATGTTTTGTTAAACACTGCCATCAACCCAAACAAATGTGCTTTGTTTGCCATCAGGTGCACTCTTAATGTCTGTTTTGCACATAAAAAAAGACTATTGTACAAAACAAAACTAGTTTAAAACAACAGAGCTGTGCTAAGAAAAACATGCATGGTGACACAGGTGGAACCAGTCCAAGACTGTGACGTCATTTTTGTCCAAACATTTTCATTGGCATAGATTTCATGTATAAAGTAGGAGGCAAGTAAGCCATGACATATTGCATGCAATTGTAGGAAAGAGGGATGTTTGGTATATTTTGACCTTGGATACATGCTACTTTTCCCTTAATACAAGTAATTCAACTAATTAACAGAGTAGGATGTCTTGTTAGCGTTTGAGATGTTTGTCTGCTTTTTGTTTGCTACAAAGTTATGATGATGGTGTTTTGAGTGCTTTCAGATATGGAAGAGAGCAGTTCCAGGGTAAGTTATTTAACTAGTTATACTTACTGATCAAGGCTGAATAATAAGTGACACGCGGCACATTGATTAACAAATACAAGTAAGAATTAGACTGTACATGTGATAATAATGACTCTGTAAACATATAATCTTACAGAAATAAAGCTGAAACCAGTCTTTTAGAAAGATGTGTCACTAATGATTAGGAGGAACTAGAAGTGCTTGTCCCTGTTACTTCTCTGGAGCTTTTTATTAATTTCTGGGTTCTCTTCTTCAGTTTTCTGCATTCTTGGAAGCCTTATGCAGTGAGTATGGCCGTGTATTTTCTCGATGGGTGATACAGTGCTAGTGCTGCTGCCTCACGCTAAGGAGACCAGGGTTTGCATCCCAGGTCTTCCCTACATGAAGTTTGCATGTTCTCCCTTCGCCTGTGTAGGTTTCGTCCCACTGTCCAAAGACATGCAGGTGTCATAGTCAAAAGTATTTGTGAAGTTACACAAAAATAATACTCATGCCTAATAGGACAGCAATCAGTCTTCCCAAGGATAGATTTCAAGGCAGTTTTCTCTAATAGAACGGCACAGAATTTTTGATAAAGTAATAAAAAAATCCTAAAGTGATATCTAGGGATCTGCAGTTCACTTTCACCTTGACGTAAGTTACAGTAGTGTTCATGACTTATCCTTTAAAAAGCACTGGAGAAAAATGAGATCCATGAAAATGTAGGAAGGGGTTGATCAATATACTCTAATAAGAATACATTTATTTCAGGTTTTCCATAATACACCTGCATGTGCTTCAAGATTTCTGCATCATTGTTTTGTAGACCGATGAGACTTAAACAGATTTCTCATTGCTAGTAATGTCTATTCAGAATATATAAATACTGAACATTCCACATGGGAAATTTCTTTGTAGTAGTGTTATAGTTTTATTTTTTATGATAGGTCTAGATCTGCTATTAATTCCTCTCCCTGTCTGTTAACTAAAGGGCAGCTTAGTCCGGTAGGAAGCAGTGATCCAAAAGATACCCTGTAGTCCTCTAACTTGTATGGTATTCATAACAGGTGTGACCTGTAGGGGGAACTATCACAGATCCCAAACTCAGGAAAAAAAAAAGAAAAGAAATAACAATACAATATCAGGAAGGATGAAATAATTACATTAAGAATGGTTTATAAATATATAGTGTAATTCTTTTATAGTTTATTAATACACAGGTGTAGTTATTACACAAGCAATGAGCCTACCAATGCGCTGTAATGTCTCAGTCTAGCTCTTGGGTTGGTACTTTAATTTTTTCACACCCTAAAACACTAACTGACATTCCTTAACTGATGTCTATACCCCCGACCCCTTCACCTTCCAAAAATCACACTGGATTTTCTGGTGGTATCAGACCATTATTATATTGCTATTTTTCTCTACTACCTCTGCAATCAAAAGATACTAATCTGCAATTAAAAGATACTAAATTCCTGTTAAATGAGATTAACCTGAGTGGCAGGCAAAGGTTGGTAGAGTAGCCAAAAATTGTACTCAAGTAAGAGTACCATTACTTCAAAATAATATTGCCTCTTTTTCTGAAGCTGCTAATTTGTTTTCTCATTGCACAGATTTTGCGCTAAAATCACAAATCAGGAACTATTTCTGTTTTGCAATATCACTGCCCACTAAATGAGGCTAAAATGTGTTATAATATACATGCAGGTCAGTTTTGAGCAGTTCTGATATTATTCTGAGTATATATTTCTGATATATACTGTGTATGGTGTGACAGATTTCTTTGGCTGGCAATGTGTTGCCAGAGGTGAAAGACGCCAAAACGGTATTTAGGGTCACCTAAACAATTTGACCCTCACTGTTGAATGGATTATCTCTACATGTCACTGTAGGGGTCATCAGTAGATAATAAGATCGCTGAATGATAGTAATGTTTTAAAAATAATTTTAATACTTCTTCTAGGGTGATAATGGTAAGAGAAATGGTAATTTTTTGTGATCAGGTAGATGACTGTAGTTTCCAGCCTCTTAGTACAGGCCAGGACCTGACAGCTGTTATGGTTACCTCTCTTTAAATGAAAATATGCACATAATATATATAGGAGCCTGCAGTGGGCTGGTGGCCTGCCCGGGGTTTGTGGCTCCAGCAGACCCCCACGACCCTGTAGTTAGGATGTATTGGGTTGGATAATGCATGGATGGATATACAGGAGCAAACACCAGTGGTCTCAGAGCCCTGGTGATGCGAAGGGTGTCCTTTACGAGTAAGTCTGAAGATAGCTGAACCTAATCCTAGGGCATGAAATATGTATCCACTGTATTGTTGGTTGATGTCTTTAGTTCTTCCTCTTACCAAAAAATGTGACTTTGAGATATTGTTAATTTAATTTCATTATTGTTAAAAGCAGATGAACAGAAACAACACCCTCAATATTAAACCTTTATCTATATAAACAATATTGAAATAACATTTTTGCTGCCACGTTACATGCAAACAACATTTTAGATTTTTAAGAAATTTTAGAGGGGATTTCTATAATCATTCAATATCGTCCCCATGTTGAAACAAAATTGCAGCTTTGAATTTGCAATGAGACACAAAGAAAAAAACAAATCGGAGCATGACATCAATAGGTTTTGCTATAGGGGACCTACCTATCTCCATTACAGATGCCATCAAGTAAATGTAAATATTAAACTGTGTAGTGAAATATGAGTAAAGATTATTGAGAAAGGGAGATAAGAATTTGAGTATTTATAATCCTGTTTCTCAATTTCTGCTTTCCTTAATTGTTTAATGGCTCAAAACTTTCCATCAAAATGTGTGGGAGGCAGCAGATTTAATAGGATATGGGGAGGGGAACAGTAAGGCCATGTAAGTGCCACCATTACTCTGTCAGTATCTGCTTTGCCACTACTAAATAGACTTATTTGTCCCCGGGGGAAATTACATACAAAAAAGACAACATAACATACATGACCAGACTTTCGTTAGTGCTTATGATACCATATCCGGCTTTATGATGCATGTTTAGGTGTATGTAGTAACAGGAACCTAAATATTAAGTAATATTTTGCCCTGCGTGCACATCAGGCTTCTGCATATGTGATTGATTTTTCCATTTTGAGTTTTTGTTTACATTTTTGTCAGATATGTACTGCAAGTCTAATGGAAAAGAAAATTTGAAGGAAATATTGAATTTTCACTTTCATTTTAGCAGTTATTATGCATATCATGAAGAAAAAGCAAATCTAAAGCAAATCTAAATTGGAGAATTGCATTTTCAGTTTAATTATGACACTGACACACCAAGACGGGAATGGAAAATGAAAACACAAAATGGAAAATTAAATGACAAAAGGGCGATTTAAATGTTTTTTTTAATTTTCACAAATGACTGCTATGTGTGTGGAAAATGAAATTGCAAGTGGTGTTACTTAACTATTTATAATTTTTGCAGCATTCTTGCACGTAGGCTGAAAAATAAATGGCAAAAGAGAGATTGCATTTTTTTTATATAATTTTAATTTTCATTTCCTTCTTTGCAGAAAATACCTCCTTATAGTCAAATGGCTGACACTGCAGTAATTTCTTAAAAAGTATATTTCATTCAACTTTTTTAAATAGTTTTTTTCAGAAGGCAGGATCCAGTACAACACAAAGGTATTAGAGCTAAATGGCTAATACTCTCTTCTTATATATTAAGCATTTCATTTGGAAAAGACCTCCTTGCTTGCACTGAGTTATCTTTGTATTAGGCCTTTTTCTTTATAATTTGAAGGTAACTGCAGTGGTAGTATTGCCATATGTACAAAGGTAATGTCCACCTTTTAATATTTTCAGTCTTGCTTTCACACATCTCTTTCTCTCCTTTCTGAATCTCCAGTCTAGCTTAAAAACTGTGGTGCTTGCTTGAATTCAAAGCTTCCCTCTAACCTCTTATCCTTCCATAAACTCTCTTTTGCTCCTTTCAGATCCCTTTCTATATATCTCTTTTATGTAAAGTTTTTGACAGTCCCCTTTTAATTACTGACACTTGAACCCATCATCAAATCATTAGTGACATGATGCAGTTCTGGAGGACAGTTAACCAAAATTGTTCTTTCAGCTCTAACTAAAAACCTTCATTTTCACTGCACTCAGTATTTTTCTCGATGTGTTTAGCTTTGCTTTCTTCTTTGTCTTAATATGGTGCTGTGTCCGTCACTTCAGTGGTTTTCAGTTTCCTTACACCTCAGTTTATTATGTCTATTTGATGTTCCTTTTTGAAACTTTTTCACATATCAAGAGTTTTTTTCTGGGCACAATTGCAGCTTAGCCATTTTAGGGTGTATATTCCCTAAAACAATGTTAATCCATTACTGGTGACCCTGATTCTGTAACATGATCTGACTAGAATTCTCTTTAGCTAAGATAAGTAAATGGGCTTACCAATTACCCAATTTACGTAGTGTGATATGTTTTACAAGGATAGCTTGGCTAGATCAAATAAAAATAGTCCAATGAGTTTTATTTATTTTTGTTTATCTCAGTTCAGTTTTCATGTTCTTATGTTGTCAGTCATTTTAGGTTACAGTTTATTTTCTTATTTTCTGTATTCATCCACTGAATCTTTTGCTGTTAATTTCCATGAGAAAAGTGAGAATGAAAAGCATTTACCTGTATAATTCAGACAGCACTAGTATTTTAATTAACAGCTTCCTGCTTGGGCCTTTGTGAGTTGCCTCTGTCCATTTCATATCCTGTTGTGATTTCCTGACCCACAGTGCCAGTGTGTACTGGTAAACATACAGGTACATAAAAACAGCAGCACCAAAAGTCAATCATTAAATATTATGATATTTACAATAATATGCTAAATTTCATACAGTTAGGCAACTTTATCAAAATTTGAACATTCCAGTAAATGCCTTTAATTTCATTGTTCAGTTCTCAAATACTTGGATGCTGTTTTACCTGTTAGGTACAGCTGGAAATCTTGAAAATGTCCTTATTGCTTTAATTTATTTTATCATTTTTCAAGATGCGTTGTGCTTTATTAAACTAATTTGCTCATAAAAACCTTTCAGTCAGTTAAATTTGTTTTTTCATGGTTTGATTAAACTTTTGATCAATCTGTATAATTATTAGAGTGATAACAGAGCCAATATAAAATTAAACATTATAGTTTAGATTGTTTCTTTAAGCGGTCATTTGGTTGATATGGGGTTCACAAAGTTAATGTTTTGTTACATGGAGCAAAATGCAAAAACAGAGTTCAATATCCAAAAGATTGATTTATTATACAAAAATAAATATATGGGAGGGTTAAAAAAGTTAAAATCACTTGGGTAAAGAGCAAAAGCTCTAGTACCGGGACTCTATCATCTGCATTGGGTGGCTCTTTCATCCAAAATAGAGTGCACAAGCACTTATACGACTTACGCAATGTCCCAACTCATCTCTCATATCTCCAGTATCTCCGCCAGTTTAAACCATTGCTCAACTCACTTCCTGACCCAGAGGTCCCTTGTGCAAAGGGCAAGTTTAGGGCATTTCTGAGAAACACCCCTGTTTAGGTGAGCACTGTGGCATTAACCCAGAACTTCCTCTGGCAATTCTTAGTGTCTCTGTATTCCTGAGCCTTATGATATACTTAGTGGCTTAAGTCATATTTGCCCTTTTAAACCTGGAGTAGGACTTGTTCCATACAGAGACCTTCTGCTGCTTTCAAAGTTTTGTCGGGATCCTTGTTGCCTTCTGATAATCCCCCAGAATGTGTTTTTAAAAATAGTGTTCAAAAAGTAATTATGTGGCTACTTGTCCTCAGACTGTTGATTTAGACATCCCACTAATAGCTGCCCACTACTGTGTCAGTATAGTGAGTCCTCCAGTTACACTTTCTGCTTCCTACATTGCTTATCCCTGATACAGACTTTCTAGGTTGACACCCAGACATAATGTCCTAAAAGTGTACTTTTCTGTTTTCTTCTATCTTTTAATAGATACAAAATAATTGGATCATTGTTACCCACTGGTGTTATGCAGTATTATATACGTAAAAGAAGACAGTCACTTAAAGATTGGTACAATGACGCAGTGGTAAAGGCTATTATCTTTAAATATTTGTGAATGCACAGTGCATGCTCCTACCAGCAGGAAGCAGGAGTGTAGTGTGTACATGTTTTGTTTACTTATATGCCAAGCCTGCCATTGATTATTCTGCAATGCTTAACAAAGTAAATTGTGACTAGGTTCACCAGATTGGTAACAATATGCATAAAATTCAAACAGCAATATTGTTCTGACAATTGTAAAGAAAAATTAAACTAACAGTGTTTCTTTGTATGCTAAAGACTGTATAAAAATTCAAAAAGACGTCACATGTGGACTGGCATCCTGACCAGGATTGGACAAGGATCCTTACCTAGTCGGGAGGCCAATATATGGCTGAATATTTCCACTATACGAGAATGCAGTATATCTGGGTTGGCATTCCCACACAGGCACCCATAGGGCATCCTACGATCTGTAGTCCCGTGGGGTAACCCTGTTGGGCTGCTGGGGAAGCTGCTAGGATTCATAGCCGTCACTTTATAAGAATTCTGGTCAACCTGGAACTGCTTCCAATAGGCTATGTCCCTAGTACCAGAAGTACTTCTGGGTCTTAGATAAAAGAAACCGCCCGATCTCAGCCAGATGAGTCAGAGTCAGGTGGAGGATGACGAAGCTTGCCTAAAAAGTGGAAGGTGAATAAAAATGATTGGTTTGATAATTTGCAAAAGCCTTTGTAAGATATTTGAATGCAAATAAACTCTTTTATTATATTATTATATTGGGACTGTGCACTTGTGTCTGGGATTTGGGGTACTGCAACACCCTGTAGTAGTCACTATATAGATAGATAGATTGATACTTTATTAATCCCAAGGGGAAATTCAAATATATATATGTATATATGTATATGTATACTGGCATGAGACAAAGAGTCCCAATAAGAGGAGAATGCTCCACAAAGTCATCTGTGGAGTCACTGCGTCGTCTGTCCTTGGTCCATTACTTTTTCTGATTTATATTAATGACAGCACACTTGTCAAATTTGCAGATCGCACTAAAATCAGAGGGAGGCAACAAACAGAATTCAAAAAGACCTGGACAACTTTCGGAACTGGGTGCACACTTGGAAAATGCAGCTTACTGTAGAAAAGTACAAAGTGCTACATGTGGACAAAAGGAACATCAATCATAAATACAAAATGGGAAGCACTGTCATCCAAGAAGCAACCTCTGAAAAAGATTAAGGTGTATATATTGATGCAACATTTTCATTGACTAAGCAATATATAGAAGCAATTAAAAGGCGAATGCAGTTTTAGATTATATCATAAAAACTGTTGAATTTAATTCAAGGAACATTCTGCTTGAACTATATAATGCACTAGAAGACCACATCTGGAGTAAGACATAGCAACACTTGAAGCTGTGCAGAGGAGAGCAACCAGGTGCATTTCAGGACTTACGAGCATGTCCTACTCAGACTCAGAGAATTAAACCTGTTAAGTCTCGAGCAGAGGAGACTATATGGGGACCTAATCCAGCTCTTTGAAATCCTCAAAGGTATTGATAAACGGCAACATTCTTTTGGCTTAAGGTTGAATCATATACTTAAGGACATCAGTGTAAATTTAAGGGGAAGTGAATTTAAAACTGAAGCCAGAAAGCACTACTTCACTCAAAGAGTTGTGGGACTCTGGAACAAACTACAGAGACATGTAGTTAATGCAGAAACCTTGACCACCCTTAAAAAGAATCTGGATGAGATATTTTGACAGTTTTAGCTATTAGCTAAACAAACAGGCTTGATGGACTGAATGGTCCCCACTTGTATATCAGATATCTTATGTTCTTATAAATAGACACGATATACTATAAAAACCATCATTCCTCATCTACATTTTGTACTCCATTCAGTCCATTGTATAAAATAGTCCATAATTTAAATAAGCATAAATTCAGATTTTGCATGTAGAAAAAATAAGTACACCCCTAAATTTATCATTACCTCAAATACCTAAAATTAGCATCGGATACACCAGATGAGGAGCAAATGATTAAAACATCATTAAAGAAAATTTTGGAGGAGACTGCCTTATGTAAATTTCAGACATTTAGATTGATTTGCTCTTTTTTCTTGAAGTGTGTGTTACAAGCATGGTTAAATCGAAAGAACCTTTTGAGGTCTTCAGAAAGAAGGGTATAGATGCTTGTTGGTCTGGGAAGAGATTTAAAAAGATCTCAAAACAACTGTAAATCAAATCAATCAAGTGTCCAGAAGACCATCTACAAGTAGAGAAGATTTCAAACAACTGTTATCTTTTCCAGAATGGGCCACACCAGCAAGTTCAGCTAGTGACCTGAGGACAGGATGCTGAAAGAAGTTACTGAGAACCTCAGACTTTCATCACAGGACCTACGGATAAGTAGAAGGAAACCATTGTTGTCCAAAAAACATCTGGGCAAGGCTGAAGTTTTCCAATGAACACCTAGGGAATGACCAGGGTTCCTGGGACAGTGTGTTCAGGAAATACAATGGAAAGATAGAATTATTTGGCCATAGTACCAGAAGATTTATTTGGTGAAAACTAAAGACAGCATTTAACCAGAAGAAAGAATGGTGCTGGAATTGTTATCGTTTAGGGTTGATTTGCTGCATCAGGACTTGGGCAGCGCACCATCTTTGAATTGGTTACTTGAGGATAATGTGAGACCACCTGTCAGAAGATTCAAGCTAAATTGAAAGTGGACCATGAAACATGATAATGATCTTAAACATACCAGCAAATCCACCAAGGGTCGGCTGAAAAGAAAGAAGTTAAGAAATCTGGGGTGACCAAGTCAAAGTTCAAGTGCATCTAAGGCACCCCTCAAACATTGCACAGCTGAAAGAGCTCCGCATGGAGGAGCACTAAACCTTTTTTTAATTCAATGTTAGAGACTCCTAGGCAGTTATAAGAAATGTCTACTTGATGTTGTAAGTACTGAAGGGGGCAATACCAACTATTAGAACTAAAGGGCGCACTTAACTTTTTCCACAGGTGGAAGTAGCATATTTATAATTTTTCATTGAATAAATTATTGCAAATTAAAGTTTTCATTGTTTTTTTTTCCCAAGAACATCACCTCTAAAGATACTGTTTAAATTAAGATTGACTCTTGAAATATCCATATAATAAAGAAAAAACATCTCATAGGGTGTACTTACTTTTATATAAAGCCCAGAAATGACTGTTTATGAAGTCTTTAGCTTCAAATCATCTTATAGTCTTGTTTCTTAAAACTGCTATTTTTAAATGAGATAATTTATATGGTGCTTTCCAATAATGTTCCTCTTTTTTCACATTCATGTAAAGCAAATATGAGTATCGGTTGCAGATTTCACAGCTTCAATACATAAGGCAATTTACTTTTAAGATACTGCTTAGTATATTTTATGAGAAGTATTGTTAAGGACTGAAGTAGTGGCAGCTTAATAAATGTTGGGTTGTAACTTTTCGAATGATTTTGTTATTTTTCATATTTTGTCCATCATTAGAAAGTGCTTCAGCACTGTGTGTTGTTTTTGTTAAGGTTTCCATACTACTTTCTCTTTGTTGAGTCTTTCTGTATTATTGCTCTGCTTTTAAAGCCATTGATTTGTCTTTTTCCTGCAGCTGCCATTTTCAGGTAGGAAAGTAAGTGGTAAATGAGTCACTTGTTTGGTGTGTCACAATAGATTTGCTTTTTTCCCTGTGGTGCATTGTGCTTGCTTCATGTTTTTTTTTTATTTATATACGGAAATGTGGACACAGTAGCTTCCTTTAAGCAGGTGAGCTCTACATTTTAGGAACCCAGTTGTGCACTGATGTGGTTTGGATGCCGCTCAAAACTTTGTATGTACACTATATATAAAGAGAGCATTTGTTTTTAAGAAGTGCACTTACGTGTATTTGTTAAGTATTTTGTTTTTAGACCAAACTACATAACTTATTTAATTGCTCCCTTTGTCATCTTTTGTTGTTTCTGACCAGTGTCTGCACTTTACAGTATTTAGGTGTTTAATTTTCTTGACTTGTGCAAAGTGCAGCAGTCATTTACACAAAGTTTCTAAATATTGTAATTCACATTTAAAAATCCATATTAAACATTTATGAATTTTTACTTTCCTTCTCTGTCTGTAGTTTTAGTGAAATTATGCAGCTTGTGCTGCTCATGTCTGAATGTTCTGTTGCGTGCTATATTAAACAGTAATAATACCACCATTCAGTTTCAAATATTTTCCTGTCAGATGCTTCTGTGGTTGCAATTAGGGCTTATTTTCCTTTTCTTTTCATTTTTTACTTAATCTTTTAGACACACATTTCTTTTCCACAGACGCACATTTCCAGTGGGGACGTTTCCCAGAAGGAATTTCCTGAGTTTGTAGACGGCAGCTTCCTTCAAATTAGTTTAGAAAGGAAGTTGTTCTGCCAGGCATTGATTATTCATTGCTTTTGCTGTAAGGACTTATTTTAACCTGTCGTGTTCTACATCACCTATTGATGCATATGCATGAATGCAAAAATTCTAACAGATGTCTTTTGATGATGCTAATGCACTTTGTTGTCCATTTTAGATTATAAAGAAAGAATCAGTTGTGTTAATTTTAAAAAGTGAAAGCAACACCTTTTTATCAAAATTGGGCTTTTATGAGTGAGCATCGAGATGTGCCGGAGTGGTCCCTGCAGTGAATTCAATGAGCTAGGGTCCCTTTGTGGCCTGATTACCATGCTGTACCCAGTGCACTCAGGTCTCAGTAAGAGCCTAGAGAATTCTACTAACATGTTCAAATTCTTCCTGTAGGTGATAAGAATTCTTCATACCTTATTACTTCTACAAAAGTAGATACAGTATGTAGAAATATTTCTATACTAGTTAATGTTGTCTCATCACTAAATTAGTCAAAAGCAGTTCTAAACAGCACTACATTAGAAAATATAATTTGTACAATATTATCCTTGCCTATATTTTAGGTATCCCACCTATACCTTGGTTTGTCGTGTGGTGGGTGCGGCAATGCACTGTATCAGCGCGTGCTCCTAACCTAACCTTCTCCACCTAATAAGTGAACATGTGCTACTTAAATTTTAACTTCCCCGATGAGAATCTGATTTTTTTCTTTACCTTTGCACACCACTGGATGCTACATTTTTGTGTTTTCAATATTCAAGATTTTTTGGTACTCTTTCAGTGATGATTAAGATATCCCAAATTAAACATATAAACTGAAGGTGAACTGTATTGATTGTAAACTTACAAGCTTTATGGTTTTAGTTTTATTGTTGTTTTGTAAATGAAGCATATATAGGCCGATTTTGAATGTTTAAAGCCACAGATCACTGACTTCTGCTTGGTTGCAATATCACAATGTTTGTCTAGTTTATTTGACACAACCAACGGGTCTTCCCCAAACCATGTCATACTGTACATGGGTATAATATGGACTTTTTGTTTAAGGTCTAAATTCAATTTTCCATTTAGTGTAAAGTTTTTTGTATTTTATTTTCAAAAAGCAGAACATTAAAATGTCATGCTATTCAAAGAGTAACAACATATGCAACCATTAACTTCTAAATCATTTGAAATACAGGATTTAACATATTTAGTTTAAAGTATTGTTACTCTTGAGTTATTTTTGTCCATATTCAGTTATTCAGTCCGCAATTTTGGGCTAGCTTGCCATGTATGTAGAGTTTTTAATTATATCTCATATGATTTCAACTTTTTCTGTTTTTTTTCTCTTTCTGTATTTAGTAGCTGTCTAGTCTAGACTAATTTTCCTGTTTAAATTGTATATGTAACTCTTTTGTTGTTATTGAAACAGCAGATAATATATTCCCCTTGGGGATTAATAAAGTATCTATCTGTCTATTAGTTCAGTAAGAAAACTTTGTGATGTCCACTTAGTATTATTTCGTGGTTTGAAATAGAGCATGTTACTTCAAAAAGGGTGTGTGACATTTACTTAGTATTTGATTAAAAAAGATGCTGTTATGTTAGAATTTTATTACATTCTTATTAAATGTTAAATGGTAGAAAATGTGTACTCTGTATCAAAATAGCAACTCTTTTTTGATAGGGCACAAATTAAAAGCAGAAAAGAAGTATGTAGAAGTGAGCCCACTGCTTATGCGTACAATAAGTTACAATAATGCAATCTGTGGTCAAAATGAGGTTGTAATTTTCATGCAGTCCAGAATGTAGAACAGAAGACATCTGTGGGAAAGAAAATGATTTTAAAACCAACTTGTGCTGGGATCATTGGCGGATGATAAAACCTCCATGTTTAGTAATACAAGTCATAATCCAAAAAAGTATTGTACTCATGCTCCTCCATAGTGATAGTGGCCCACAAGTGTATCAGAGGCAGCAGTCTATAGAAGGATGGTACAATAGTATGTCTTTAATATTTGTTTTTCCTATTTTGTTTATGTTCATTGCCATAAATGTTGTGTACAGATCAATTTATGGAACTAATATTCTGTATTTTGAAACAGAAAAACTTTGAAATATCAAAGTTTTCTAGCATGATAAATCTAATAAGTTTATTTATCAATTCAGTATTTGTGGATGACCTTCAGCCTGATGCAAAAGTTATTAAGAATTATTATTTTGCGCTTAGATTTTGTGCAAAGTCCTCATGATATAAGTTATTGACTGGGATTCATTTATATTGATTATACATTTCATTCAGATAATATTACCAGTGTATTGGTATTGAAATTAATTAATTTAGCTATAGTACGTAGAAAATTCAAGAGAGCATGTGGTCATTTCTTTTAGTTCCATTTTGTTGTACATTTGATTTTACTTGCTGGCTTTTTATACAACTCCAGAAGGAAAAAAATGAAATAGGGCCAGTAATGCCTTTGTTTTTTTATACATTTAATTCTCAGTCATTCTGAATTCCTTTACTGGTCATATACTTTGCATAAAATACATCAAATCATTCATGTGGCAACTAGAGCATGCCATGTCATGTTTTCGGCCCTGTTAGCTCTTCATGTATCTTTATGCATTTGTGTAATCATTTCTACCTTCAGCTACCTTAAATGTTAATTAACTCTGTTATATTTAATAATTCTAAATTTCCTTTGAAGGTTCAATTGACAATTGACTTGGTTTTAATGCACATAGGCTTAATGGACAACAGAGAATATGCAAATGACTGTAACTGCAGCAGTAATATTTTGAAGGGCTACAGCCAAAGTTTTAACATTGTGATTGGTTCCTTAAACAATAATGAAGCTACAGTATTTAGGTTATGACTGACATAGTTCCACCTTAAAACAAAAGTCAAAATTCCTTTTTTGAATATGTGACGGAAACCATTGTTTGATTGATCAACATTTCTGTGCCTACCAATAAGCTGACAGACGTTTATCACTGAGGAAAGCAGCAGAGGCGGTTCATTTACCTTAGGAATTTTATTAGCCTCTTGTGAATTCGTTCTGGGTGTGAAAAGTGTAAACAATTTCCTGCCCTGTAGAAAAACCTATGAGAGGATTTTTTTTAAATGTATAAATTTACTTTGTTGTCTTGTTTGTTTTAAAAAGCTTACAGATACAGCGTTTAATTTCTGAAAGATACTTTGTACAAAAATGATGGTGCTATCATTTTAAAAACATAGGATGATAATGTAGTTATTATTTAAATAGCCCTTCTCACAATGTAGCACAAAAGCTGTTCTGTTAACACTATACCAATTTGGTCAGGATTCACTCAGAGTGTAAGTGAGACTTTATTTTTGTATCAGGCAGTATGGCATACTGAACTCTAAACAACTGTACAAATGCATGTTGTCATAGTTTGACTTTGTGTTTATTTTTATATGTTTTCTTTGATCTCAAGAAATAACTGAAACTTCATTCTGGGGATTGTGTATAGTCAAAGAATCCCATGGTTACATTTGTTTCTTGACTCGATGTATTTTTAAAATTGTTTTATTTAAATCATGTTTTTTTTTTTGCAGTGCCAGTTTAAAACAATTGTTATCACAATTGCTTACCATTGTTAGACAGGGCAGCTGGGAGTGTGTTACACATGACATCATTTCCGTAAATGTGTAAAAAGTCAACATTGTGCACTTTGTGGTTTGTTCAAGTTTGTGTGGATTCAACTTTGAAAGTCTTGATTTATGTTTTGTGTGTTAATTTGAAACCTAGCTATGAAATCTGTCTTTCTGACTACATCTTCTGACTGACATTTTAAACATAAAATAGTTGGCAAACCAGAGGAGACCGTTTACTCCGTCAAGATTGTTTGTTTAGTTAATAGCTGTTCCAGTATCTCATCCTGATGCCAAGTTTTCTGTTTCAACTATATGGCTCTGTAGTTTGTTTCAGATTGTCACAGCTCTTTGGGTAAAGAAGTGTCCTCTGGCTTCAGTTGTAAATACATAACCCCTTAATTTCACTTATATCCTTGAGTCCTTGCTTCACCATTAAGGTTGAAAGAATTCTCCCAAATCTGTTTTATCAGTGCCATGGAGAATTTTGAAAACCTGGAGTAGGACTCTATGTAGTCTGTGCTCGAGACTAAACAGGTTTATTCTCTGAGTCTGTTAGAGGACGATATGTCCTTTACTCCTGGGATGCACCTGGTTCCTCTGCTATGCACAGATTCAAATGCTGCATTTTCTGTCTTGTAGAAAAATCCTGCCTTCATGCCATAATCCTGACTGTTACAACAATAATAAACTCATCCCTTGACACTGGCTTTGTGCCGCTCACTTTTAAAATCGCTTCTGTAACCCCAATGTTAAAAAGTCTGGTCTTGATGCTGACAGTCTTAACAATTTTCGGCCTATTTCCCACTTACCTTTTCTGTCAAAAGCTCTTGAGCGTGTTGTAGCCTCCCAGCTCACCAATTACTTAACTTTTAATAATTTGATGGAACCCTTTCAGTCTGTTTTCAGGGCGCTGCACAGCTGTGAAGCTGCTGTGCTACGGGTAACCAATGATTTGCATATGGCAGCAGACTATGGACAAACCAGCATAATAATTCTTTTAGACCTCAGTGCAGCATTTGACACTGTCAGACATGACATTCTACTGTCCAGAATGGAGAACATGCTGGGTATCTCTGGCACTGTCCTCCAGTGGTTCAAGTCCTATCTGACTGCTAGGCAAGAGTTTTTTAGTCTTGGCAACAGCCGGTCCAGCACAGCGCCAGTCATACAAGGAGTTCCTCAGGGCTCTGTCCTCGGTCCTCTGCTGTTCTGTATTTACAGTAATCCGTCCTCGATCGCGGAGGTTGTGTTCCAGACCCCCCTTCGATAGGTGAAAATCCGCAAAGTAGAAACCATATGTTTGTATGGTTATTTTTATATATTTTAAGCCCTTATAAACTCTCCCACACAGTTAATAAATATTCCCTGCACAGTTATACAGCATAAACCCTTTGTATTCTCTTAGATATTAGGTAAGATTCATTGAAATTATGTATGTAAACACACTGTTTATATACAGTAAAACCTAAATATTTTAAAGATAGCGAGTGTCTCCGATATCACATATGTTACAGCCATTACAATAGACAAGCCACCAGCAATAAATACGTACAATGCAAGAAAAATTGTATACAGTAAATGTATGTACAGTGACTGTACTGTAAGTAGAAAATTAAATATAGTTACACATCAACAATGACACAGCGACTTGTCCAATAACGATGAGTTTAGTTTTACTGCACAACAAAGGAGAGCGTTACAGCTCTTCTAAAGGAGCCTCTTCAGGCCACTGTATATCACCGCCATTGTTCTTCTTCCGGCAGGCTTCAATCCAAATCCCTAAAGCAGATTCCATCCAGACTACTGCCTTATTACATCCACTCACAACTCATTTTGCACCCTGGTTAAAAGGACACTGCGGCCGTAGATCTTATATTCCTTTCCTACTTTTAAATAAAATGAATCATAGCCTCATTGAAGCAGTAGCAGGAGCAGATCGTTTTGGAGCCTTAATGAAGGGCTTGACTATGCACAAAGATAAACACAAAAGAGCACAAAAGTTAACTCTTTACACAGTGAAACACGTTGATGCTGAATGAGCGAGACGAGACTTCCTGGTTAACACTGCATTCAGCAGGCAGGAACTTAACTGCATGCTCTGATTGGTTAGCTTCTCAGTCATCCTCCAATAGCATCCCTTGTATGAAATCAACTGGGCAAACCAACTGAGGAAGCATGTACAGGAAGTAAAAAGACACATTGTCCGCAGAACCCGCGAAGCAGCGAAAAATCCTCGTTATATACAGTAATCCCTCCCACTGTGTGTACAGTGACACTAAACGTACGTACATGTACTAAGTACTGTAAGTAGAAAATTAATTATGGTTACTCACCAACAATGACACGATGACTTGTCCGATAACAATGAGTTTTATTTTACTGCACAACAAAGGAGAGCGTTACAGCCCTTAAAGGAGCCACTTCAGGCGATTGTGTAGAACTGCCGTTCTTCTTCAATCCATATCCCTAAAGCAGATTCCATCCAGACTACTGCCTTATTACATCCACTTACAACTTGTTTTGCACCCTGGTTAAAAGGACACTGCGGCCGTAGATCTTATATTCCTTTCCTACTTTTTAAATAAAAAGAATCGTAGCCTTCAACAAATCCAAAACGTTTACCTTTTCGGCAATCGTTAACATCTTCCGTTTGCGCTTGGGCACGGCCCCTGAAGCAGTAGAAGATCGTTTTGGAGCCATAATGAAGGGCTTGACTATGCACAATGATAAACACAAAAGAGCACAACTCTTTACACAGCGAAACACGTTGATGCTGAATGAGCGAGACGAGACTTCCTGGTTAACACTGCATTCAGCAAGCAGGAACTTAACTGCGTGCTCTGATTGGTTAGCTTCTCAGTCAGGAGAATTTAACTGCGTGCTCTGATTGGTTAGCTTCTCAGTCAGGAGAATTTAACTGCGTGCTCTGATTGGTTAGCTTCTCAGTCATCCGCCAATAATGTCCCTTGTATGAAATCAACTGGGCAAACCAACTGAGGAAGCATGTACAGGAAGTAAAAAGACACATTGTCTGCAGAACCCGCGAAGCAGCGAATAATCCGCGTTATATATTTAGTTATGCTTTCATATAAAATCCGCGATAGAGCGAAACCGCGAAAGTCAAAGCGCGATATAGCGAGGGATTACTGTATTTAGTTATGCTTGCATATAAAATCCGCAATAGAGTGAAGCTGCGAAAGTCGAAGCGTGATATAGCGAGGGACTACTGTATATGTTTCCCCTTGGCCATATTATTTGTAGCTTTGGACTGGGTTATCATTTTTATGCAGACGATACTCAACTCTACTTCAATGTTAAAAGTGGAACTTCATCAGAGCTTTCTCAGCTCACAACTTGCCTTAGTGAAATTAAAACCTGGATGGAGCAGAATTCTTTAAAATTTAAATTGTAACAAAACTGAACTCCTGCACAGTCTTGTTGTGCCCCACACTCCATGGGTGACATGGCCTTCAGCTGTATAGCACCCAGACTCTGGAATGACCTACCGAAATTAATCAGATCAACTGACTCCATGAATTCTTTTAAAAAACAACTCAAAACTCATCTGTTCAGGAAGGCTTTTAGCTCTACTTGACTTTATTACCCTTCTCTCAGTTTACCTCTCTGTTAAGATGCTCATGTAACCTGTGTGTGTGTGTGTGTGTGCGCGCTAGACCATCAATGATGTTGTCTGTTAGGCATTTCTCTGAATTTAGTATCTTACTGTTCTTTATTTATTTATCTGGTTTGTACAATGCTATATATTGTATACCCTGCCGTTCTTTCTTAAACTCTATGAAGTGCCTTGAGCATGGGAAAGGCGCTATATATAAATAAAATGTATTATTATTATTTATTATTATTATTAGAAAGACCAGAACTGCACACAATACTCCAAGATGTGGTCTCAGTAGCACATTATATAGTCTGAGCGTAACATCCCTCGATTTATATTCAGTAGTTTTAATGATATAACCTAAAATTATTATTTGCCTTTATAATCGCTTCTGCGCGTTGCTTAGTTGCTGAGAATATTGTGTCAACATAAACCCCTTAAATCCTTTTCAGATGTTGCTTCTCTTAGGACAGTGTCTCCTATTTGTATTTATAATTGATATTCCTTTTTCTCATGTGTAGCACATTAAATTCCATTTTGCAAGTGTTTGCCTAGTTCTGGAGCTTGTCCAAGTCTTTCCGAATTGTCTTTGCTGCTTCCTCAGTGTCTGCCATTGCTATTTCACAAGTTTACCAACTACACCAGAATCAATGTCGTTAATGTAACTCAAAAAAAGTAACAGTCCAAGGACAGACCACTGAAGGGCTCCACTGATGAACTCACTCCACTTGGAGCATTGTTCACTTATCTGTGATTTTTGTCTCCTGCTGGTTAACAAACTTGTTTTGTAGGTAACCTCTGATGCCAACTGCTTCTGGTTTCAGAAGTAATCTTTGTTGTGTGACCGTATGAAAGGCTTTTTGAAAGTCTATGTAAATTATGCCGGATATTTTGCTTTGTCAACTATTGCAGTTGCCTACGCAGAAAAATCAAAAAGCTTGGTTTGACAAGTTCTTAACTGCCATGAAACATGCTGGTTGTAAAGGTATGTTTGGCTCAGTTTATGTGCATATCCCAGTTTTCGACTCTCTTGTTACATTCTAACTATGAATTTGGTTTTGAGTACTGAGCTTGTTTTATAGATTCTTAAGCTCTTAGTCTGTACTTTTCCTTATCTGTTTATTCCATTTCCTTTCAGAACTGCCGCCACTCTGTGCAGTCAGTATACACGTAGACAGTACTATTCAGCATCTCTACTTGTTAAGAGCCTTGGGATAGTTTTTGATATCTAAATGTCCCATTTGATATGCAGGTTTTTTGTTTGGTGTCAAATTTGAAACCTAACTTGTGTGTGTTTTGATTTTGTTTTGTATTATAAAATATCATGTTAATATTGTTTTAGCTTAGAAGTATTCAGTCTGTTATGACCTACAACATGTGGAGGATTGCTGATCTTTCAATTTTTGGTGAAATGTTGAATTAAATGTGCATTTTCTTAATTCTGATCAAGCATATTTTGTTTTAGTGGGGTAAACTCTGGTAAATTGTAAACATTTTTTTTTCAATGGATTAGAAACATAATATAAAAATACTCTCTGTGGCCTAGTAGGTATGACCTAGCTTGGCCTGGCTAAGGATCATAGCCAAGCACATTAGTTTTCCTTTCAAACAAGGGACACTAGTGAGCAGAGCAGCAACATGCTTACAGCAAAAAGAGATTGGCGAAACAAAAAGTGGACTAATTAGTGAAAGTACTAGTGAATGGTCGTCACCTTCATGTGCAGGTTAGTGGATATAGCAGTATGTGCACACTGCATTATAAGCACCAGGAGTGGGTTCACCTTCTTTTAAACACTGGTGAAAAACACAATATTATTTACATGTACAAGGAAATCTTAATTTATTTGGATATTATCAAGTAAGAGCATATTGCTAAATGACAAAATAAAAAAACAGATATTGCAGTTTTTTTTGCTTTTATTAACCTGAATCAGCAGGAAGCAGAATTCATCAGAACAGGTGATATTTTTTGCAGGGAATTTTTGTTTAGTATTTCTATACCTTAAACTGGTGCATCAACAACTTCTCAATTACTTGCATTAAAAATTCTCTGGGAATCCATGGCCTTCAAATCATCCTGTCTTCAAATTAAAACTGCTTCTTTTGAGGAATGTGTGTTAGATTTCTTTCCTACAAGTCAAGGTATAATTAATAGAAATGTTAGGTTGAAAGATGGTTACCAGAAGGCCTACTTTACCTCCCCATATATTTTTAATGATGGCATAATGATTGCTGCTTTTATCTTTAATGGCTAGAGGGAGAAGAAATCAACTGGTGATTTCTGCTTAAGTGGCATTTGCTTGTAAGCCTTTAAGTTATGAACTGACTAATGTCAGTCTTGGCAATATTTTTAGATGGTTACTCAGTAACATTGTTGGCTTATTCCTAGTAAGAAATCTAGTGCTGTTTTAGGCTATGGGATCCTTTTTAAGTCATGGGATAGCAGGTCTAATTTCTCAGTAAAACTATTCCTCTGTTCACACTCTAATGACCTCTCATTGTAAGCACACTTAGACAGATATCTGATTAAAAACAATGGTAAATATAATTACATATATTTATGTTGTTAAACTAAAAAAAAAAAAATTATTTTCACTTATGTCAAACTTTTAACACAGTAAGACTATTTAGTACCCACCATTTTGCTAATTGCACTCACTCATAAGAACACAAACCTCTGAATTGAGTTTGATGGCAAAACAAACAGTATTGCAAAGTTTCAGGTTATCCTGTTTTACTTTAAAGACATGATTGGCTTGCATTTTTTTAAAAAACTTTATTAATTTTTACCTGTATAGTACATTGTTTTTGTTGCCTGATTGGCAAAATCATCAACCCACTTGCTTAAGTTCAGCTTCTGGGGTCAGACCATATCCCAGTAGGACCATGATCAGCCCACCCTAGAAAGGGTGCCAATCCACTCACATTGGGCCAGTTTAGAGCGTAGTGACCAGTTAACCCAGCACTCTCATTTTTGGGATGTAGGAGGAAGACTTGGAGAAACCCCACACAGAAATGGGGAAGATCAAAGAAATACTGTTTAGTCAGAGACCAGTCCAAAAGCAATTTAGCAATATACTGATTTATATCAATGTATTATGTAATTAATAATTCTCATAGAAAACGTTTAAGCCTTGTAAATGCAATATAAAAATGCCATTTGGGCTTATCAAAATGTACCTGATATTTCAGAACCTGTTAAATACAGAAAACTTCTTTCTCGTATAAGATGTCTTTATGGCTGTCTTTAGGGTCTTAATATCTAATCAGCATTTGTAGTACTGATTATGCAGTAAATGCTGTTCTGTTCTTGTACAGAAGACTTAGGAGAAAGTATGAATTTGTAATTTTAGGATTAGTTTATTTTGTTTGCATGAACCTTTGCACTCATGGATTGCTGGACCCCACTTTACAGGCTGCTTTCACAAGTTGTCAAATATGAGGCAACCTCTTGGGGTCAGTGGCTCCCTAATTAGTCACCGTGGAGCCAGCAGACGGCCTGAGAAGCAAAACTGGTTGTTCCTGAAAATAAAATTTAAAAGCATATTATAGTCTTAAAAGTTATGCACTGCCATGCTGGTGTTTGTTAGGAGCATCACCTCAGTGATGATGAAAAGTGTAACAGTGACTGTTGATACTGTGGTACTGAAAGTGTTCAGGTTGGGAACACTATGTGGTAGCATCTTGTTTCTGGTTCTGTGAACTGTAAAAACAGAAGAGTGAAATCATCTGTCTTGTTAGGCTCCTACAGCAGAGTGTGGCTTTTTACTATTCTTAAATAAGAAAGGTTAATATAGGGATACATTTGTGACAGTGTTAGTGAGACTATACCAGCAATATGCAAAAACTAGCAGGAGAAGCCTTAAGTATTGTTTACTTCAGCAGGAAACAGATCAGAACTGATGCACGGAAGGCTTATGTGTCTTTTAAAAGTAGCTTGGGACATTTGATTAAAGAGTGCATGCCCATGTATGATGTGATTCATCGAATTAAGATAGGCATATCCTAAATGATAGTATTCTACATAGCTAATTTATTGTATGTTCCATCAATCATACCACCAATTTCATTGTTTAGCAAACACTAGAGTTGTATCAGGACTCCTTCAGTTACCAAAGAGTATTTCACGCACTGGTTAGGCACTTGATCTAAATACCACTGTGCAACTAATAATACTCGCCAGCAACTGCTCTGACTGCTCTGAAATGGTTAATAACAGAAACTTAGAATTTCTAAACTTACACATTGTAAGACAAATGCATTGTTATAGGTCTTGTATTTATTAATTTAGGCCTTTTTTTGTGGCTTGCTGTTTCTGTCATACTTTTGGATCTTAAAATATATTTTTTGTATTTCCATTTTAAGTTATAAAGTTAATGTATGAGTTTATTATCCTTAGAAAAAATTAGCTACTGCACCTTTTTTCAAAAGGGCAGTAATTACGACCGAAACAAATGCTTATTGTGTTTTTATGTATTTATGAGGCTAGATCTGGCTTGCCCTCTGTCTGCTTACACAGTTTTCTCAATGAAATGCTTTGTGTTGAAGTCGGAGGGAAATTTGCTTCCCCTGCTAGCGTCTTTCTTGAAGAATTTCCTGAGTGAACAGGTTCTGTTTCCTGAATGCATGTGGTGTGAAAGAGGAACTACGTTATACTCCCCTAGACACACAAAAGAAGTACACTTAATGTTTAAGAACACATCCATTTAGCTTAATTGTCATATAATTGTGGTGTCTTTATTTAAGTATTTTATTAATTGGTCTGGGCATCGATAACTTGTGCTTTTCTTTTGTATTTACTTGACCGTACAGTTTACTTTTCTTCCTGTAACTGTTTACATTAATATTTTTGGTGCCTCTTTTATAGTGGCTACCACTTTAACAGCAAATCACCATGGCTTTTCCTTTGGCAAAATATTGTTAAAAAAACAGTATCACCTGTTGCTTGCAAAAAAGAAATTTCCAGAGAAATCATTGCTTGACATAATGTAGGAAAGCTTCATTTTTGAACTTGTATGCTGTATACCATTTGTCCTTGGGTAATGTATGTGTTTGAGCTCATTTTTTGTCATTTTCTGCTGAGTTAATTGAACTGTGATAGCATTTGGGCTTTGTGTTGATGAAATAATTTACGTTCTTGAGTCAGAGCATTAGGTAAATAATAATAATATCCAGACAGATCATTGTGTTTATTGTGTTGTATTGCGTATTGTGTTTATATATTATAGGTTTATTATGGTGACATCTACAAAGAACAGCGAGATTCTTACTTGCATATACTAACCAAAATGTCACCACTCCCCAGTGCCATGTTTAGTAAATAAGACTACCTTCCTTTATTAGAGTCATTTGAGATATGTTGTATCTTTTTTAGGGTTTTATTTTTACCGTGCAGATTTTATTTCTGAAGTATTTTTATTTTTATACCTCTTCAATTTAAAGTTCATTTATTATTTGCATTGTTTCACGATGCTATTTTGTTTTTGCATAGGCAATTTGCTGCTTCCGGTTGCTATGATTATTCTCCTATAAGAATTTGGGAACATGAAACTGCTGATGTCATAATGTGCAATCATATTTTAATATGATATTTTTAACTAACTTATTTTATTTGAGACTGGATAATCTAAACTATTTTTTGTGTTATTACTTTTGTTTCTGTTCTTACTTGATTAATGATCCTCAGGTTTGCATTTTTGAACTTTGATTTTTGGTTAGTGATTAGAATTGAAAAACGATCAACTTGACTTTGGTATTTTGAACATGGCTTGTTATTTCACCATGTCTCTTATCTCCTGGACCTTTTCATAAAATCCCCGGTATAGAATATACCTCACCTTGAAACTTTGTTCTTCCTTACCTGAAAAATCTCAGAATACGTTTATGGTTACCAAGCAGCATAAAAAAAGCAGGCAAGTATTTAAATTATATCCTGACATGTTAATTATTTCTATTATTTGTATTACAAGAAAAGTATTAGGTATTTATTGGCTGCAGGTACAGTGGTTTAATTCCCATCTTAATCATTGTCTGTCTAGAGTTTTCATGATCTCCATTTTTCCCATTTTCCCAACGTACATTGGGTTATTAAGAAAATAATAGTAAAGCTGTCATGGTTTTTCTTTCCACTTCCCAGGAAGGTGTGTTTTAGGTTAATTGGCAAAGCCGAATTAGCCAGGTATGGGTGAAAGCATAAGTGTGCCCTACCTACAATAGACTGGCACCATGTTCAGGGTTGGGTTTCCATTTTGCCTTTTCTTTCATAACAGATTGTGGCTCCCCATGAGTTGGATAATTGGGATAAGAAAATCAATGGTTGGATGGACTGCAAACCTGTTAGTCGGGTTTTTGTGATGCTATACCTCCATATAAAATTGAAAAGAAAATTCTGTTGTATAAGTGCATTTTTTGATTTTTTTTTTATTTAGCTAGCTTTTGCTCACACTTTCCTGTGTAGTGCTGCTTGACAGCACTTAAACCCCATCTTCAAATTCAGGCTTGCGTCATGTCTGTGGAGTTTGCATGTCCTCTCTATATTTGCTTTGGCTTTTGCCAAGTATCTCAAGTTTCTGTTGAGTCTAAAGGTGTACTTTTTTAACTGGAATGGCAGTTAGTGAACCTATGTGTAATTTTGTTTGCTTTTTTCTCTTTTATGCATGAACAAATTTTATCTTCCCTTCCCTTTAAAATAGGTAACTGCTCAAAGAAAATATATAAATGCATTTTGTTTGTTAAACGAGTGTCTTGTGTATCACAGTTGTTTACTTCTACAGCTATAGCTTATTTGGGATAACAACAAGCCACTGCAGTAGTCTCCAATTTTGCAATCTTTAGTTAGAAAGCTCACATGTCATTGTGTCCGACAAGCATACAGAACAGGAGGAGTCTAACGTCCCTCTCCTCCCATAATAATGCAGTCCTTTTCCAGACGTTGAAAATTCAAGATAACTTGTGGCAGGACAGGAGGCAGCGAGCTTCAAAAATAGTTCATTCAACATGTTTTAAAAGACTAGATTTTGTTTAGAGGCACCGATTGTGTAAAAGTATGGAAAATGTTAATGATTAAACAAATGATGTGGTGCATCTCTGTGGGAGGGAGAAAGCAGTTTTTAAGTTGTTGTGAAAGGTGATGGAAATTTTGGTTTTATTTATTGCTCAGTTATTTTTATTTTGAAGGAGCTTGTTTTTTAAAGTGTATGTTACTATATATATGTGACAAGTGATCTGTCAAGCATAGAGGTTTGTATTGTTAACAGGATTTTTATAGATGTGCGTATTAGCTTAATTGGTAATTCTAAACTGGCTCCATACAGATGAGTGTGATTGTGTGTCTAAGTGTGCCCACTGTTGGAATGGTAACTGCCACTCACTTTTTACATGACTGGATCTTGTGAGACTGGAACAACAACCATTTATTTCTTGTTTAGCCCAAAATCACACAATGAATGCCTCAATTGGCTTTAACATGCCCTGTTTTTGACAGCCCTCACGTCGTGACTCTCTAAGAAGGCTAAAAAAAAAACTCCCAAAAAACCTTGTAGAAAAAAAAGGAAGAAATCTTGTGAAAAGCAATTCAGAGAGAAGACCCCCTTCCAGATAGGTTGGGCATGCAATTTGTATAAAAAAGGGGTAAATACAATACACAAAACAGAACACAAGAGCTAGATGACCAATCTGTCATTGCCATCCTAGAAATACAATACATTACAAACCACTTACTGAATTACTCATTGGTGACACCTATTGCTAATAATAGTACTAATACTATTCATATAATAATAATATAATTCATATAATTCAGTAATAATCAATTCATATAATAGATCACATTCCATGTATTTAGTGTCTGGCAGCTCTTCCTATGGCATCCTGCTTTGTGTTATTTTGCTTTTATTTTTGTTATACTTTTCCCAGCTTGCCATGCATGCATATGGTCTTTAATCTGTAGGCAGGTTTAATCACATTCTCTAGTCATACTTCATGGCTCAGGCTCCAACTTAACAAAAAATTATACAGTGTATTGCCTTGTAAAAACAAAGAGTGTTATCTGATCCTTGCAATAATATTTAAACACCTTCTGGCTTGTAACCAAAATGAGAATTCCAGCTCTAAAACACTTTTGCAGAAAGTGAAACTAGGTTTTAAATGTATGTTTAATTAAAGTAAGTACCAAGAACAAAACAAATTTCTAGTCAGCCACTAAAAAGGGCATCATAAGTCTGCGGGGTATTTTGCTTCATAAGAGAAATTTAAAATCTTCCATACGGATTATATTTGATTCAGGACAATAATAATACATATGTGAATGTTTGTGTGAGGACCATCTCAAACAACAGAAGAATAGTGTTGAACCTGTGTAATATTAATGTGCACTAATTAATAAAAAACAAATGTAGTTAAATAACAAGCTGATAGTAAAATGGGAGCTAGAAGGGTGATTAAGCTCATTTTGGACCCAAAGCTTTGCAGATTGAGGGGTGATGATAGACTCTGTCATGCTGTGTCATGTGATTAGAGAAATTTCATTTAAATCCCATTCACCCCATAAGTTTTACTGCATAATTTAAAACAATTCCTCAGATTTGAAATTCTTCCAAGTAAGAGGTTTTATTTAAAAAAAAAAAAATCCAGATGTTCTTTTTTTATTTAGAAATGACAAGAATATGTGTTTTTGGACTGGAATTATGAAACTGAATTATTTTTCCCCATCCCTCTGTGGAATTGCTGGAAATCTGTTAGCAACTTTGGGCACAAAACATGAACCTCTTCTGGACTTGGTGCCATCCGTTGCAAGGCCAGCTAATACTAGATTTTAACTCCAAGTATATTGTGTATTATATTTAGTAGCATACATGTATATGATATATCCATTGTGATGTGATTTTATGAGTGCGGCAAGCAGCTAATTTGACATGCAGGAATGATTTGAATTTACTTACCTGCAGATCATAAAACATTATTTCTCCGTGTTTATTAAGTGTTCATTTTTTGGGTGGTTTCATTTCAGTGTGCTTGTATCTTGACATAATTAATACTTTCGAAATAAAGATTTTTTGCAAAATACAGCCTGAAAAAAATAACTATTAATAGGTTGTACTGTATCTACTTAAGCAATTGTTTATATTATTTGGGTCTTATTATTAACATAATTTTGCTGTTGTTAATATAATACATTAATGTAATACATTTTACTTTAAATTTTAATTTTCCTTAAGTTTATTTTTTCTATGTGGTATTATTGTATTAAAGTACATTTACAGTTGCAGCACAGAGCTGAATTGATTAACTATAATTTCACATTTTAGTGAGATGTTATTTTGTAGTCCACCTGCAGCTTTTAATGCCTATCTTGCTGATCCGTTATTTGTAATGAGCATCAGAGATGGCTGCTGAACAGTGATAAAGCCTCATCAACTGTCTGTTTGGCCACAGGAAATTTCCTGCACAGGAAAAGTTCTGTGGAACTTCCTGCTGTGGATGATATTATGGGAAGTGTAGCTACTGTTTTCAGTAAAACAGCTGTTGTTTCTATAAGATGTCTGTAGATAGCGGCAGGTGGTGTTTTGCAACTTAAAAATATGCATCCATTTTTTAATGGTTAAGCTGTTGCTGTTATATGAGTTGTCAAAGATTTCTTAGTTTGTAATTTTTTAAGTATCAGCTTGATCTCCAATGAGTCACAGTTTACTCTCCTATAATTTCATTATTTGTTCAAAAAACCACCCAGGCATAAGGTTGTTACAGCTATTTTGAAGTACGGTAAATATTTTGACTTGCTATTGTTTTTTGTCAGATCTGTGTTCATTTTGTTTGTGTAATATCGACTGTAAGTTTCGTACCATTGTGAAATCCACTACAGGTCAGGGTTGCAGGGATCTATCTATCCATCCCTTATCATTAGTCAGAAGGCACAGAAGGCATACTGGCTCAGTTGTACAGTAAAGTAAAGAAGCTACAGTTAAAAGTCCTTCGTGAGTAAAACCAGCTCATGTAAACTTCACGCACAAGTTACAATGTATGTACAGTAGTTTGTACCTGTATTCATCAACCTGGAAATAAAAATATGTTAGTATGCATTCCTTTTGGGGAGCAGCATTAGTGGATTTTTACAGTGCTTCCTTTGTATCTTTAAGTATTTTCTTTTTTTTTTCCATTGCAACATATGGTGCAGGTAAATTATGCCTAATTTTTGCAGTTACTTTGGCTTTTGGAAGTTGGTATTTCCGGCACCAATTTAAATGCATTCACCTCTTTCACTACTAAAATCAAGAAGTGAGCTGCCATTCCACTTTTGTGTGTAAACTTAAGAAATAGTCAAGGAATATGATCAAACAGGATGAATTTAAATTAGTAAGTGCAGAAATGTATGTTAAATTAAGTAAATAATTTTACACTCTACTTTGAATTGTTCATTTATAAACTGGGGTGGGAAAGTTGATCCTCATCTTCTGGATATTAGGAACTTCAAACCCAGTCACAAGAACAGGAGAAACCAGCAGAATGTTTAAGTGACCATTAGCCAAGAGTAGGAGAACAAATGAGAGTAATGGCTTCATACAAGTTGATAAAGAATAAGCCATGTTGATAAATAACATGAGCCATTTAGCTTAAGTGCTTTACACCTCATCACACTACATGAATTTTCTAGCAATCTTTAGTCATAAACTTACATGGTCTTGGCCAACTGACAGCATTTGTGTCGTGCTCCCATGGCCTCCAGTTGCCAGTTTAATATTTCCCAGTGATACACCCAAAGTAGTTTATGACTTGCTCTAGCAAAATTGAGCCAGTTTGATTATGATTTAAGTCATAGAGGCTGGCTCATATGTGGACATGGTGGATGTTGACTACCAATGATTGCTCATCTGGAAGACATTGCATTTATATGGTGTTTTTGAAGACACTGAAAGCGCTTAACGTAGAAAGTGGAAAGCCACTTCAACCAACTCCAAAGTGCAGCGTCCACCTGGATGATGTGATGGCAGCCTTTTTGTGGCAGTATGCTCAACACACATTAGTTATTAGGTTGTGAAGAGGTGAGAAAGATAGTTAGCCAGTACAGATACTGTAGGAGAAGATTAAGAGGCCAGGGCGTGATAAGCAATTTAGTCAGGACATCATGAAGCACCCTACTCTTTACGAAAGATGCCCAGGGATCTTTTATGACCACAGAAAGTGAGGAACTCAGTTTTATGTCTCATCCAAAGGACATCATTATTTTTGTAGCACAATGTCCCCATAAATACATAGGACATTGGTATCCACACTCAGACTAGGGGGTACATACCCCCTGCTGACCTAACCAACATCTCTTCCAGCAGTAACCCAAGCTTTTTCTGGTTGGTCTCCCATGCAAGTACTGACTGGGCCCAGACATGCTTAGCTTCAAGTAGAACACCTGTTTTGAAGTTTACATGATATGGCTGCTGGCATATGAAGCCACATGCAAAGAAGAAAAGTGGGAGGTTTGGACCCTGCAACTAGAAGAAAGTCTTGTTTGCCTGATGTCTCATGTTGGTTGTTGTATGGCAGAATGGAAAAAGAAAGGACTCACTGTTTTAATGTGATTCTTTTCTTTTTAGAATGAAGAATGTGTGTTATGGGAGGTCTCTTTCCCCAAGGAATCTGAACATACCATCTAAAATGTGTCCTGTTAAAAGTTTAAATATAGTTGTGTCTTGCTATAAATTTTTTTTGATATGGGTGCTGCCAAAGGGTTGGTGTGTTTCCAGGGAAATCGTACCTAGAGATATACAGAATTAAATCTGACCCATCTAATTGCATATCATTCAGGATTTGAATTCCATAAGCTATTACAAGGAAATTTTAATATAGTTTTAGTCTTTGGCTTTCAGATCTTTGATTTTATCTTAGAATTTTGTTTTTTAAGTAGCATTTTTGGGCATGAAAGGTTGGTTGTTTGGAGTTCTTGGTATGTTTATTGACCTTGTCTTTCTCCCATTCCCTCCTTATTTACAATTTGTTGGTCTTGACCAAGAACGCTCAGCATAATTGGAAAACATTTTGTACAGCCACAAGTACTGTCAAACAGCATGCCAGTTGCCATTCAGCATGCAGCAAGTGTACAATACTTTGGAAATCTGAAACTGCTGAAAAATTGTGACAGCGTTATGTAACCCATCATCCCCTGCAGTTTCTAATCATATAGTCTCAAATCCTCAAGACTTTGAGCTGAGCAACTGGAGTCATTAAGTTTGACATGCTCTCTGACTAGAAATTGTGTAGCATGCTACTGGCTTTAAGAGTGATAAAGCTTTTGAAATAAATAAGAAAGAGATGGGAATCCATAGTAGTGTGACCACCTGGGATGTTATGTGGTTGTGATATCAGCTGTGTATTTGAACTCAGAGTCTTATTTTAAACTTGTAATTTCTTAATACTGAAGAAATAGATTTTTGAATAATGATACTTTATCTGTTTTGGAGTATTTTCAGATATGTTTATGTATATTTACCTTTTTATTTTTTATGACATTTGTACATAAAATTTTAAAAAGGCAAATGTCATGGATGTGCCAAGGGTTATGGATGCCCAAGTCTAATCGATGTGCATGGGGAGTGAAGGCTAGCCTGTCTGGTCCGATTCCACAGAAGACCTGCCGTAGCACAAACTGCTGAAAAATACGAAAGGTGTCAGAACACACCGTGCATCACAGCTTGCTGCATATGGAGCTTTGTAGCAGCAGACCACTCAGAGTACCCATGTTGACCCCTGCCCACCTCTGAAACTGCCTACAGTGGGCACGTAAATGTCAGAATCTGACCATGGAGGAATGAAAAATGGTGGTCTCTGATGAATCACATTTTCATTTAGACCTTGCGGACAGCTGGGTGTGTCTATTGTTTACTGGAGGAAGAAAGGGCAGCAAGATGCACTATAGGAAATAGGCAAGCTGACAGAGGGAGTGTAATGCTCTGGGCAACATACTGTTGTGAAACCTTGGATCCACACTTTCATGTGAATGTTACTTTAAATTTGTACCACATACCTAATATTATTGCAGACCACGTAAACCCCTTCATGGCACTGGTATTCCGTGATGGTTGTGGCCTAATTCAGCAAAATAATATGCCATGCAACACTGCAAAAACTGATTGAGGAATGGTTTTAGGAACATGACGAAGAATTCAAAGTGTTGACTTTGCCTCCAAATTCCCTAGATCTCAGTCTGATCAAGCATCTGCAGAATATACTAGGAAAACCAGTCCTATCCATGGAAGCCCCATCTCACAACTTATAGGACTTAAAAGGATCTGCTGCTAACATCTTGGTGCCAAATACCAAAGGACACCTTCAGAGGTTTTGTGAAGTCCATGCCTTGATGGATCAGAGCCGTTTTGCCAGCATGAGGAGGACCTACACAATATTTGACTGATCAGAGTATTATTCTAGCTGAAGTTCTGGGTTTTTTTTTTTAAAAAAAAGGGCAACTTTTATCTAACAGACAAGACTTCCCTCCCCTAGAATTTTTAAAACATTGTCATGCGGCAATCTCCTGTTGAGGTGGCACTATGGGCCAGATATGTTTACTGCGAAAGCTCATCTTCCTGTGATAGTTGAATTTGGTTGCATTTCAGTGAATTTTCTTTTCTGCTTGTACAGGTATTATTGAGCAGGGGATCCACGTATACTTTTCTTTGACTTTGATACCAAATTAATATTTCTTTGAAATATTTCAAAGTTTAATCCTGTTGTCTTTCTTCCAGCAGCCATATCTTAAATGATATTTTGGTATAATTTAAATTTACTTCACACAATTCATATTGTGCATATTCAAGTATAAATTGGCTGCTTCAATAGGGTCTAGCTTCCTGAAACCCTAAATTAGAAGAAACAGATCTGGAAGAATGGATAAATGAATGAATGTGTGGATGGATTTTAAGTAATCCAAGTAAGTAATGATGTTAACCAAATCTTGTCAGTTTGCAATATTGTTAACATAGTTCATTTTTAAGTTAATATCTTGAAAATTGTGATTTTAATTTCAGGCTATCTCACTTAACTATTGTTTATCTAAATATTCATTCTTCTTTTGTGCCACCTTGTCAGGGAGTAGACTATTCATCTGTCAGTACATGCATTTACTAAACCCGCTTATTATATAGTGATCCAGCACTCATCAGTAGTTGGCACAGAGTAGAGACTAACTTCAGAGAGCATTCTAGTCCAGGGATGGGCACCCTCAATAATCTACCCAAATTCATTCACTGTGGCCCAGTTTAGACTTGCCAATCACCTTAACCCTACAAGCACAGGGCAAAGTCTTAGCAGACACAGAAGATCATTCAAACTTCACATACAAATTTAGCCAGCTCTCATTTGAACCCATTCTCCTGGAGCCCTGAGGCAGCACTAGACCAGTGTATTTTTTTTAAATCTGTCTTTTATTATTCTCTAGAGACATGCATTACTTGATTTCATGGTTTGCAGGTAATCATTATAATGCTTTTGTATATCATGTTCAGGTTCACTGCTGTTTCAAATTGTACATGTATTCACACACTGGGACTCTGAAGTTTCTGTTAACAGTTTTGCAATGCGAAAGACACATTTCAGTTATAAGTATAATACAGCAGTGACACCTGGAGGTTAAAGAAATAAATAAACACGCCTTTGTTGAATTAATCAAACAATAAGTTCTTGAAAATCCCTCTTGGAATGGAGACAATATGCTGTTGATGTGAAATTGTGAAAATTGCAGATATAAATTTTATCTTTTTAATCTGGTCACTTTCAATCACAGTACTATTTTATGTTGGTATCTAAAAGACAATAAATGTTTTAAATTACACAGTAAGAAAATGTTAATTTATGGTGTCAGTATTTCTTTTTTTCATGAAACATTCACTGAGAAATCTGCCAAGCAGGGCGTAATAGTCAGTCTGCAGTGCTATGTATTACATGGCAGCGGACACATCAACTGTAATTACAGTGGTGCACAGATGAGTCATCTGCCATTTTTACCATAATAAATAGAAAGACCTCCACAGTTTACACAGGTACAATTCTAAATATCTTTTTACTAGGTTTCAAAAGTAGAAATCTTAATGATAGTATGATTTATTAATTTCCTATCAAAAGGCAATTCGAATGCTGATCATTACTTAATGAATCAAAGTGTTCATTTTCCATTTTTATTTCATCCTGGGATTAGATTGTTTTCAGGATGATAATCTCCTGTCTATAGATCATGTGCAGTAATTCAGTGATTTGCAAAATGTTAAAGCAGTTATCCTCATGTCACCAGATGTGAATCCCATTTAACATTTTAGAGAGAATCAGGAAATACTTTTTGCGTCATTTTTCCCTCTCAATCAAAAAGGAAGGAATGAGTTGATCGACTTTCTTGTGAAGTAATGGTGCAGCAGTCGTCTAGTGAATCTGTTCTGGGATCATTAGCTAGACATTCATGCTGCCTGCAACACCATCTAAAATAATTTGTCATACCTAAAGAACAAAAGATTTACACATCCCTTTTCTGAACCTGCCTTTTTATTACAAAATGGCAAGGAATTCAGATAATATAGCAAGAGTGAGACACACATACAGTACCTAAATCCACAAAAGACAGGCCAACTGTGTAGTCTGTTAGTATAAACGTCATCAGTATGTTGGTGGAAATCCAGCATGGAGCTAGAGGGAAAACACAAACTGTGGACACAACAGGCCCAAAATAGAACTGAAACCAGGGACCTTGGAATTGAAGAGTCACAGTACTGTCCACTATGTAGCCCAAAAAAAAGATTATTGTTTCAAGTTTTATCTTGATTTCATGTTTTAATAATACTGTACATATTGTACATATTGTGCCAATATCATTCCCCTGAAGTGGGCCCTGTTTTGCTGTGTATAATCCTTTCAATGTTCAGCCTCTAAAATGTGAAAACAAAATCTTAAAAAAGCCAATCCTTTTCTCTGTTTGTTAAGTAAATCCAATTCACTTGTCTCTTGTTTTTTGTCACTAACTTGAGGTTATAGTGAAATTCACTATAGGAGGTTGACTCCAGATATTTTAAAATTACTACCTTGCCTATATGAGCCATTGAGTTTCTGAGGTAAAAGGTTCCTTTTTTATCCTTCATTTTTGTAATAAGAAAAAAAAAGAAAAAAAACTTTTAGACGTGTATTTTTGTATGCAAGTTGCATTATATGTTAGTTTAGTGGTTAGTGCTGTTATTACTTTATTAATCCCAAGGGGAAATTCACAATATGCGTGGTCACTATGAGATGTGCAGGATTAGTTAATTGACAACACTAAATTAAGAAGGTGTGAATGAGTTTGGGTTTGTGAGTGTGTAGTCCAGCTGATTGCTGACCCACCTAGCTTTGTGCTTGATTCTGCAATCCATAAATCAGCCAATTTTAATGAGTAAAAAAAAAAAAAAACTAGTGACAAAATTGTTAAATTGTGTTCAAATTGTATATATGGTATGCAGCTTGTTTTACAGGCCCAGTTAGTTAGATTAAAACAGAGCGCTACTTGATAGCATGAGAATTCTTTAGATTTCAAGAGATTTTGTCTAAACAAAAATGTAATGAAGTTCCTTGGTTTGTTTGCAAACAGTAATATACTGTGTTTATCCATTATTACAATTCTGTTCCGTTTTCTTGATGTTTTTCATCACAGGCTTACAACCCATTTATTGGGCGAGGGAGGATGTGTCCCAGTGGTTGAAATGGGCCGAGAAAGAATTCTCTTTACATCCCATTGACAGCAACACCTTTGAAATGAACGGCAAAGCCCTTCTGCTACTCACCAAAGAGGACTTCCGTTATAGATCACCACATTCAGGTAGGAGTTCATCAAACATGAAAAATGTTTTATTTACAAACTAGCAGAATACCCGCGCTTCGCAGCGGAGAAGTAGTGTGTTAAAGAAGTTATGAAAAAGAAAAGGAAAAATTTTAAAAATAATGTAACATGATTGTTAATGTAATTGTTTTGTCTTTGATATGAGTGTTGTTGTCATATCTATATATCTATATCTATATCTCTCTCTCTCTCTCTCTCTCTCTCTATATATATATATATATATATATATATATATATATATATATATATATATATATATATATATATATATATATATATAGCAGGAGAAGTAAAAAGAAAAGGAAACATTTTAATAATAACGTAACATGATTGACAATGTAATTGTTTTGTCATTGTCATGAGTGTTGCTGGCATATATATATACATGTGTACATATATACACACATATACTATGGGGTGCCAAACAGGCAAATAAATTGATTTTGTGAATATATAAAGTCGGCGTCAGAATATATAAAGTCAAAACTTGAATATATAAAGTCATTCCCGAATATATAAAGTCAAAAGTTGAGTATATAAAGTCATCGCTGGAATATATAATGTCAAAACCTGAATATATAAAGTCAGCATCGGAATTTATAAAGTCATTCCTGATTATATAAAGTCAACATCGGAGTATATAAAATCACTCCTGAATATATAAAGTGAAAGTCAAAATCTATTGATTGAAACGACTGTGAACTAAACTAAGTTAACAAAAACGTATTCAAAAAAATAAATTAAAAAACACTGTTCGGTTAATGTTTTGAAAATGATGCATGTGCCCTGCCCAGGATTGGTTCCTGCCTTGCGCCCAGTGTTGGCAGGGATTGTCTCCAGCAGACCCCCGTGACCCTGTGGTCGGATTCAACGTGTTGGGAAATGGATGGATATTCCAGCGCTGACTTTGTATATTCCGACGCTGACTTTATATATTGCAGCGCTTACTTTATAGCCTCTATTCCGACGCTGACTTTATTTATTCAAGATTTGACATTATAGATTCCAGCGCTGACTTTATATATTCCGACGCTGACTTTATATATTTAAGTTTTGACTTTATATATTCCAGAGCTTACTTTATATATTCCGAAATATTCCAGCTCTGACTTTATATATTCAAGTTTTGACTTTATATATTCGAGAATGACTTTATATATACAAGTTTTGACTTTATATAGTTAAATGTAGTCATAATTGCATAACTTTTTCTTTACCATAGAAATTTAAAGACTGAATTCAACTTCCATTCCTAACAAAGATATTTCTGGCGACTAAATAGAAGCTATTTGTATCCAAATTCAAACTATTGAGCTGTTGCCTGCCTACCTGAATAAATCACCCTCGCTTCGCTCTTACTTTTTTACTGTTCATTTAATCATGGAGGATTACACTGAATATGGCTTTACCAAAACAATTATTGATGGCGAATCGATTATTCATAAAGCTTCAATTGGTGATCTGTTTTTCTGTGTTAACCTCATATTTTTTCATACTTCTTCTCAAACCAAGGGGGTGCGAGGGTAAAATGAATCGTGAAGCTCTGATCAATGTAATCGGTGTACCAGGAAATCATGCATTGACAGAAGTTCCCCTTTGCTTGTGATTAAATGCGTTAACGCGTTATGGAGCACATGCATCGAAGCTTCTCAGCTGTGCTTGTGCTAAGAAAAGGAAACATTTTAAAAATAACACGATTGTCAGTTTAACCTTTTGTAAGTAGTGCATGGAGGATTCAGTGTGGAGAAACTGTAGAGACAGCATGTGTATTAACTTGTGGATTTTTCTGTGAGTATTTGGTGGCAGCGTCACAAAGTCGTAACACTGTGTTAGCTGCGGAGCGCAGCTCAGAGCGAAATGAGGTGAATGGGAGGGGAGATGATGACGTGACTCCGCCACCCGCCTTAACTGTCAATCCCCCACAAACACAGTCTCTCGGAATTTGCATAAGCACAGCGCCTCACCTGCAATTTTAACTTAGTTACAAAGTGATCAAAACTCTCGTTTATATCCTGCGTCCTGTCATTAAACTTGTATCCCACATTAGCCGTGGGCATGACAAACGCCAGCGGCATCCTGTCTATGAACTTAATTTAAACTTTAGGTTTACACCGTGCTTTGTTTCCGAAGTAGCAGCACTCATGAATATGGTTGTATATGTCACTTGCTCGCTTCTTATTGTTTTGCTGTCTTCTGAATTATATAATGCATGTTTTCTTCAGCGCTTTTTGGAGCTCTTCCTGGTTTTCTACGTACTGCGTTGACAGTCAGTTCACGTGATTACGTGGGAGGCGTGATGATGTCACAAACTCCGCCCCCCACGGCTTTTGAGCTCAACTCCATTACAGTATATGTAGAAAAATAGCTTCCAGTTATGACCATTACGCGTAGAATTTCGAAATGAAACCTGCCCAACTTTTGTAAGTAAGCTGTTAGGAATGAGCCTGCCAAATTTCAGCCTTCTACCTACACGGGAAGTTGGAGAATTAGTAATGAGTCAGTGAGTGAGTCAGTCAGTCAGTGAGGGCTTTGCCTTTTATTAGTATAGATAATGGACACTGCTGGCATTAATGCATTACAGTGATATTCACCACTTTTGATGTTCACTAATATTCTATGGCTAGTAAGTCAGCAGTGACCAAATATCCAGATGATGCTTTGTACTTCAAAATACACACATTCTATTCTAAACTATCAATGGTAAAAAATGCTGCTTTATGTTAAAAAGTATCAATTAAAGCAAAGAGTTTCCCATGAACATCTCAAATTCTAAAGAGTATCTCCATCTGTTGGATACACACTTTAGATATCCCTTCACTCTTCCCTGGGTGTCTACACCTTGTCCTGTACCTGTTAATTTTAACTACCTGATGTTAACTGTTGTTACACTGCTACTTATTCCTCTAGTTCTCTGACTGTTTGGCATGCTAAGCTTCTTGTGCTCATCTTTAAAATTTGTCTGTTGCCTCTTATGTTCCTACTTTCTTGCCAAGCACTCCGAATGTAATGTGTATATGAGTTTGTTTTTTTTAAGATAAAGACTTCTGCTACATATAGAGGAGAATAATAATAATGGTATTTGAAACAGCTTTGAAGTTAATTGTAATGTTCTGTTGATTAAATAGTGAATGCCATGCCTTAGTGTGGCATAGGGCACAGTGGTTAGTGCCACTGTCCCAAGTATCCAGCAACCTGCATATGAATTCCACAACCGGGCATTGTCTTTGTGGAATTTCCACGGTCTGCACTGTCTGTTTTAATTTTCCATGCATTGACAAATGTTTTAATCCAATTGAAATTGGTCCACTGTGAATGCAAGAGTGGATATGTTGGTTTCTGTGGGCCCTGAGACTGTTTTTCTGTGGTATGCCATAGCTAGTATAGTATGATGTACAATAAAAAGCATGTTTCTTAGGAAGTTTCTGTCTGCAGGTAGAGTGTCATTTTGTTTTTTAAATTCTCCTCATAAGAGAAAAACATTGGATTTATTAGTTCTTCAATAGTGCTGCTTGTCCAAACTGGACAACCACAAAAATATGAAACTGTTGAGATATTTCACCATAAAGTGACATTTTCTTTTGAAAGATTACAAGACAACTAAATTGGAATTCATATTTATTTATTTAATTTTATTAATTTTATTGTAATCATTCCATACAAATAGATCAATTTTTGCAAAAAATCGACCCCCACCCTTGTGGAATTCATATTTATATGTCACTATTAACCAAGCATTAGTAGTAAATATTTCCCAAGTCTCTTATGGCATTTTTGGCAAAGTCTTTAAGTTGTACAATAGACATGTAGGTGAAGAGGCACGGTGGCTGTGACCCAGGCAGCAGTTGTCATATGTCAAGCAATGGTTGAAGGCACACAGAGGCAACAGGTTGTGGAAGAATTGTAAGTTACGACAAAAAAAGCTATATGCAAGTATTATATAACTTAATTAAGCACTAAATTTATTGAATTTCTTACATGGTCAGTAAGTTGGCAAACTAAAAAAGCAAATTCTCCAGGATACTAAATATGCAGCATGTGCATATCTCTTTTGGCCTCGAACACTCCACTCCATTAAATGAGCATTCTGCGACATACATTTGGACTTGAAATGCACTCAGGTTGTGTTAAAATTCTCATTAGCGAGAAATTAATTGTTTACACATTGCCTTTTAGGCAGATATACTGTTAATGTTTAAAAATTCTACAGTTATATTTTTTTTTTACTTTATTTGTGTAAGTAAACTGTAAGATGATATCCTTCTTGTATTATCATTGAGAAGATCTTTTCTGGTAATTTGTCTTTAACATGTAAACAATAAGCAGGAATGAGGTGCCAAACCTGGCATTTCTTGGCTTTTTGATGACATCCAGCAGTGTTTGCAGGATACAGGATATTCAATCACTGAAAAGCCCTGGCCTAAGCTCTTTATCTCTACAGAGCTTCCAAAAGCTATGATCAGGTATTATGTATACAAGTAACATTGCTTATGATCACTTGAGAGCAAAATGTAAAAAGTAAATGCCAGAATGCAGTTAGAAGAGAATCTTTATAAAAAAGCAAACAATAATTTTAACTATTTTTCAGCAGGTTTAGCAATATGAGAACAGTAAATGAGGTTAAAGTGTATTAAGAACAAAAAATACTTAAAATAATTTAAAAGAATTATTCAAAATGTAACAGCAGGGGCAATACTTGTAGCTAGCATCTCCAACCCTAAAAAATGCCAAAATATATCAAAAGGATACATTTATTAAATACTGTAAATCTGGAAGAACAACAAAGGACAAAAATAAATGAGAACAACAAGCTGTTCAGTCTCTCTCTTGGCCAGCGTCAACAGGATTAAATGCCATGCTCCTGGTGGTGTTAGCCTTTGTCCCAACTGACATTCTAACACGACCGTATGCTCATAGGACTGTCAGTCATGAGTCAGCTTTAAAACTTTTCCCAGGGTCTTTTACAGTCAAGCCCAGAATTCCTTCTGGAATCGACAGTGATATTCTAAGGTTTTAGACTCATCTTATCAAGACAACCTGAGGGTTAGACCTCTTAAGCAGTCTTACACTTAAAAGTGATATTTAAGAAGAAAGATTACTGGACTTCAGCCAGTCTTTACATGTAAGGTTACATTCTGTCATGCTGGAACTAGGTGTTGCTCACCATCTGTAAAAAGGTGTTTCAAGTTCTTGCCCACACTCCTAGGCATCTTTCTCATTTTAGATGAACATTCTACTAAATCAGCCATCTAGAGTAATGGGACTATGAGCATTGATTTAAAAAGATTTTGGGTGTTCCAGTGGACTTGTCATTATCAACAGTCACATTATTATTCAGAATTAATTAAAACAAAAAAGGATAGAAACTTGGTCTGGTATGGTCTGTCTTGAAATTAATGTGACTTGATTTAAATTAGGAGTTATTTAAAACATATAAACATCCATCACTGATGTACTGACATAAGCTCACAGAAGACAATTTCCAGAATATTTCATCATTTTCACAGTAAATGTTTCTTTAATTTTAGTGTCATTAGTATCATAATAGACGTATTGTCAGCTGTGCAGAGTACTGCACATGCGATTTTATTTTTTTACACATGCGATTCTAAGCCTGAAATGCTAGATTTATTTTTGATCTCTATATTATGGGGAATTATAGATAATATCTAGAGACGAGATACTGCATAGAGCTGTGCCAGTAAGCTGTTTGCCTTATTTGAGTCACTAACCAAAAAAAAATTCTGTTTGTCGGCGGTTATACCACCATTGTGTGGGGCTGTGTGTAAGGAACTGTTGATTCTGAACAAACTGGTTAAATGCTTTTTAATCTAAAAGGTTATTAATTTTTTTTTAAGTGTCAATTTTTATTTAAATGGTGCAAATCACTTCCAACAATATATGGAATATGCAGACATATATACCTTTTTAACTTCAACAAATGGTGCGTTTTTTATTTTAACGGTGCAAATTTGTATTTAAACACTTCACTGCAAACTGTAACATAATAATGAAAAGATTATAAGCTGTTCATACTTATAAAAATGAATCATTACACATATACACATGTGGATGAAGAAGATGAGGGTGAAAAAAGCAATGGGGTGACTGGTTTTAGGCGTTCCATAAACTCCTCAAATTTTTATAGTATAGTGACCTCATTTTTTAACAATCCTGTCAAAAACCCACTTTAAGGATTTCTGACTTTTTTTTTTGTTTAATCTTAAATAGAAGTGAGTCCAAACTGCAGAAGTTACTTTTGGCGCAAAGTAAAATCCATCTTCAGTGTCACTCCTTTTCATTATTCCTACCGTTTTTCCAGTGCAGTTTTACCAATAGTACTGTAACTAAGAAGCAGAAAATGTAAAATCATTGCTTGTAAGAACATTCATTATTCAATGCTTACAGATCATGGGGCACATGGGTTTATTCAGGTAGCATTGGTTATGGTGGTTATGGATTGTTTAGTGTTTTAGTGTTCATTACATGTTTATTCTTAATACCCATGTTCATTTTTTAAGTTAACATTTTAATAGGTACTGAATGATTACAGTTTATTTAGTGTGATGTGCTCTGATTCATTATTCTGTTTTTGCCAAAACAAAACTGTAATTCCGATTTTGCACATGTCACTGCAGCATCTACCAGTACAGGCCTTCTGCCACACATCTTTTTACGATTGTGAATCAAGCATCAGAGTTTTAAATGCAACACTTGCTGCAGCTGACCACCATTGCTGGGAGATGATGAAGGTTGTAACTCATGGCCATGATATAAGATTATGAATGAACGAATGGCTGCATTTAGGATAGTTTAAAAATTGTTAGTAAATGTATGAAATTCACACATGTTCAGGTAACTAGTCAATTAGTGCATAGAAAGTTACTTTCTTCTCTAAAACATAATGTCTGATAGTGTTAACATAACTGATGCATTCTAGCATTACCTTCTTAAAGAAGAGTGTCTTTTCTTACCATCTTGATGTAATTCCATCAGCATTTGATTCCCTTATTTTTTGTAGCCTGTTCTGAAAAATCCCCTGTAGCTGATCAAAGCATTATTCCTTCCTGCTTTTAAAATTTCATTGTTCATTGTACCAGTCCTTTACAGTTTAATCTAATCTATGGAAATATCTGCATGCACCAAACATCCTGACAAAGTCAAAGCAGCCAGCCTTACTCTGTATCAACAGGCAGTTAAATGCCACTAATCTCTTGCTATGGAAGGGCCTGCAATAAAGCAGTTAAAGCGTCTTAAAATAAATTTAGACCCAGAATGGAGCAAGATATTGTTTTGGTTTTTTTTTCTTTTCCAAGAAAAATGGGCAAACACTGTACTTGCATGACAGTGAATAATAATGTTATTGTTTTACTGTCCTTTGGTTTGCTTTGCACATACTTGAACTTTTGGAAAGCAAGTTAAAATAATAGACGAATATCAAGATTTTGTACACCATAATGAATGACATATTGGACTGTCAAAGTTCATGACTTGTGTATTAACAGAAATTACAAAATCATTACAACATTACACAAAGAAAAGAAAAGAAAAATACTTGTACTCCTTGCATACCTGGGGTTTTGGTTTATACTGCAACAGAATGCCTCCAAGTCATTTGCAAAAAGTAAAAAGATAATCAGCATTTATAATCTATTTTTGAAATATGAACATGTTCTGTGGTTTTCGTAATTTATGAGAAATTACCAAAGCAAGAAGATCTCCTGAAGTTATTAAACATTCTGTATTTTAAAGGGTACTAATACATTTTTTTCATTTCAAGACAGTTTTTACTAACCACTGTAATCATGTCTGCCTCAAAATTAACGTGCAAAATGTAAAGAGGATCAGCATTGTTTGTATTTGCTTTTATTAAAGACTTTAAGAACATCCTTTTTACACATTCATTTTTTACTTTTCCTTTTAAGCTTAAGTTTTATTTTGCCTGGATTTCATCTTTTATTTTGGCAAATACTGCTTTCTTCATGTGGCTGACATATGTTTAAAAACCTGTCTCACAGGAGATGTTTTGTATGAACTTCTTCAGCACATCCTGAAGCAAAGAAAAGCCCACTCAATGCGTCCACCATCCTATTTTTTCCCCGGAAACTCCTTGTCAGCACAGACAGAATCCAGGCTTCACCAGCAAAAATATGGCGGTAAGACCTGTCTGCTTTATCAAATACTACAAAAAAGGATTGGTATACTTTGTTACGTATGTATATGTTTTTCTAGTAAACATGCTAAGCTTGTGTCATATTTTAACAAAAACACAGATTTGTTATATTGTAGTTAACAGTGGCAAAATATGTGATGACTCCTATCTTGTAATTTTTGGAGCCAATTTGATTTTTTTTTTCCAGATTTCATTTTTTTTTAAACCTACTAGAAATAAAACAGGCTACTGATACCATCTGAAATATCTTTCTGATTGAAAAAGCCTTGAATGGCTCAGCACTTTCCATCTACTGCTATCTTTTTACTTTTGCTATTTGTTACCCTTTCCTTATTTATATTAATAATTTAAGGGTAGAGTACTTCTAATGAGATACATTATCCTTTCTTATCAGTCCTCATGCATTTGTATACCTCTGACAGTGTGGTTTAGCTCCATGCTTCCAGTTGCATGCTGGGAGCCTCTTGAACGCTCCACCATCTGTATTGTAACCAAGGGATGAGCCCAGCAAACGAGGACACACATGCAAAGTAAGGGGTAGTTGCATAAGTGCATCAGTGCTTTTATTAAAGCCAATAGAAACAAATAGTGTTCAAAAACAAAGTGCAGAGCTCAAAACTCTTCAGTAACTAATCCTTTAAAACGGTGAATGTCCATGAGTTAAAAATCAAGATTTAAAATAAGAATAAAAACCACCAGCACAGTCATCAGGGCAATGTTTCTTTCGCTTTTGGATGAGCCCAGCGTATCTTTCTCAATGTCTCTCCAGCTCCCCCATTACTTGCTCCTTCAGTGGAGAGATTATACCTTTATTCCTCACTAAATCTCTTCAAACATCACCCCCCCAAATTTTGGCTGCCATGAGCAGCATTAACCAGACCGCTTGGAGTCGGATGTTCATACTTCTCGCTCCCCAGGTGTACATCAGATCCCTATAGCGGACTCAGCCTCAATTGCACCCCCTCCTCCATACCACAAGTGGAAATGATCCAGCCTAGAGTGCCGATCCTTCTCTCTGTCGCAGGGCCTACGACCATGCTGCTTCTTACACACTGGCTGACTCATCCTGCCTCTCTTCCCGATGCTGTTCTCATGGCTCTATTCTCTTTTCATTTTCTTTCAGTTTTTTGCTCTTCCATTCTTCCCCTTCTGTCCTGTGTAGGCTACTTTATCCTCTGTTCCCCAATTAGGTACGGGTGCGAGGTGGCACACCATCTGCGGCCTCATTGATGTGCTTGACCAATCCACCCACCTACGCACATGTATGCGACGTGGTCAGCCAGCTCCCCACTTAACTACAGAGTGAAATACACACTCACACCCATTTGGATCCTGTACCTACTCTGGGCATGATTATTTATTTAAAATTGGCCACTGATTTCCTACCTATATCAAAATACCCAAATTGTATATTTCAATCTGCAGTATTAAAACTTAATTACTTTAATTACTAGTGAAGAAAATTGTCATAGCAAGCTATACGGCTGTATTTTTTTCTGATGAATGTGGTTTAGATGGAGCATGTCAAAACACTCTGGCTATTAAGGGCTCGTACATTTTATACAAGTTGCTTATGCATATACTGTCTTGATTTGTAACTTAAACGTCAAAATCTCCCATTTTATAATTAGTATGTCACACATCTGTCTAAGACTGCATTACTTCTAAAGGGACTTTCTTTACTCTACCTAATCGCACATTGTCTGCAAATATAAGTCATACATTTTAATATTTTTTATCTTAATCAGTTATATGGATTGGAAATTTTCTTTGGCCTTGGAATTGATCCTTAAGGGACTCTACTCTTAAACTCAGTGTCTGATCTGGCAGATGGATCGTTACACAGAAATGATCTTTTTTTAGTTTTAATACCTCTTCTCTTGGCATTCTATTTTTTCATCATGCTCATATCTGCTTAAATACAAAACCAACTTCAGATGTAAATTCAGTAAAGCCTTTGTCAGGTCTTTTTAAGTCACTTGTCACCTTGGTGTTTTCTGCGATGATCAGTTTCATTTTTTGACAACAGTGCGGGATTAGTATCAACTCACACTTGAGGTTCCTGGCTTAGGACTTTTACACAGTAAAACTTTTTAACATATACTGCAGAAAGCAAACAACAGCTAGTTTACGTCAATATCATCAAGTTTACAAAATAACTGACATACTGTATAACTGATACCTTTTATTAATTTAATTGATATGAATTTACAATTTCTAAAGTCTTTAACAGGTGAGCAATGCACGTTTTCAGAGTCCTACACCAGCAGCAAGTTCACAGTAGTCTTTACAGTATGTAGTATCCCATTAAATATGAATCTAGACCACTATCTACATCCTCTGTTGCCTTGGCTTTGTCATATAAAACTTAATACAGCGGGGTGAAGCTTATAAACAATGTTTCAGGTTTGTACAGCAATTGACCAAGCTGCAAATCTTATTTAAAGACTTGAATAATCTTATTCCTTGACTGCATTCTGCCACGTGCAAAGCTAAAATTACATTCAATGTTATAAAAATAAGGTGCATGGGAACGTCCAGTAGGTCTCTAGTGGTAACAGCTCCTGCCCATGAATAGACGTGTGGTCCTGAAAAGAAACAGAGCTGGCAAAGTCATTGTCCCACTGTGAGCTCCAACGGAAGAGATAATTAGGGTCAATAAATTGTTAAGCAATCAGGCCTTTATAGGCCAGCACTGCACAATACAAATCTGAAAAATATTTTCCTGTCAAATTGTGATTACACAGCTTCTATTGACCCATTTTTTTGCTTTTGAAAGAAATTCCTGAAAGCTCCTGGAATATATAAAAATGTGGAATGACTTGCAAAGCCATTTTTTGGGTTCTGTGGCATTGCCAAACCACGTTCATAGCCATAATGTCTAGTTATAAAAAGTCTTGGTCAGATCATAGAATTCTTGTTTAAAATTGTCTAAAATGCAGGACAAGATCCAACTTGTGAGTTTTGTCATCAGGTACCTGTACCCAGACCATATATTTTGGGAATGTCCTACATTTAAATAATTATAACAAAATGTTTTTGCATATCTCACAGATAGCCTTTAATTTTAAATCACGCCTTATTCATTAATGGTGGTATTTGGACTACTATTAGATAGGCTTAAAAGCGTGTTATGAGAAGCCAGGTGTAATATCTGATACCACACTAGTACAAGAGTCCCAATCCACCATCTATAGCTAAGTGGGATAGTGATGTACTGTATTATCTCAAATTGGTAAAAATCCAATTCTGTTCAAGAGGGTTTTCTTAAAAATGTTTTCAAAGCTTGGCAAGAATTATATATATTTTTAAAATAAGCACACGTGACCAGTGTTTAACTTGCTGTTTAACCATATACATTGTCACAATAAGACACAGGAAACATCAAAGGTTTGTGGCAGCCACCCATATAATATCCCTGGTTGCAAAATGGGTATTTTTTCCATGAGTTATGCATGGTACAATGTCCAAAACGGAACTGACTTAGGTTGAGTAAAATAGCGTTTTTAAAGGTCATGACAGGAAAAAGGTCATCTGGACTGGAAGCGGAAGTGACGTCATCCCAAGCACCAGAACTGGAAGTGACGTTTTTGGAGCCAGAAGTGACTTCATCAATGGCGCCGGCACCTAGGGGGATTTACCGAGGATAGTTTTTGCAGAGGACAGAGAGAGAAAGTTAGTACAGCTCGCCACTCCCTGGTCTGGCATGGTGTTACTATTAATTAAGCCCTCTAGCTGCCTCCCATGCACACGTGTGTGACAACAAGACAAAGAACTGTTTTAAATGAGCAATTTATTCATATTGCACTCATCTTTTTTTGGGTGGGAGCTGAATGATCTGTTCTTTTCTTTGGATTAGTTTTGAAACATACTGTTTTATTTGCTGTTTTAATTGAGTTTTGTTTTGAAATTAAAGAAAAAAAGTCTTGCTCAATAATTAATACTTTCTGGAGTGCATATTCTAAGAGCAAGGCATAAAATTACAAAGAACTTTCTAACAACAATGAGTGATTTAGCGGTTTGTCTCATTTTAACTAAAGTCACTGTTTATGGCTCTGTGACTCTTCCATCAGCAAAAATTGACAAAATGAATCCATAGTGGAATAACAATATGAAGACTACAGTTCACTAACAGGGATGCTTCCTGGAACATTATTGTATGGATTGATAAGTCAAAATAGAACTTTCTGCACAATGTGAACACAATGTGATACAGTATATTAAATAGTATTCTACAGTATGGTTAAATAGAGTTGAAATGGCCTAATCAAAGTTCTGACTTTAGCCCCTTTGAGAGGTTATAGCAGACATGGTCAAAAAATAACAAACATCACTGGATTGAAGCAGTTCTACAAGGAGAAGAAGGTCAAAATTCCTCGACAGCATCATGTGACACTAATCAATAACTACAGGAAATGTCTTGCTTCAGTGAATATGTCTATTTGGGTAATTATTTTCTTTCACAGGGGATACTGGGTACTGCATAGATTTCCTTAATAGCACACATTTTGTGATATTTATTTGTGTGCTTACTCAGGGTCCCCTTTATCTATTATTGTGTTTTGGTTGATGATGTGATAACATCTTGCAGTATTCTATAAGCTGAAATTCAGATAAAGAGCACAAAGGCAAATACATCATTTCTTATCAGTTTCACAAATAGAATTCCCTTTCTCTGCCAAATGAGTTGCACTGTCTGCAGGGCCTAATTATTTTCTTATCTTTTGTATGAAAAATGTACTCCCTTTTTTTTTTTTTCTTCTGAAGCATTTATGTTTTATGTTAGACTGATCCATTCTATTTACCTTTTTTATTTTCTGCAGATACCATAAGGCTCAGTTCCAGGGTTTCAGAAAATATCCACCATACCCCACCCACTATTGAGCTTCGACACCGGCCCCGAACACCTACAGTTAACAATCGGGCCTCTTCACCTGACACAGATCATCATGTACAGAGATCCCCTGTGCAAAGCGCTCCATGTAGGTTATCTCCAGAAGTGGGACCCCCTGGCCATCCCCATCCTGAAAATAACCAGAACTGTACCTCAGATGAACTATTTCACCTATCTGTGTCTCCAGTGGAGAACAACAATAACCAGTGTGGTACTCCCTCTGATGGCCAGGGCTGTGGAAGTCCCTACCCAGACAACCCTCGTGTGATTCAACTGATGCCCAGTCCCATCATGCACCCAATGATTATCAACTCTCGACATCCTTTAGAATTCAAGCCCAGAGTTTCAGAAAATGGGCACGTGAGAGATGGCAAGCCAATGAACCTGTCTCACCGTGAAGAACTTCTCTATATGAATCATACAATGGTGCCTGTTTCTCCACCGGAAGAGCATTGTCTTCCAATTGGAAGGATTGCAGGTAAAGATCATGTGAAGCCAATCAATTTGATATCAAATGAATGTACACAAATTCAGATTTTTTTCACTATCATTAAAATATCATTTGGCTTTTCATTTTATATGACAGAACTCCACAACTCTGATGTGGACTTTTTAGTTTTGTCTGGAGTGGATAACTGTTTATACTGATATTTTCATATTTTGTAATTAGATTGTTTTGTGAAAAGTAGGCTGTTTGGGGGATTGTGCCAAATTTGGAATTTAGGAGTTTTTATAATGGAAAACTCTGGGAATGTTGTACTGTGATGTACGAGTTCATTTACCACCATCAAGTTTAAAAAAAACTTTAGGTTTGACCTAAGTTAATAAAAATATGATCTAGATATCGAAGAAAGTTAATTTATTAGTAGATTTTTCATTATTCATTTTTTTCATTAACACTAAGATTACCAAAGCTTACAAAAAAAACTTGTAAATCCACTCACACCTCTCCATCAGCGTCTTTTGTCTTGTAAATGCGTCGATAACCCCAAGCAACATACCGCCTACTATCTAATCCGTCCACCACCGCAGAAAGAGCAAAATCCTCTAGAGCTGTATAGGGTAAATAATATATCATTATTTGGAACACATGCATTTCACGTGTGTTCCGTGTCTACAAAGATCTATGTAAGTGTAGGATGACAGAAATGCAAGAAATGTTGAACACATACCTAAAAGACAAACTTTTTCCATGTTTTAGTACTAACGACAAAATTTTGGCATAAAGTGTATAATGTGTGAAGTCCAAATATCAAATAAGCACATTCACAAAAGGTATAAATATAACAGAACAAGTGTGCTTTTATTCAAGATTATAACTAAGGAAAAAGAAATCTGGTTAGTGTGGCTTGTTGTAACGACTTCTTTGGTAGTACAGCAGTAAGAACTGCTGACTCCTATTCAAAAGGTCACCGGTTCGAGCCTCCCTTTGTCTCAAAATAAACTTTTTGAGTAGTGAGCTGATCTTGTTGTTACTATTATACAATAAAAACATACATTTGATTTGAGTCTGTAACAGCCGGTGTAAATGTATGATGCTTGTAAAAGTTAATGGGTTTTTTTTTATTCATTTTTATTCTCAGTCGCATTCACGCTCGTCCCGATCTAAAACTATTAGTTTTCAAATAAAGACGTGCTATAACAGAGGTGAACTCAGATGAGGATGAGGATGAGGGTTCTACATTGGAGAAAGAGAACAAAAGCACCACTCACATATAAGAACAATGCAGCTGCACCAGGTGTAAAGGTGAAGGATGGCACCGTCTGGATGCACCAAGAAGTCGGGCATCATCCTGCCAGCTAGTCTGCCCCACACCTGTCCTTCAATGAAGCAGCATGGCTTACAGAGCTTGCCAACGTATTGTGCAAAATCCTGTTTGTGATTATGTTTTGTGATGGTCTTTACATAAGAAATATTTATATGTTACTTATATAAAGGCCAGATCGAATGTTATTTATCTTGATTTATTTACTTATCTTCCTACAGCGTAAAGTCACAAGTAGACTTCAGAGCTTCCTGTGTTTGATAGACATAGGCACGCTAACACAGTACATGTGTATTGAAGTGAGTTCAGCTGCAGGTGGAAGCTCCATGCAACTGTCTTTATGGTTCTGACTTTGTCCAAAAATGGTTTCATAAGCTTTATGACCTTAGTCTCGGAAAGTCTTTGTCCTGTGGCAAGACTGGGATCTTTTCCTGAATAAGATCAAACACAGTTGCGTAAGCTTTGGTAATTCTAGTATTAAGAATGAGCATTTATTTTTCAACATTTTTTCAGGACAAAAGTCTCAAAGACATAAAGATGAATTAATAAACTGCGTGCATTTATTTATAGTTTTATTTTCTTCATTTTAGTCAGGAATTAGGCGGCGCAGTGGTAGCGCTGCTGCCTCGCAGTTAGGAGACCCGGGTTCGCTTCCCGGGTCCTCCCTGCGTGGAGTTTGGATGTTTTCCCGTGTCTGTGTGGGTTTCCTCCAGGCGCTCCGGTTTCCTCCCACAATCCAAAGACATGCAGGTTAGGTGGATTGGCGATTTTTAATTGGCCCTAGTGTGTGCTTGGTGTGTTTGTGTGTGTCCTGTGGTGGGTTGTCACCCTGCCCAGGATTGGTTCCTGCCTTGTGCCCTGTGTTGGCTGGGATTGGCTCCCCCGTGACACTGTGTTTGGATTCAGCGGGTTAGAAAATGGATGGATAGTCTGGAATTAAATTATCAATAATTAATAATACAAAAGGGAAAAGAAAACATAAACCTCATATATCAAGAACATTCCCTAAACAATTAAAAAAGTAACAGACAAATAAAAAGCTAAAATCTTTATTAGAAGTTACAGTTACAATTAAGACCAAATGACTCCAAACTTTGAAAACCCCAAATCAAAAGTAATTCCAAATGCAAACTAAAATAACATCACTTAAACTTTTACCATAATAATACAGGAAAAAGAGACAAACTCAGTGAATGGAGAGCTAAGACGGTTCAGACTCAGGTGATTGGGGGGGTTTTTGTAACATTACTGTGCTGCCATTTTATTTATTGTTTTCTATTGCAGGTACTGCCATTTTGCATGTTTTTCAATAGCTGTAGCAATATTGTTTTTGGTTCCCAGGTCTGTTGCCATAAAATGACATGACACCATTGCTGCATGTACTGTGACTATAAAATATGGTAGAGTGTATTCTCTCTTAAATTAGTGAACAGCTGTGAACCAGGCAATGCACAACCATTAAATAACAACAGAAAGATTATTACTAAAAAAATGGAGGATAAATACAGAAAATGTCATTCTTAAACATAGTGGTTAACAGAAGAAACATAGTAACTTACAAAGAAAAGAAAGAGAAGACCTGGTATCTAGCACGTACTATTAAACAGATTTCTTATAGCTGCATTAAAGAGGTGTGAAACTTGGTTTTAATTCTGGTTGCAAAATGAAATACTATACACTCTGCTTAATTAGCTCTGCCATTTGTTTATCTTTTATGTCACATGATTTTAGAACAATTTTAAGCTTTGCATTTTCTCGGTTTTGCAATAAAGTAAAATTTTCATTTAGGAAATGTATGACTTTTCACCAACAAAAACATACAAACAACTTGCTAAATGTGTTAATTTTCCATCTAGAATCAGCTTCAGTAATTGTGTCTTCATTATGGTTGAGGTATATACATATATACACACATACAGATACTGTATATACAGTATGTATATATAAATCTATCAGTGAAACACTCTAGTAAAGATGTGTTAATCTGTGTATGTACAAGAGTCTTAAGTTCATTGCTACTACATTATAGTAAACCGCTAAAGAATCCTCAAGATATAAAAGCACAAATTAGTAAATCTTTTAAGGCAGCCACTTTTCATTTGTCTTGACAGATTGCAGATTGTTATGGGATTATGTTTACCAGCTGCTCTCTGACAGTCGGTACGAGAATTACATCCGATGGGAAGACAAAGAAAGCAAGGTTTTCAGAATAGTGGATCCGAATGGACTTGCTCGGCTGTGGGGAAACCACAAGGTAACCATAACCTGTTTATCTTATATTGTATTTGTATTTAGTTTTAGAATACATCATTTGCTTTACATGTTCTTTTAGGCTTGCTGCGTTATATGGAAATCATTGCAAGTTCACTTTCTTTCTAAAAAGGGCTCATTTTATCCATAGTGATTGTTATTTTGTCATGTTTCCAGTCAGACTGTCTGCTTCTGTCATACCCTTCCAGCAGTGCAGTACCCGTGCATATGTACTTTGGTATAAAAAAAAAAGTTCCTGTTACTGAAAGCTCCAATTGTTTTTTTAAATAACCAAAACTAGTAAAAAATGCACTTTTCATTATGAAATTCAGCTTTAAAAAAGAAACAGACTTATGTAAAAGCTAAATCTGATCACACCATTTAAAGGTACTGATGTTACTTTTGATCTTTCCAATAAGCTATAGCTAAGCTGTATAACTTTAATAAGAAATAAGGTAACACTCCAAGTTACTTTTTTTTTTCATTACGCTCTGTGAAGAAAAGTGGCTATATGTCAAGGGTAAAGTTTTTAAAAAACAAACAAACAACATTTCTTCCATATCTTAGGTTCAATTAAAATCAAAAATGGTATTGCACAACCGTTTTGAGTATTGAAGATTTGCCTGTCCCCTCATTCATTGTTCCAGAGTCCTGTCTTCAACTCAAAAACTCAGTCCTGTTTGAACATGCTTTACATTCATGCACTGCTCTGATTTTCTGGAAGAATTTATTTGACAATGTTTTAGCAAAAAAAATGCTTGTATTTTGGGTGTTGTGATGTTGACATAATGCTGGATAACTGACATATAGATCACGAGTGACCTGAGATTTTTTTCCCATTCTGATATTATTTGCTGTTGTTCAGTATTGACACCCCAGCTCATTGAAGCCTGCTATTATGTACATTTTGTGATCACCATTCTTCACTAAAATATGACATACATTTTTTTTCTTGGCCATCTTTATACATAGCAAAGGGTAAGTAATAGATAAAATATTGTCATTTTTGGGTGGAGTATTAATTTAAGGCTGATTTATACCTGGTGGCATGGATTGTGAATTATCTTACAGACAGACCTCAGTATGTGCGTCTCGGGAACTGCAGGTCTGACATTGTGGTCAGCAGCTCAGGAGCGCCACAGGGGACTGTACCTTCTCCGGTGTTTTTCAGCATATATACATTGGACTTCCAATACAACTCTGAGTCCTGCCATGTGCAAAAGTTCGCTGACGGCACTGCTGTCGTGGGCTGCATCAGGAGTGGGCAGGAGGAGGAGTATAGGAACCTAATCAAGGACTTTGTTAAATGGTGCGACTCAAACCACTGACACCTGAACACCAGCAAAACCAAAGAGGTGGATTATTTTAGGAGGCCCAGGCCCCTCCTGGACCCCGTGATCATCAGAGGTGACTGTGTGCAGAGGGTACAGACCTATAAATACCTGGGAGTGCAGCTGGATGATAAATTGGACTGGACTGCCAATACTGATGCACTGTGTAAGAAAGGTCAGAGCCGACTATACTTTTTTAGAAGACTGGTGTCCTTCAACATCTGCAATAAGATGCTGCAGATGTTCTATCAGACGCTTGTGATGAGTGCCCTCTTCTACGTGGTGGTGTGCTGGGGAGGCAGCATAAAGAAGAAGGATGCCTCACACCTGGACAAACTGGTGAGGAAGGCAGGCTCTATTATAGGCATGGAGCTGGACAGTTTGACATCAGTGGCAGAGCGACAGGCGCTGAGCAGGTTCCTGTCAATCATGGAGAATCCACTGCATCCACTGAACAGGATCATCTCCAGACTGCTGTCACTGTCCTGCTCCACTGACAGACTGAGGAGATCGTTCCTCCCTGACACTATGCGACTCTTCAGTTCCACCCAGGGGGTAAACGTTAACATTATACAAAGTTATTGTCTGTTATACCTGCCTTGCACTCTCCACCTTGCATTTTTTTGACTCTTTAATTAATATTGTTTTTATCAGTATGCTGCTGGGGATTAATAAAGTATCTATCTGTCTGTCTGTCTGTCTGATGCTTTGTCATCATTTGACAGATGTGTATCCCAGTATGTGCTTACATCACTTATCATTTAACTCCCCCCATTTTCTAAACTTTCCATGTTCCAGATTGAAAAATATGTTTAGGTATATTTTTAGTTTCCATGAATTGTCGCTAAATATTATCTCTTTGAATAACACATACTGTCTTTCTCACTACAGAATAGAACAAATATGACATATGAAAAGATGTCAAGAGCATTGCGGCATTACTACAAGTTGAACATCATCCGCAAGGAGCCAGGACAAAGACTTTTATTCAGGTATTATTTCCTTCAGGTAACATTTAAATTCCCTGTAAATTATCAAGTAGCTGATCTATTAAAAAATTACCATAATCTTTTTGCAATTTGTTTTTAGAACTTTCAAAGCAGAATCTGTTTTATGTTGTCTTGAATCTTATTGTAAGGCAAAGTTAGGTCAGGTCAGTGTTTAGTGCATTAGGCGTGACACCACATGTTTCAATGGTTTTAATTTGTCACCCTCAAAAAACACTGTAAGGAAGAGATCAAAGGTGGATGCTACTTTGTCATCAGTAATTACTCACTAAGAGCTGTGCCTGAATACCTTTATTGACAGATTTGAATTCCCTGTTCAAGTCACATAGCCTAAATTTGCTTCATTATCTCCTTTGGACAAATTAATTACTATCTGTGTACATAGGTAGTATTTACTGATGAAAATTTCAAGTGACTAAAATACTCCACTGAGTTTGACAAACTGCTTCTTACTGATTTAGGTAAATTTTCAAAGCCACTTCTCTTCTTTTAGTGTGGAAGGCATCCCCTCTTGTATGATCTGCTTCCTGAACGTATATTATTCTTATAAGTCTGTATATAGGTTAGTAGATTCATTATTGTCATGTGTACAGAGTACAGTGAAATTCTTACTCGAGTGTGCTTATCAACATGCAACAGTTCATCTATATACAGTATGTCACAATTCGTAGCTCCTGATATTTTGTTACCAGCCCTGCCAGTCATAGTGATATGTCTGCCTTGAAGTTTCCTGTGGGAGAGTCACTACTCACACTTGTAAAGAGCAGTTTTCCTAGTGTTCATAGTAGTAAGGCCAGGATGGAAAAATGACCAATCAAAAGACTTAACATAAAAGGAGAATAACAGTCAGGGAGCAAAAAGAGATGATTTTGGAAAAGCCACGTGAGAAGCTTAGTTCAAGTAACGGTTAATAACCAAAGTAAATGTGAGAAAATCAATACACCACAAGCTCCAGTTAAGAAAGCTAATGAACATGAACAACTTTCTCAGATGCTCTGTAGCATCAAGAACTCCAACTTCTTCCTATTCCATGTCAACCTTAGAACGTACATCCCCTAAAAGCTGAACCAAACAGTAAAACAAAGAACATAGAAGCCCAGATTATCTGAGGTATGGATTTCCTAGACTTAATTCCTTGTTTTCTGTGTGCATTTATCATCCTTGTTTTTTACTTTGTGATCTGATTTCTTCTCATCAACAACAACCAATTTGTTGGGTTAAATTGAAGATCCTAACTTTTATGGCCCCCGTGCATATTAGACCAGCAATAGACTGGCATTGCTCTCATCGTGTACTCATTTTTTCAAAAACAATTGTTGAAACAGTTGAATTTAACTGTTTCCATTTCAAAGTTGGTAAGTGAATGTTTTACCTAACAAAATAATTTGCAGTGTTATTGGAGAATAGTTTTTTTTTTCCTGGATATTTCTCATGAATTTCATTATTATGCTCTCACACTTGCTCCACAGATTTATGAAAACCCCAGATGAAATTATGAGTGGCAGGACTGACCGCCTTGAACACCTGGAGTCTGACCTGGACGACCAGATGTATGTGGAAGAAGAGTGTTGATGTTTGTGACGTCTGAAGTGAACCGTGGAAATAATTTAATGTATGGGGAGCTTGATATTTTTGTAAAAGCACAAATTGGTGCTTCACTTTACACTTGATGCAAAACTTTATAGCACCTTATATGTGAGCTTCAAATTGAGAATTAAGACGTAAATCTACTGATTGTTTTTTGTCAAACAATGCATCTGAAGAGGGTTCTTAAAGTCATAAATTAATAGGAGCAGTTGGGGGACATTTACAATGATTCAAATATCTGATTGTTTAGAAGGGGATGCAGTTGTCAAGTTGTCTCTGGCATGCTACTGATGAAGGTCACATGGAGAACACCTTTCCATCCTCCCTGCACTTCTGTGTCATGCAGTACCAAGTTTCAGGTGCATCTTTCTTAATGTAGAGTTGGGACAGGCAGGAATGTTTTCTCCTGCCAAGTGGCATACTCCAATATTTGAAAACAAGATTTTAAGAGGTTTAGGTGACACTGTCTGTTGTCAACCTGCAGTGTTTTTCAGAAATTTTTTTACATGCACAGCTTTTTACAATTAATGGTAACCTGACAGTTTTCAAATCTTCTATCTAATAATTTTTGGTTTAAGAAAAGTGATGAATTGCGAATGCTCATTCATAAATAGCATTTGTGTTTTGTTCCAAATCTGCATGACTGATTTAAAGCAAATATGGTGTAATGAATGAAATGAAGTGGTAAGAAGAGAGCAAATGCATTTAAAAAAGCATTGCAGGTTTTGAGAACGTGTAGCTTTAAAAATGGCCCAGGCTTGATTATGCCTTTCTAAAGCTGTAGGCCATTTAAGCTGAACTGCCAACCAAATCCCAGCGGTGTGGCACTTGTAACCAGTCGGTTGACCTGAACAGCAGAGGCTCCAGTTCTCTCTCTTGGCCACGTGACCATGAAATGTTTTGACCAACTTGTGCCTTGATTTGTCTGTAAAGTTATTCGTTTTTTGTCAACTTTTTTTTTTTTTTAAATTTTTTTAATAAAACAAATCTGAGCTCAATATCTGTTAAGAAGAGTTCCAAGAGAAGCCTTTTATTATTAATATGAGATTTATAAAGTCTGTTTTTTAGGTTTTAAATGCATTGTGTCACAGTTAGATATAGGTCGCAAAATAACATGGGTGAGGTTTGAATTCTTTTCAGCTCCCCCCGGTAGGGACACTGCCTGCTTACTTCATGAACAGGCTTTGAAAATGATTCATATGTTGTTTAATCAGATGTGTAAAAAAGGCTAAGATATTTTAGTTCTCCTAGAAATTGTAGATATGAAGCTACCTGACTAGAACTTTAGGCTCCAGCTTCCCCACCACCCTACTCAGGGTAAAGCAGGTTTAGAAAGTGGATGAGTGGAACTGAAAATTGTCAGCAGCAAAATAAGACAAAGAGTGGGTTACACATCTCTGTTAAAAGCAATATAAGTACATACGCTTAGTAGGCCATGCCCAGAAAATATAGGTGGATCTACATGGAAAGGTTTGATTTTGGGAAAGCAAGTCTATTTTTATTAATGTTATTAAAATATGAAAAGCAAAAATGTATGTTTTAGTGCCCTTTCTAACAGTCTCATTTGTTTTTCACAATTTCTTAGAAATCGCCATTAATCATAATGAACCTAAAGAGCTTTAAAGCCTTATTTTTGTATTTGTAAAGCAATTTCTCTTTCTACGAGACCATATCATGTTTAAGAATTCAAATACACAGGATGAGATGTTTAACATCCATAGTGCCTGGGAACTATGCAAGGCAGGGGCGTTCAGCTGACACCTGACAGCATACCTAAAAGAAGGAACCACACTGTATTTCTGATGTTTTGAGGAGGCTGGACAGCCACATCACTGGGGTTGTCAAGTGCACTCCTACTTTCATCAACATTTTTGCTGACTAGGCCCACAATGTCTCCAGTAGCCTCAGCAGTGGTATCTGGCATCCCAGGACCACCCCCCTCTGCATTTGTCCAGCCTTATTTTGGGAGACCAGACAGGGTCTTTTCTTTTACTCTATAGCCACTGGCTGCTCCATTCTGCTACCCTAGATATTTCCTTAATGGCATAGCGTAGGGCGTGCCCACTAATGCCAATGTACCTCATCAGCCTTACAGTGGATGTTGCAATAAAGCCCCTGCATCCAACCTCCACTGGGTAGATTTTTACATTCCATCCTTGCTGTCCTGCCTCCGCTGCAAGCTTGGAATATCTTCGTTTTTTCTTTTCAAAAGCTTCCTGCACTGCATCTTCCCAGGGAACTGTGAGCTTGCACTGTGTGCCTGACCACAAGACCAGGTCAGTGCCTCAGGTTGGTGACTGCTATTTCTGGTGGGACTGTGAGTCATTGGCCCACGTCCACCAGCATTTACCAGTCCTGCGCTGTCGCCATCTCACCCAATCTGGTCTTCAGGGAAAACTTGTGTTGCCTTTGGTCCCCTTCCCAAACAAATAACAAAGGTACATTTAAGTTGGTCTCTCTGGATGGCAGGCCATTGATGGCAGTTCTCTTGCTTTCCAGAGCAGCTGCAAGACATTTAAGCACTTGGTCGTGTCTCCAGGTATATCATCCTTGAGAGAGGCTTACTTTGCATCCTGTGAGGATGTGCCACAGTGTACCTGGTGTTGAACAGAGGGGGCATGATGGATCTTCGCCTAGCCATTGGTTGAGGTTTTGAAGAGTAGGGAGGACATCATAGGTAGATCGAATGAGGAAACTTATCTTACCCGCTTCCATCATCCACATGTCCTTCCAGCTGATCTTTCACTTTTCCAAATTCTCCCACCTCATCCTGTTTAGCCCTGCACCACAGCCTTGGCCCACCTTCTCTCCTTTTCATGCCAGCAGACTTCAGCCACGACCATTTTCCTCCGGTCTGCTGGGGTTGCCTTACTCCAGTAGGATCGCCCTTTGCCAAACCCCAACCCACTTCTATGTTGGACTTGGCCAACAATGTCTCTGTGGTAGAGTGCAGATTTTGCCTGCTGGACTGCATTCTCAGCTTTCCATTTCCATCCAGTTTCCCGAGTTGGTGCGGCAGCTCTAATCATTTGACTCTGAAAGCATCATCTCAAGTCTCACTTTAGCGCATTTAAATTCTTCAGTGTGGCTGGAAAGAGGCAACTGAAGTAGCCCCAAACCATACAGGGCTACATTGCTCAGGCATTGAGGAAGGCCTAATCACTTCCTCACATAAGAGCTTACCATCCTTTCCATCTTCTCAACTCTTGTGAGGGTGATGTTAGACATGGTTAATGGCCACAGCAGGTGAGGTAGAAACCCAAACTGTAGGCACCAAATTTTTTTTGCTTACCAGGCAGCACTGAATCATCGATGCTCTTCAGGCCTTTACTAAGTTCCTCCTGAAGTTCATAAGCCTGATTGGTATCCTTAAGCATTAAGTTAAACCACCTCCCCAAACCTTTGATTGGTTTTTCTAGCACTGTTGGAATAGGCTCTTGATTAGAGAAAAACTTTCGCCCCACTAGCTTGCCTTACTTAAAATAGTAATTAACTACAATTATTAATTCACCCAGAGACTGATGCTTCTGTCAAGCACTCATAGTTTAAATTCTTAGAAACGCCGGACCCATTCAAACACACAAGGTGTTGCCGTCTGTAGTTTCTCCTCTGCCTCAACTGTCATCTGACTTCTTCTTTGTGCATTTTGGAGTTAACAATTGATAAGTTCATTCTGTGCACTTCTTTATCACTGAATGTTTAAACATCTCATCTAATTAAGAGAGCTGGTAGAAGTTGGTCCAGAGTTAGGTTAATTTTGCTGCAAACCTTATCCAAACCATCTTTTCATTTTACCATTTATGCCCCCTAGCTGTTTGTCATCTTCTTAATGCTTGTGCCTAATGCAAACGTGCCATTATTTTACGAAGAACCATAGGCTACATCCACACTACTATGTTTTTCATTAAAAACCAGCATTTTTAAATGAAAATTATCTCCCTCCACTCTAGTGTTTTCACATCTCTGCCCACAATAAAATGACCAAAATTGCATATGACATAGCCTTTTGTCTGACTGGGCACGCATTGGTGGAAACAGTGAGAGGAAGTCTCCTCCATGCTAGACATTCATTTTCAGCTTGCATTTACACATGGAGGACAGCCAGGGGGAATACAAAAAAACAAAATGTTTAGATGCATAAAATTTGTTTAACGCAACAATCACCATGGAAAGCAACTTTTGTTTGTCTTGGAATGACTTTCTTCTGTAAAGGGGTGGCGAGTCAGGAAGTGAGACATTCTAATGAACAGGATCCAATTAGAGAATCATTAGAGTCTGCGTTTTCAAAACTCTTCATTTTTACACTGCAACGCTGAGTTGGCATTTTCAGAAGTATATGTATCTGGAGAGTGATTTCAAAAGTCTCTATTTTCAGGAGTTATAACTGCAGAGGTAGTGTGGGCAAAAAGACTAATGTCAGCATTTTTAAACGAAAATGTAGTGGTGTAAACCTAGCTAAAATGGGATACTACAGTGTAGGGCAGTTCTCAAACCCGGTCCTGGAGAACCCCTGTGGCTGCAGGTTTTTGTACCAACCAGCTTCTGTTTTTAATTGGACTCCTGGGCTAATTAAGTGAACTATTATTTCCCAAGTTCTGTGTTTTAGGAACAATATAGAAATTAGAAAACTAAGTTTGGTTAAAAAAAAAAAATAGTCCCATAAAAGTGCTTAGTACATTTTAATAATGTATTTTTTTTCTTTTTAACAATATTTTAATTCTACTTTTCCAGGTGTTCTAATTGTTTAGTGAATCCAATATTTACTAATTAGTGAGTCTAACGCTAAAGTAGTTTCAGCCTTTGATTATTCAGTGTTGTTTGCCTGGGTGTGTGTTCTGCTTGTTTTTAATTGTCATTAATAAGCACAGAGAAAGGGCAAAGTATAATAACATCAACAAAAGAGAGTTGCTCATTTAAATCAGTTGCAAACAGAGCATTTCTAAATGTCTTATAAATGTAAAAATCACACTGCTGTTCTTTTCTGTATGTAGAATATGCAAACAGAAAAAAAAATACCAGCTAAAGAAATGAGTTCAGTGTTATCAGTTGTTGTCACTGATTATGAATCTGCCTGGAACAAAGATCTGAAGCCACAGTGGGCCCCCAGGGCCGAGTTTGAGACCTCCTGATGTAGGGTATTTCTGAGTACATATTGTAGGAGTAAGTGTTTTCTTGTAATCTTCTCAAAGTTCCATTACTTTAAAAGCTGCTGAAATGAGAGGGAAGTCTTGAGTGAGTGTCAAGTCCAGCTTTACAGCAGTTTTGCCATGAATACAGTTTGGAGATTCTGTATTATGTTTCATGTTTACTGACAATGGAAATGTTGCCCAATATTTTGCTAATATTCAGCTAATTAATGACTTTTTAGAAAAGTTATGTCTTTATTGTCATTTTAAACTACTTCTTCTAGCTGCTGCCTCATACCTCTAAAGTTCTAGGTTCATTGTTTAGTTATTGACCGTCTGCATCCTGGTTACTCTGGATTTTCACTTGTATTTTAAAGGCTGTTGTGTTTTAGGTTGATGGTTCAAATTTGATACAGAGTGTGACCTGTGAATGGAATAGACATCTGGCTTCCCCTAAACCTGAAATGGAAAATGTAATAAATCAAGATGAAAATGTGCTGATTGGAACAAGACATACTCCACCATATAAGTTGCCTGTTAACCCAATAGAAGTTTGTGGCTGTTGGATTCTGTGTGCCATCACCGGCCAAATTCACTCATACCAGGCCAATTTAAAGTCTGCTGTTATGTTAATGTGGTAGGAAATAGTTGGCCAACCCATCAATATTTACCTATTTTATCTCTTCTGGCTTCATTGTGTTTTATTTGTTACGGAGGGGCCTTTTAAACCTCTGAAGGGTTTACTTCCAGGGTAAGAATGTGTATCTTAAATTCCACAGCAGATCGCGATGCACTGTACTCTGTTTAAATGGTCAGATACCCATAAGCAGACCTGTTTTGGTGGGCCCTTTAAACCCCCTGAGTCCGCTAATTTGAATAGAGGAGACCTAAAGGATGACCATCAAATCAGGCAGGGAACCAGGAAGCAACCTCTTTCTTTAGCACATGATGGATAAAAGCAAAAGGAAGCAGTGAGCACATACCACACGATCAGGCAGAGTTTGGTCCCTCTTGGATTCTGGAGAGGTGAAAAAAAACGTATGAACCTTTTGGCAAGTCACCCTCAGCAGTAACGTCAGTAGCAGATTACCCCTTCATGATTATCAAGAGAAGGAGGGCTTGAACTTTTCTTTGTTGTTGCAAGAATAACATTTTTGTCATGCCTCTAATCCTAGGGGGCAGTATGTCAGGTAAGAAGTGATACAGGAGAAAGTAGGGTGAAATGATACCTTTTATTGGCTTACTAAATTGATTACAAATGCAGATTTGATTACAAAAAGTTTTCGAGGCAGCTAAGGCCCCTTCATCAGGCAAGGTGTAACAAAGAAACTGAAAAATACTCTGGCTTATATTGGGACAGCAAAGTGATTTTTTCTTTCATCTTCACAACCTTTTTGTTCAAAAGTTGGCAAAATTAATAAACCTTAGATGACTTAACGCTGAAAGAAGAGAACTATGAACTAATAAAATGTAGAGATAAGATAACCATCACTAGAGAAAGTCCTGTAAGGTTTTTTTGAAGTGCATTGTCTGTAAGAGAGGCCTCTGATGGAGTCAGCTGGTCAATCAGTCTGTTAGTCCACATATCTGGTCATAAAACTCTTGTCTCTATTTAGACCATTTTGTAGAGTGTTGAATTTAAGTATAAGTTTGTATTCCCATTCTCTCCGCTCCTGTTGGGTCTTGAAATTACCCATAAGCACCGTGACCCTCATATCCTTTATGCTGTGGCCATTACTGTTAAGGTGTGCTGCCACCTAAAGATCAATACTGTTCTGATTAATATGAAATCAATGTGAGTTCATTCGCTGGCGCAGTTGTCTGACCAGTTCCCCATACATACTTCTTCATAAAAGGTGTCATTTCACCCTACTTTCTCCTACATCAATATATGGCTAACACGGTACAACACTCTACTGCTATAGGTAAGAAGTGAGACAATTGCTAAGTGTAATTCTTCATTCATTCCCTTATCTGCTCAAGGTGAGGTGTACAGGAAAATGGAGGGAAAAAAAAAACATAATAATAACATATAGTACGCTGACTGTTAAAAAGTGCAGTCAGTCAAAATAATTCAAAGAGCGGCAATCAGTAGATAGAGCAGTCAAAGGGCAAAGCAGGCATCACAACTGAAAGTCTAGTACTATATGTATAATTTGTATGTGATAAAAAAAATAAATGAGAGAGAAACGCCAAATCCTAAACCAATAATTGTAGTCAAGATACCAGTGGTGAAAGTTCTAAGTAAGTAGTACGCTAAGTTTTGTCCGGTCTGAGATACTCTTTATACTGGCACATCAATAGATAGATAGATAAATCTTTATTGTCATTGTCACTTTTACAAAAGAACAATGAAATTGAAGGTGCTGTCGTCTCAGTGTAAGACATGAGTTAAAAAACAAGAAAAGGAATAGTAATAAAAGTACATTACAAAATCAGGCAGTCCCCAGGTTACGTACAAGATAGGGACTGTAGGTTTGTACTTAAGTTGAATTTGTGTGTCAGAACAGGTACATTATTTTACTAAATGCTATTGTTGACCGACTGTAACCAAGTGCTCTGCCAATGAATGATGGAGTTTCACCTCTCTCTGACCTTTTTATTATTTCTATTTTATTTTTAATGGTGATGGTTTTTCGCTTCTTTACTGTATCACCAGCACTTGCATCAGATTTGTGTTTCAGAGACATTGATGAAGGGTGAAGACAAAAGATTAAGATGAGATCTTCTGCACAGCACTGTACACACTATCACAGCAGGAAGGCACCCGTCCTCAGCATGTCTGATGTATAGGGTGGGCCAGATATAATTATGCAATTTTCATTACGTTATAACTTATTCAGTTTATTACATAGAAAATCATCCGAAAAATCAAGGACCATTGAGAAGTGTGTGAAATGAAGACATGAAGAATCATCTTTGCACCGAACTGGAATCGTTCCTGCATAAATCAAAGTCATCCAGACAATCTGGATCTGCATAATTAGATCTGGGTCACCCTGTACTGAAAGCAGACAACTTCCTGCTATGTACGTAACAGTACAAGCAGGCTTGCTATTGAGAATGAATGGGGGCAGCGACGGGCGGTTCATCACCAGCCCACCTCCACTACAGCATGCTGCCTGCGTCTGCAACACCACCGCCTCCATTTAATACGCAGCCATCTGAGGCACACTACAATGCTACCCCCCGCCTCACCCTCACTGGCCTCCGTTCAGCCACAACCGGGTCACCACTTTACCATTACCAGCATTACCAGTCACCCACCTAGAACGAATGGGGCAGCCATGTGTGGTGGGTAGGCAGTGAAACTGCTTGCCACCGAGAGCCGGCCAAGGGACACTACACTGCGCGAGCAACGAAATCGCCCCCCTCCAGCCTCCGTCCAGCCACTGCTTGCAGCGTCCCCAGAGCGAAGATGATGGAGTGGCAGTTACTGAGGCGCATACGTCGCAGGTCGTAGGTCGAATGTCCGTAACCTGGGGACTACCTGTATATACAAATTACACTTGTCATATATACACATTGCACTGGCTGACTTAAGGTCTATATTGCACATTTAGAGAATGATATGGAGCAGTTTTATTTGAGTTCAGGGCCTTGATTGCTTTTGGATAAAAGCTGTTTTTAATGTGGGTTGTCTTGGTTTTCATTGCTCTGTATCTCTTGCCTGATGGTAAAAGCTGGAAGAGGCAATAACCGAGATGTGATGAATCCTGTGAAATGTCTATTACTTTTTTGTGGCATCGGGAGGTGTAGATTTGTTCCAGAGTGGCAAGGGTGCAGCCAGTTGTACTCTCTGCTGTCCTGACGATCCTGTGGAGCCTTTTCCTTTCTAAAGGAAGTGCAGCTGCCGAACCACACAAAGTCCGTACATAAGCACACTCTCAATGGAACAGTGATAAAAGGCAAGGATCAGAATTTTGGGGAGATGGTTCTTTCTGAGGATTCTTAGAAAATACAGTCTCTGTTGCGCCTTCTTCAGCAGCTCCTTGGTGTTGGCTCCAGGTCAGGTTATCCTCCAGCTCAATGCCTAGAAACCTGAACACCGGGACCCTCTCCACACAGGATGATGAGTGGCTGGATGTCCGGTTTGTTTTTTCTAAAGTCAATAACAAGCTTCTTCTTTTTTGTGGTGTTAAGGAGCAGGTTATTGACTGTGCACCACTCTGACAGCCGCTCCACCTCGTCCCTGTATGCCAGCTAACCCTCTTTGCCCGAGATGAGTCCAACCACCGTTGTGTCTTCCGCAAACTTTATGATCTTGTTGCTATGGTGAGTGGGGACACAGTAATATGTGTTGAGGAGTGGGCTGAGCACACAACCCTGCGGCGTCCCGGTGTTGAGGCTGAGAGCAGTGGAGGTGTGGGTACCTAGCCTGACCCTCTGGGAGCGACCAGACAGGAAGTCCAGTATCCAACTGCAGGTGAGTGATGGAAGTCCTAGATCTGCTAGTTTAGACACCAGTCGTTGTAGGAGTATGGTGTTAAACGCCGAACTGAAGTCCACAAAAAGCAGTCTGACATCCCTGCTGCTCCAGGTGGGTCAGGGGAGCATGAAGGGCTGTGGCCACAGCATCCTCCGTGGATCCGTTTGCTTTATAAGCAAGTTGAAATGGGCCCAGGTCTTCTGACAGACAGGCAATGGCGTGACTCTGCACTTGTTTCTCAAAACACTTCATAATGACAGATGTGAGTGCCACTGGGCGGAAGTCATTTAGACTGTTCGTGATACAGTTTATTTTTTGTATAGCCCAAAATCACACAAGAAGTGCCGCAATGGGCTTTAACAGGCCCTGCCTCTTGACAGCCCCCCAGCCTTGACTCTCTAAGAAGACAAGAAAAAACTCCCAAAAAAACCTTGTAGGGAAAAATGGAAGAAACCTCGGGAAAGGCAGTTCAAGGAGAGACCCCTTTCCAGGTAGGTTGGGCGTGCAGTGGGTGTCAAAAGAAGGGGGTCAATACAATACAATACACAAAACGGAACAAATCCTCAATACAGCATAATAATACAAATTTTAGAAGTACAGAGCAGAATTTAACAGTAGATGATATCACATAATAATAAGATTTGGATATTTTTAGAGTCCTGGAGACCTCATCCATCAAGCTGCCTCCCCCATTTGGCCATTCCATGGCTAAAACAGTGCTGGGCCAGCCAATCCGATGAAAGGACCCCTCTTTCCCATGATTCCTGTGATCCTCCATCAGGGATGACTTTACCATAGGCAGGCAAACAACTTGGCAGGTTGGCCGTGGCACCAATTGCCACATTTGAGTACCGAGAACAGAAACTGAATAGGTGAGGGTTAGTATTCAATTATAACTATCAAGTTACTTTTGTTTTATTGCTAATGACTAACAACAGAGATGCAGTATGTACAGTTAATCAGCAGCTCTAGTCAGGATGGATTTTTTTGGCAGCGGAACAATGATGGAGGACTTAAGGCAGGATGGGACAGTGACCTGGGGCAGGGACTGGTTGAAAATTCTAGTGAAGATTCGTCTTTCAGCACCTGTCCAGCCACCCTGTCGGGTCCTGCAGCCTTCCTCAGGTTCACCTTCCTCATCACCCTCCTCACCTCACGCTCTTCCACCGTGAGTGTGCTGCTATTGTGAACAGGCAGCTGTGATGTAACTGTTGTTGGTATCACCTCAAAATGGGATGTTTCTGCCAGAGAAGCGTCTCTCTCAGCGGCTTTGAAGTTGCTGGATTTGTAGCTGGTGATGCGCCGGACACCCTGCCACACCTGATTGGTGTTGTTACTCCTCAGATGGTCATCTATCCTCCTTCTATATACTGCCATGGCCTCTTGGATGCCTCTCTTCAGGTTCGCTCTGGCTGCACTGTAGAGTGCCCCATCCCCAGACCTGAAAACAGTATTCCTGGCTTTCAACAGATTCTGGACCTCCCTCATCATTCAGGGCTTCCTGTTAGGATAAATCCTTATACGTCTGTCCCTGGTGACGTTTTCTGTACAGAACTGGATGTAATCCAGGACTGCTGTCGTATGGCTCTCCATATCCTGGTGATCGAAAACCTCCCAGACGGTTTTCTGAAAGCAGTCCTGCAACTGTTGGGAGACATCCCCGGGCCATATGGTACCAGTCCTGGTCATAATGGGAGCTTGTCTCCTGAGGGGAGACTCCCCTGGTTACACACTTTATATGTTGATGGAATTTGGGGAGAACTGCTTTCAGATCTGCATGATTAAAGTCCCCAGAAATGATGTGAACAGCCTCAGGATACTTGCTCTGTTTGTAATGATGTCAAAATCAGCGTGGACTCAGTGCTTCATGGAAAGTCCCCTTGGAGACAATGACACAAATCCACCAAAGAGCAGCGCCATCTCCAAAACAAAATACCCCCCCTGAGAAGACAGTAAGTAACAAATATTAAACTTCTAAGCTGGAGCTGTAAACAAAATTCTGGTTGCAAAATTGAATTCTTTTGGCCTGAAAAAAATCACAAAATGATGGCGAGGTTCGTTTTCCTGCATCAAGGAAACCCAAGAAAAATTAAATAGAAGCTCAAAACATAACAGACAATCATAACACACAGAAGTTATTACAATGTCTGACCACATGGTATTTTAAAAACTTGAAGCATTTAAGTTCATATGAATTACTGTATATTTTACAAAATCAAGATGGTTTAGATTTTCGTTTGGTACTGTATATACTTTATTAATCCCCGAGAGGAAATTGTCTTTTATCAAAACATTGCCGACTCCTTGTATAGTGTGATGCATGTTTATAGCCCCATTATTTCAAGGTATCAGCCTGCTGTTCTCTATGAAGCTGCCACCGCCATGTCTGTATGGAGTGGCCATCACAGCACTCAGATTCAGTGGTGTTGAGGTGAGACAGTCACTTTTAAAATAAATTCTCTATGTATGTTTTATCACATTTTATGTTTTGTTTTTCTTCTTGCATCAAACAACACACAGTACTCCACAATGAGTATTCATTCTGGGGTATTGGATGTTGCTTGATGTTGGAGAAAAAATGAATGTAAATGATTTTAGCACAAAATGTGAAAGAATGAAGGAGGTGTAATGCTTTCTGAAAGTACTGTATATCAGACGTGACAGTCAACAGAAAACGCTGCCTTCTAACTGTCAGTATGTAATGACTTGCTCTACTGCTGTTTTTCTCAGCGTCTTCTTTCCATACAGATTCATGTAATTGAAGCGTAACTGAACAAGAGCTATGGAAACACGGGCAAGGATTATATCGGGTAAGCTGATTTATGTTTTCAATTAAGTAAAATGGACTTCTGACTTTTAGTACATTCTTGTCTATCAGGGTAGGGTGACATGTTGCATGTTGTTCAGACTTGCAGGTAAGACATTGATTGTACGTGATGACATTACTGCGACAAATTCTGTGTAGCCAGTCACAGAAGACCCCCAGTGACCTCATTTTAAGAAGGATCAAATCAGATTTCACGCAAAACTTGAACTTTCCTCTTGTAATCTGTTCATGTCAACTACAAATCTACTGTCTGCCAAGGGGAGAGGAACCCTCTGCTCTGTGCTTGGTCCACTGTAGTCATTAGGTAGGACTACACAGAACAGCGGCTGTCTGTGTTTAACACGCCAAATTGTGTCGTTTTTGTGAATTGTGCAATGCATGTTCTGTATGTTTAATAGCAGTCACTAACGAAATCCATGATTTTAATGTATGCAATTTTAAATGTCTCCACAGATTTTTTCACTAAAATATGGATGCATTTCTCCATATTTATGTTAGAAAATGCACTTCTCTTTTGTGGCTGTATTGAAGCCATTCAGTAAAATGGCACTTTGTTAAAAATCCAACTTTATTTCTTCCTTCAAAGCAATAACCTTAATTGTGGGTTAAAGCAAGTCTCGGTGACACAAATGCAGTTTATTTTGGGGGACTGTTGGTCACAGGAGCTCAGAAGTTATTTTGGTCGCATCAGGAAAGCACGACCCCACTTTTAATAAGAAACACCACTCTACCTTAATAAAATCCAAACAAACAGAAATGAATTTACCCAATTCTTTATTTCAAACATGTGTTTATTTATTTATTTATTTATTTTTTTACCGTGTCCTGTTCGGCTGTGAAGCAATCAGAATTGATGTCTGAATGCTGGCGACTAGCCTTACAGTTTTTCTCTCAGGTGGAGCGTTACAGCTTCTGCTGACGACACGCCTGATACCAAAACTTTATTAAAAATATTTTCAGATGTTTTTAAGATTCGAACCGGACACGGAGACAAAAGTGAAAGAAAAAGAAGAGAGAGAAGGAAGAGATGGAGGTAAAGGGGGAAGGGGGGGTTCGTATAGAATAAACAATAAATGAACCAGAATCCGCTTCTAGACCTGCAGAAAGAGAGGGAGAAAAAAACAAACCACAAGACAAAAACATTGCTGCATCAGCTACATGAAGATATATAAAAGTAAAAATGTTTGCTGACAATCACACAGTAATTATTACTAAGGCATTTAGGGCCAACCACAGCCTTAGGTCATGTGCTGAAGATGTCCAAGTCATACTTATGAAATCACCATGTGAGCACCTGTGTGCGTACGCACGCTTGTATGTGTAAGGTTTCTCTATAGGAGCATCCAATAGTGAGTGTGAAGGGCCACAGACCTGCCCCCAAAAACGTGTGGAAGATGGAGGGAGTTCCAAGCCCAGAGATCCAGAGGTCACCCCAGAGCGCGGAGACCCCAGGGAGGCCGTCACCAGAGAAGCCCCAACCCCCACTCGAGGCGCAGAGGATCCCCCCAGGGTTCACATCCAGCAGCCGGCAGAGTCCCGGGAGATATCAACGGCAAGTCCTCAGGCCCGCCCGCAGCCACTCTCCCCCGAGTCGGCCGGGCCCGGAACCCAGCAGCCCGGGACCCAAGAGCGACCCACCCCGCCGAGGACCCAACAGAGCCCAGGGAACCAGATCTCACCAGGCAGCCACCGGGAGCGACCAGACAGATGCTTAAGGCAGGGGGAGGGTAGGCAAAGATGTTGTAGTATTGCCAGATGTCCCAGGAGAGGGGAGGAGTCCAAAACCCCACCTGACATATACAGTCACACACAAACACAGTCATACACTCCCTCCCTCATGCTCTCACATACACATACAACCCAAGACTTGCAAGGATGTACGCCAGACACCCATTCACACTCCCCACACACATCCTACCTAACTCTGGTCCCGGTGCTGCCGTACCGAAGGCCCAACCATTCCCGGACGCCAGAGTTAGCCCCGTTCCGCAGGGGTAATAATGAGCAGGCACCCCCGTCCAACGCAGAGCAAATCAACCCACCACTCCAGACCACAGGCAGACGGCCAGCTCCCACTCCTAGCCTCAAGCCCCGGGCAGCTAACTGAGAACAGAGGTGTGATAAGACCTCTAGTCTCCCTCCGCCGGCTCCAATGTAATATTGATGTGTGTTGAGAAGGTGCATTTTGTGGTTGGGGGAGCGCGGGCAGTGCTGGCATCATGTGGCCTACACCAGCTGATGCCAACACACAGCCCCACCTCTCCCCCAAAACCCTCCATGACTAGGTGCAGTTTAAAATTGGAAGTGGGCACCGGCACTCGGAGTGAGGCTGAAATTTCCCCCCACCGGATGCCGTTGAGTGTGCCCACTCCCAAGGCCCTAAGTGTGCATTTGTGTGGAATGTTGTTTGTGGAAGTGTTTAATGTGCAAATAAAATTGGGGGGTAGGCTGCCACAGGACTGCGGAAATGGGATCCATACCCGCACCCCCTGACTTACCCACACCCCAAGGCCCTATGTGCATGTTTAAAAACATGTGTTTATATTAAATATTATAACTTGCACACAATAACATATATATTTCAAAAGGTGAGCACAAAGTCTGGCGTGATGTCAGTCAAAGCAGCTTATTGTTATGAATTAGAACTTTTTATGTACTTTTATTTTAAATACTTTTGTGCTTTTGTACTTATTTTGGGATTTTTCTGCAGTCCTCATTCCAATTATAGCTTCAGTTTTTTTTGAGATTACACAATCTTCTTGGAACAAATCATTTTGGCTCCCACTTTGTTCCTCTTGGATGTCACCGTATTGCAGATGTCATTGCTGTGAAATGTCTACCAGTAGTTAGGGGTGTGATCACAGAGTTTGAGACCTTGACCTCATTAAGTATAAAGATCACTTCAAGTGCCCTTGCTTTGCCCAAATTTGCAGATATAAACCCACTTTTTGACTTTCGTCCTTTTTCCTTGTTTTAGTCTAGATTTTGACATTTAGCTATGAAATTTTTTGACTTGCACGTCAGTATAGGAGACGGGTGTGCGTGCCGATGCATACACAGTTAGCCACTTGGAGATATAAAACAAACCTTAAAGGAGCCTGACGTAGACAACCACAGGAGATTACTATTTACAAGGAGTTTCTATCTTTTTGATAGAAGAAAAAGTGCAAAGCATCACCACAGACAGTTTGGAGAGCCTTCAACACAACTTCAAAAAATACTAGCCAGCAGCTTCAATCATGACACGCCACTTTGAATTTTCTGCCTACGTATTTGTTTTCTGACTTTTGACTACAATTTTGCCATTTCCGCTTTGTTTTGATGAACTATATGATTGCACGTCTCTGACTGCGTTCTTTCTTCTTTGATCTCACTGAGGCAAGGTAGTGCAGTGGTTGGCTCTGCTGCCACACAGCTCAGGTCACCTTTTTGGACACAATAATCGTTCCAGTGTAGTTGACAGACGTTTCCTTAACCCTCAAAGACACTTTAATGATGATTGCACCATTATATTCCAGTCAAATCCAGTTCAGTTAATCCTTCCCCATTGATCTTAATTCATTCACCCAGTTCAGCAATATTCGCAAACACCTCTGTGATTTCTCCAAACTCAAGGTGAAGCGAACACCGTGGAGTTCACTCATCATTGTTCTGTATTGTGAATTAGAGACTACTCCACTGTGGAATGTGAGGTATGACGCATTAGATATTGTCCTGACTTCATTGATGCTTTTTATCAATGCAATACATTTTTCTATGCGCCTTTAGTGATTGTAATTTGTGTTTTTCATGTGAGGAAATATTTTGGTATTTTTATTACCATTATATTTTGTTGTTATTACATAGACATTTCTATCATCTTTATGTGTATTTTTACAGAGATGCCATGCTGTGGGATCATAAACATTGCGATTATGCAATCTTGCTGTTCACACACAGAATTGTGTCATTGACACAGCGGTCTCACACAGATCTTCACTGTCCAAGATTGTGAATAAGTTACAAGTTTATTATTGGCAAACCACTTTTTTATGTTTTTGTTTTATTTGCTTCTCACTACGAGTTTCAACCATTCTTTTGGCTAAGCAACAGAATCTATTTCTTTTCTGGTTTCGTCACTCCAGTTTGTCTGACTCCATTTCTTTTCCTGGTCTTTCTTGCCTGTGGCAGAACAGACTTATTTTGATTTTCAGCTGTTTTTAATATGTGACAAAAGTAACCTAGTTTGAAAATTAAAATTTGAAATTCCCTTTTTTTTTAGTGTGAACCATATTTTCACCGCTTTTTAAAAGTTTTTGGGTTTAATGTAGCAGTAATAACATGACAGAAATGGTTCTCTTGACTTGAAGAACTCCTTCAGCTCCCTGATTGTGGAGACGTCTCTCAGAGATATACAACTGTCTGCATCTCTACAGAAGAATGGCTGGAGAAGAATGGTTTGGTCTACAGGTATTTTTCATATTTATGTAGCATGACATCTCACCAAGAAGAGGACACCTTTCGGCCCATCGTGTTCATCTGTACCCTTGACTTTTTAAGTACTCCCTGATATCCACCTCATTTTCAGCTACCGCTAATTTCTGTTGGTCAGTTCACATTACTGGGAGACAGGATTGTAGATTCAAACCATGATAGTGTTCATCAAAAATAAAAATGTATTCATAAAGAAATTCACACTTCCCTGCGCTGAGGTGGTCTTCCTCAAAGACCCCAGGTATGGCATAGCAACCATCAACATAATTTCCTCACATTGGCATTATGGGCGAATGCTTGACATTATAAAAAGGCATCTTGGACTTGAAAACCCTATTCTACACTCTTAAAGATGAAAGTGCCAGAGTGATTCTTCAGATTAATGCCATAGGGTAGCCATTTTCGGTTCGGAAATACCAATGGGTCATTATTTTAAACATATGTACAATAACACAGGCTAAGTGCAGGTTTTCTTAATCTGTTAGTGTTCTACAGCCCACCATACATTAAAGATTTTTTTCTATGTATTGGGAAGTTTTTCAAAGCACAAATTACTAACTTGTTATGTGTCCTAGAATTAAATGGTATTTGGTGAAGCAATAAGTCTATGAACCATTACTTCAGAGGACCATTATTTTTAAGAGTGCACATATAGAACATTTGATTAAGGCCCAAGGAAAACTCAGAAAAAAAGAAATAAAGAACCTGATCAAAGAAGCACCATGTTTTCATAAAGATAATTTACTTCTTAAGAAGGAACTGAATCCTAACTTTTTAATAAAATAGACAAACTAATATTAGACAATATAGACAATCTAATTTATTTGTTTTTCTTTGCATGAGCACCACCATTTTGTGCCTCTCAGTGTATGGGCATTGTAATTTTGTGAGTCTGGTTGCTATGATTCTGTTGTGTTTCACATCATACACAAATGGCAAAAAGGTGGGAAGCCTCCAAAACAGAATCAAAAAACTGGATCAATTCTCTATTAGCCTACCCAGATAAGGTTCATTCCCAGACTTCCTGAGGTCCTAATTCAAGCCACATGGGCTTTGGGTTCAGTAATGGCAAAATAATGCCCAACAAGGGAGGGCATGACTGTCAACCCCTGGCTTGTGTAAGAAAGGGCAACAAAAAGAATATTTATATTTTATTGACAATAATGGGAAAAAAAGAACAAAATTCTCAAAACTATAATTTGGCGATATGAGGAACAAAAGGAAATCACAGTGACCAAATTCCAATACGGAAATCCAGCAATGGAAATCCAAATGCAAAAAGACAGTTTTCCTTTGAGGTTTAGCAAAGTATATCAAAGCAAAAAAATAAAAAAAAATCAAATATAGGCAAAAATTTCCATCAAATCAAGTAAATCGAAAGAAGTTCAGTACTTACAATACAAAACATCTCTTCCACCAAAGTGCATCCAAATGAACTGCAAGGAACTCCCTTGGCCAGCCTGCCTTTATTGGCTGGGGTGGGGGAAGGAGGAGTTTCTGTTGGCCCCGCCTCTTGAGTTTTTCACCCACATAATACAGGGAATGGCAGAGAACAGGATTACCCAAATAGGAATTAAATAATGGACACAAAAAAGGAAAAAGAAAGCATAATTGGATAAGTATTATTAACAAATAATAGTATTTAATGAGTCAAAAATCAACAAAAAAGACATAAAAAGGAAATATTGTCTTAAACACGACTAATAATATATGCATGCTAGTGCACACAAGCCATGTAACCCATGACAATACAATTGCCATATTACAGTATATAAATCTACGTCCAGACTCCTACGTTCTCTTTTAAAAACACAGACATGAGTCTGTTTATAATTTTCTGCATTTTTAGCCACTGAAAATAGAAAATTTTGAAAACGATGGCTCAGAGTTGCAGTCAACAGGCAAAATGCAGGACAGATGCATACCTATATTTGGAATTAATATGAAATTTTAAAAAATTTCACAGTGAGTTAAAAAGAAGCAGCAAAAGGAAAAAAAACAGCTTTATAAGGCATACAGTATAAGTCTAATAACTCCAATGTGAATCATTGGGTGTATGAGAAATTAGGGCAACCATTAAGAAGGACATCAGGGACACTAAAAGACAGTTTGAGAGGAATATAGTAAATAAGGCGAAAGAAGACCACAAGAGATTCTTTCAGTATTTTAGTAGTAAAAGTTCAGTCAAGGAGGAGGTGAAGTGCATCAGGAGTAGTAAAGGGGAATTAAAAAATACAGACAATGAAATAGCGTACACTCTAAACTTGCATTTTTCTGAGATTTTCACAAGTGAGCAAGTGGATAACCTCCCAGAAGTAAACGGGACTACTAAGGAGGTACTGAAGGATTTGGAAATTCTAGAGGGAGAAGTGCCGCTCAGATTAAATAAGATGAAATCAAACAAATCACCAGGACCAGATAATATTTACCCTCGAGTTCTTAAGGAGGCTAGTGAGTAAATATATAAACCCTTGACACGTATTTTCAGGAAGTCACTGCACACTGAGGAGATTCTGAAGGAGTGGAAAATGGTAAATATCATCTTGTTATATAAAAAGGGTGACTGGGCAGATCCAAGCAACTATAGACCAGTAAGCTTAACATGCATCACGGGAAAATTATTGGATGGAATTATTAAGGATTAGATTGAGCAGCACATGACAAGGGCAGGAGTTTTTCTGAACAGTCAGCATGGGTTAAGAAGAGGGAGGTTGTATTTTACTAACATGCTGGAATTCTATGAGGAGGCAGCAAAAAGATACGATCAAAATGGAGCTTATGATATTATTTATCTGGACTTTCAGAAAGCATTTGATAAGGTGCCACATCAGAGGTTGTGCATCAAACTAAAAGAAGTGGGAGTTCAGGGTGATGTTTTTAGATGGGTGCAGAATTGGCTCAGACACAGGAAGCAGAGGGTGATGGTGTGAGAAACCTTATCAGAATTGGCTCATGTTAAGAGTGGTGTTCCACAGGGGTCAGTGCTAGGGCCACTGGTATTTTTAATATTTATGAATGATTTAGATAGGCATATAAGTAACAAGCTGGTTAGGTTTGCAGATGATACCAAGAGACAGGCTTGGACAGATTTGTGGCAGATGAAATTTAATCTCAGTAAATGTAAAATATCACACATTGGAAGTTAAAATGTTAGGTTTGAATACACAATGGGAGGTCTGAAAATCGAGAGTACACCTTATGAGAAGGATTTAGGAGTCATAATGGACTCTAAGCTATCGACTTCCTGACAGTGTTCAGAAGCCATTAAGAAGGCAAACAGAATGTTATGTTATATAGCACGATATGTGGAGTACAAGTCCAAGGAGGCTCAAGCTTTATAATGCACTGGTGAGGCCTTATCTGGAGTGCTGTGTCCAGTTTTGGTCTCCAGGCTACAAAAAGGATATAGCAGTGCTAGAAAAAGTCCTGAGAAGAGCAACTAGGCTCATTCCTGGGCTACAGGGGATGAACTATGAAGAAAGATTAAAAGAGCTGAGCCTATACAGCTTAAGCAAAAAAGATTAACACTAGAATTACCAGAGCCTATGAAAAAACTCGTAGATCCGTCCCACCTTAAATTGCTTCACACCTCTCCGTCAGCGTCTTTTGTCCTCTAAATGTGTTGATAAGCAACAAACAGCAAGCAGCCTGCTATCACATCCCCCACCGGCGCACAGTTTTCTCAGCTCAAGTCTGTTTACCTGCATGTCAGTTGCTTAGAGTTGTATAGAGTAAAGAAGTCAAGCAAAATGACACCTTTTATAAATACTATATCCTGTGAAGTTTTGATTACCAGTCAACATGTGATACTGTTGCACCATCGAAGCGGTTGTAGCAAATGCATGTCAATGTCGCACCCTAACGCAGGTTCTTTTTCTGCAGTTATATTTTTGAATGGAAGTGCATTTGTTCTGTTATATTTATACCTTTTGTGAAAGTGTTTCTTTGATATTTGGACTTCAGGCTTCACACATTATACACTTCATGTCAACATTTTGTCAATTATTACTAAAACATGAAAAAATTTCTGTTTTAACAATGTGTTTACATAGATCGTTGCAGACACGGAACACATATGAAATGCAAGTGTTCCAAATAACGATACAGTATTTACACAAGGTGTCATTTTGCTTGACTATCTCACTCTATACAACTCTAAGCAACTGACATGCAGGTTAAAACAGACTTGAGCTGAGAAAACTGTGCGGCGGTGGGGGATGTGATAGCAGACTGCTTGCTGTTTGCTGCTTATCAACACATTTAGAGGACAAAAGACGCTGACGGAGAGGTGCAAATCGATTTAAGGTGGGACGGATCCAGTTTTTTCGTAGGCTCTGGTAATTCTAGTGTTATGAGGTGACATGATTGAAGTGTTTAAAATTATGAAGGGAATTGGTACAGTGGATCGAGACTGTTATTTTAAAATGAGTTCATCAAGAACAATTGGACACAGTTGGAAACTTCTTAAGGGTAAATTTCACACTAACATTAGGAGTTTTTCTTTACACAAAGAACAACAGACACTTGGAATAAGCTACCAAGTAGCATGATAGAGAGTAAGAGTTTAGTGACTCAACTTGATGTTTTTTTGGAAGAAATAAGTGGAAAGAACTGGTGAGCTTTGTTGGGCTGAATGGCCTGTTCTCGTCTAGATTGTTCTAATGTTCTAATATCAACTGGAAGTTGGCCCGTAAATAATTTTTAATGTTTTGAAACCAAATGTAATGGCCAGATAACAGAGAGATTCCAAGAGACTAGCAAAAGATCATAGTTTGAAACAGGCAGGCATTCATAATTAGAAAAGGTAAGCCAAAACCAATCGTCAGAGCCAAAACACAAAAAGCAAAAGGTACAAACAAATGCCCTTATTCTTTTTTTTTTTTTTAAACAATGATTTATTGATTTTTTTTTTTTGGAACAACACAAACAGCAACAAATCAGCACAGCCCAAAAAAAAAAACAACAAATACAGGTACATGAGTTACAGATATACATGTCTGGGTCAGAATATGTACAGCGTTTCACATTTCAGTTCAAGGGAGATAAGAAAAAAAGAAAAAAAAAAAGGGGAATACAGACATTAATTATTGTGTTTAAAAACAAAATGTGATCCCCCTTTATGTAATAGCACAGCAAGATCACGTGGTAGGTGATCAAGCAAAGGCTGCCATATCCTACAGAATGCATTACAATTGCCCTTTATAATGGCACTAAGGCGCTCCATTAGCAACACCTTAAACATTTCTCTGTACCATTGTGTGAAACAGTACACATCGCCTCGCTAAATGTAAAAGTTTACCTAACAAAAGCATCTGTACAGAAGACAGAGAGAGCCCTTCTATAGATAGACCCAAAACGAACAGCACAGGGTTCAGTGGGATCGATTGGTGAAAAATGGAGCGAAGCTCTATAGCAATATTTTTCCAAAATCTAGTAATTAAAGGACATTGCCATATGCAATGGTAGTAGGTCCCCACATCCGTATTGCACTTTACACAAAGAGAAGAAATCTGAGGATGAATTTTATTTCGAAACTCTGGCGTACGCTGAAGTCTATGTAAAATTCTGTAATGGCTTTCCTGGAGTCTGTTACAGGAAAACAATTTCTTGGCAGATCTAAAAGTTTTGGACCATACTCCTGCACTAAGCTGAACTTCGAGGTCGGTTTCCCACCGAACCCTGGCCTTATCAGTGGTTACAAAATTCAAAGACAATAATTTCCCATAACAAAGAGAGATAAATTTCCTTTTTGTGATTATTTCCTCATTAAATTTAAGAAGAAAGCTTTCAATAGAGTTCAAAACTGGTTGATTGGCTGGAAATTTAAGGGAATTTACAAAATGTCTTACTTGTAGGAACCCAAAGAAGTGTTTCTGTGGTAAATTATATTTAATTTGAACTTGATTAAAGGCCATAAAACTACCCCTTTCAAACAGATCGCAAATAAATCTTATATTTTTAGAATGCCAATCATCAAATATACTAATGCCAATACCTGGGGGGAAAGCTTTATTCCTAATTAGAGGCTGCAGTGCACTAGAAAAACCTCTTCTTCCAGCGTGGGCAGCAATATTATGCCAAACCTTAAGTGTAGGCATCAAAATGAAATTATTTCTGACACCAAAAGGAAGGTCAGCCAAAATGCCCTTATTCTAACCAGAATTTCTTTTCCCTAACTATTGCTAAAATTCTTTATTTCTTTTAGAAATATGCTGGTCAGACATACAAGTAAGAATTTCATTGTACTGTTTTTACATAACTATATGACGACTACTGGAGGTAAAGAAAATGGAAAAATAGTGGTCTGAGACATGGACAATCCAAAAAGTCAAAATTATGAAGCAGGCTGTCTTGTCCAATGCTGAAAAATTACCAAGGGGACCCAGCTCACCACACAAAACCAAAAATTCCATTCAATGAAATACACATAATTTACTCGTAATTTTTTTTTATCCATAATCTTAGACAATAAGGAGATGCACATTGCTGATATTTATACTTTTGTAACAGAGACATCATGTGTCACAACTTCTGGCTGTCATGTGGTAGTGAGCGGGTTTTAACAACGTACACAAAACAGGATCCAAAATAGCAGTGCTCACGAAAAACTAAATGATGGTGCGCCTAAATGCAAAATATGAAATATGGCGGCACTCAAGGTGTTTCTGTTTTGTCAGCTAACCCAATATGGATCAAAACATCTAATGCTTGTATACCCTCCACTCTAAGAGATTCGGCCTCTGGGATGCATGAAGTTAAAATTAAGGGTTAGATTGAGGAGCCCCTTGACTGATTGACTGACTAACTGACAAGTAGGCCTGGGTAAAAATATAGATTTTCTGATTAAATGTTATTTTTTTATTTTAACAGTTCAATATTGATTCTTAAAACTCTTAAGATCGATCTAGTGGATCTCTATCTTACTGCGTTACTATCTGTAGATTTTTTGCTCATCTTCATTTTGTATGTCTGATCCAGTCGATATCGCTAATTTGCCTGTTAAGGCTTTCTATGTAAAGAGGCACATCACTGCCTTGCATAAAATGGTGCGTCCTCCTCAACTGAAATGAACACTTACACTTAAATCAGATGTGTGGACTCACTACGTATTCAAACAGTGCGTCGGTAAAGAACAGCTGGATAAAAGTAAAGCCATATGCAAGCTGTGCAACTCAGAAGTTAAGTACTGTTGTAACACAACAAATCTAAATGATCATTTATCCCAATGTCACCCACAAAACGTAAACTCAGTCGATAACCAAACAAGTAGAGCCTAAACAATCTACACTGAGGTGGCATTTAGCTCCATGCTTCCATTTAATTTGCCTCGTGCCCAAATAAATAACAGAATCTGTAAAGATTGTATCTTTGTATCTGTAAAGATATGAGACCGTACCCCGTTGTTGAAAACAAAGACATTCAACAAATGATGCAGGTTTTGGAACTGCGGTATGCTGTATCAACAAGAAAGCAAACAAGTGACATGATAGTACCTAGGCTTTATGAAGTTCTTAAATAAAGCATCGCCACATCTCTCGTGTCACTACATTAAAACGACTGGGCACCTGTGGCAGATGTTTTGCAGACAAGAGTGCTAAATGCCAGTCATAACCGGGAACAACCTCGCTGCTGAAATGCCTGGCTGTTTCTAACATTTCCAATGTGCTGATCCATCGTGTGACCGCATCAGTCCCAAGTTTATGTGTTGGCAAGGCCAATAAACGCTGCTTTTCTTTAAACACGTGACTAGCTGTACTGCTACGGTGGAAAAAGTTTGCAACGTGTCTAACCTGACCAAGCAAGCAGGCAATTGCTGGAATTTTCAAAGCAGCCTGTGATACCAAAGTGAGTGGGTGCGCCAAGACGTGAAGTAGCTCCATAAGCTGTACCACATGGATCGTATTAGCGGCTTTGTTAGTCACAATGGTGGGTTCTTTGACTTTTATGTTCCATTCATCCAACCATACTTTCAACATGCATTAGCTCTAGATCCTCTTTTTAAAATGCTTTCTTTTTGTCTGAGGAGGAAGTGTGAGGACACATTTTTGAGACTGAATGATGTGATGAGTGACCATAAAACAAATGGCATCACAAAATGGTGGTGGCCACGGAAAAACCTGTTCAAAATGGCGTAGTAATGATATTACTGAAAGATCAAAACTAAAAAATACAACAAATTCCAAAAAGCTTTCAAAAATGATATACTGTATACACATATATATATACAGTACATATACACATATAGATATATATACATATACACATATATACACATATATATACTGTATATATATATATATACTGTATATATATATATATATATATACTGTAGATGCATTTCTGGGGTGGTAACACTAAGATTTATAACACCATGAACTTGCTCTTTTGTTGTATGTGTGTCAAAAAATATATTCACATTTGAATGAAATGTACCTGCGATCAGCTTCACTCGTGTCTTCCTTGCCCTTTACTGAAGAATTGTGTTTACTGTAACAGTGTCCTCTTTACTATCTTCATAATCTTAAATGTTCCCTGCTCACTTCTGATGAAAGCATTCAGTTCCTTCAGTCTTTCTTCTGATCGCATGCTGCGTCCACGTGCCGTTATGTCAGACAAATGGTAAATTCAAGCTTCTGAATTGCAAATTCCATGCAAATGCCCTACGAACATAAAGCTACAACTTGGACAATTCAAAGGAAACAATGCTACTTGAATTCTTCGAGTTGTGATGTTAAAACTAACTTTTCACCCTCGTCAATTGTATGAAATAAAAAAATTTTACCTGGCTAACCAGAAATGCCATTTTGTGGCAGAATTGCATTTGGAGCAAAGTGATACACATATCATGCATTTCATTTGTTCTTTATTTTCACAAATCATATTACAGGTTATAATTGTTTTTTACAGACTAAGTAACTTTTTTTTTTTTTTTTTCTTTTGGAAGAAATAAGTGGATAGGACTGGTGAGCTTTGTTGGGCTGAATGGCCTATTTTCATCTAGAGTGTTCTAATGTTCTAAAAGTACCAAATCGGCAGTGATCTTGCCTTTCTTCAAAAGGTCCAACTGGAAATTCATGCGAGCACACTGAAATGTGTGAACTCCAATGCAGCATTACCCATACACAGAAGTTTATTAGGTTGTAAGAAGTTTGTCTTGGAATAGCTGACTATGTTATGCAATAGAGTTGCAGACATGGTGAAAGGGGGTGTGGGAGGCATCAAACAAAGACTGTTAAACAAGCCAGGAATTTTGATGCTTTGCCCAGAAGAGTCTCACTCCAAGCCAGCCATCCCCCAACTTCTCTCTGCCTGTTGCTGCCTACACAGGCCTAAAAATGGACTGCTGGTGTTAAAAGTTCAAAATATGCCTTGAAGTCCCAAACTATATCAAGAAATGCCCTACAAGGGGGAGGGGGACTGTAAACCTCTGGCTTGAAATAAAAGGGCAAGATTAATCTTTATAAATAAGGATTTATTAACAAGAATTAGAAATGTACAGCAAAATAATCAAAAGAGCAAAAAGGAATTTGCCTAAAAGAAAATCAGAAGGTGAACTAGTCCCAATACACAAATCCTATGGCAAATCCAGTAATTAATAAAAGCAGGCAAAGAAATTAATACTTACAGAAAACTTCAATACTACTCAATAATCCACTGCTGAGTCTCTTTTTGTGATTGCAATAAAGTCAGTAGGAGGAGCCAGCAACAGTTACATAGGGTGGCCCCACCCCCTTTGGCTCCACCTACAAAGTACAATGAATGGCATCTGTGGCTTGCAGAGGGCACTCCCACTGCCTGAACCCAACACAGACAGACGCAGGACACAAGTGCAACACACTTGTTTTTATTTTTTTCTTTTGCCCATGGGAAGCTCCTTCCCTCATTTCCCACTTGTACAGCACAGTCACAAGCACAAGCACAGTCCAGCACTAAACTCTTCTTTCTCTCTTTTTTTTCTCTCCCTTCACCTGCACTTCTGCTGGTAAGCTTTGTCTACTCCCACCCAACTGTGGCTTCCCAAGTAGTGGCCGCTGGCCTCTTTTATAAGGCACCCGGGAGCACTCCAGGTGCTCATTGGCATTCTTCTGGCAGCACTTCCGGACGTGGTGGAAGTGCTGCAACCAAGGGCTCAGCAGTAGCTTCAGCACCACCTGGCGGTGCCCACGGACCCCAGCAAGACTACACTAAACTCCAACTGCCATGGAACCCTTGTGGGAGTCCAAGACACCACTGCAAACCAGGGAGGCTGCCACCTAGTCCTCTGGGGGAGATAATGCTCTGGTTCTTCCAGCGTAGAGGCATCCCAGCCAAGCAAGCACATCACAGAGCACAAATAATAAGCGAAACTAGCAGAAGAAAAAAAAACTAAAACTACATGAAAAAAAATAATTCTAAATTAACAAAAACAACAATAAAGCAGAAATAAATACAAGACCTGGGGAGAAACCTGGACTGCAGCACAATGTAGCTTCCTCCACCCATTCTAGTGTATTGCTAGTCTATGCATTCCTGGTTGATCTTCCATCCAGATACTGTGTGTATCTTCAGGTGAATGACCTCTTCTGAAGTGTATGTGGTATGGCTGCTGGCATTTATGAGGTTTTCACTGCCTGAAAATGACTACACAAGAAGACTGACGTTAGTCAGATGTGCTAGCCAGTCTTTACTCAGCCTCTGGCATTTATTGTTTTTCCCCAAAATATTCCCTCTGGCCTAACCCAACACATTTCTCAAAGCTTTAATAACGTGATTGTCATGGGCTCTTTCTAGAAATCTTAATAGTAGCCACAATGATTTTATTCCTCTAATCATCATATCTTGCCATGTATTTTCATTTAATTCATTTGTTTTTGGACAATGTAGTAGTATTAGTGTACAGAATACAGTGAAATGGTACAGAAATGATGCTTGTGTGCGTTCGTTGTATTGATAACAGTGCTGATCGGAGGCCATGAAGTGATGGCCACAAAATGCACTTTTGATTAAATTGTGATTGGGTCACTTAGCCTACGTTTGGAGTTAGTCAGACACCGATAATGACCATGTGTAACGTAAGTGTAAATGCCAGTGTGTTCTCCAGTCGCATACAACCAGATGCAAGTGCAAACTGATTTGAATTCTGGGTGGCTTTGGATGTCTGCTAAGATGTGATGCAGACGGTGGAGATACATTTTAATGCCCAGTTAATTATAGTAGATACAGTCCAGGAACAAAACACATGTTAATCTCCAGTGTAAAGGGGACCATAATGTGTCTGAAGGACCTGAATGTGATTGGTTTCAATAATCTTATCTTTAATTTATTTCTGTCTCAAGAAGCAATGTTATAATGCTGGCTGAACCAGTGGAAACAGAGAAGGATGCATACTGACACACTAACACCGAGTAATTTCAGCCAATGAATTATTCAGCAAACGTGAGTAAAGAAAGGCTAATGGGGCTCCTTCATACCAACAGCCTTTATAATGCCTCACTAACACTGTGACTACTCTTTTTGTCTTTAGCCAAGATAGAAGTTTTTCTTTCTTTTTAGTCATTCTGGTGTGTATTTGAGAAGGGGGTCGTTGTTTGTCATAATAACGTAACAACTGTTCTGTATAAAGCCTGCTTTCCCCTTGGGGACTGATTTGTTGTGGTAGGGTCCTAAGGTGACCCTTTTTTTCACCCCATCCTTTCACAACACTGCCAGGATTTGCTGCTTTTTTGCCTTCTTTTACATTCTATAACCCCAGATACCACAACAGGAGAGAGAAACATTACACATTTATTTATTTTGCCTTATGAAAAGATGGCTGGGACGCCTCAGATATGGAAGGATGGGGAAAGGCTGCTTTTTTAGGGCACTGCCTCCCCCAAGACGCTAGAGGGCAGCTTTTTGGTTTACAGCAGTGCCCCGGATTCCCACAGGGCACCATGGGACTTGGAGTTCTGTATTTCAGCCCTGTTGGGTGCCATGGGTGCCGCCAGTGGGTGCTGTGAATGAACCATGGGACATAAGGTGTCCGTCTGTCCCCGAAGTGCTGGCAGATCATCTAGGCAGAAGAACAAAAGCACTTCCGGGTTGGACAATATTAAAAGGACCGTCTTAAACCCAGTCGACGAGCCAGAGTTGGGTGGACGGTGGACAAAGCTTGCTAGGGGGTGTGGAGGAGAAAAGTAAGAGAGAAAAATAATCATTTTCGGCAGTGTTGCTTATTTACTTGTGGCTGTGGTGGTGGAGAGCACTGTGGAGAATTTTAAAAGAATAAAACAAGTCTTAGTGCTTTTAACTTGTCTCCTCAGTGTCTGTCTGTTGGGTTTGAGGAGCGACAGTGCCCTCTAGTGTTCACAGCCTAAAATATAAGCATGAGTTTTCCAGTTGTCCCCAAAATTAGCATTATAAATATGTGGAATAAGTAATAACAATACATCCTGGATAATAGGTTACCAGGTGGCTCTCTGTTTTAGTATGTCGATTGATCACTGGTCTGGTATGGCCCTTGGATAGAATGACTTCCATGAATGCAGCATGCCTTTGCAAGCCTCGTTTATCCAGCCCTTAACGCACTTCTTATACTAGTGGGTGTGTAGTTGCCACTGACTCGGCTCACGCGGACTTCGCCCAATCCCCCTCCACACCCCCAGTCCAGTGCTGGTCACTCAGCATTCAGTTTCTGCTTGTTTTGATTTGGTATTTTAAGCTTTTTTTGTCTTGTTAAAGGAAAACTTAATCAAGAAATGGTATCTTTTTTACTCTGTTACTCGCCGCATTGGTTGTGGTGATGGCCAAAAGTAGTAGGATGTTTTACTATGTTGGCCTAATGGATGCATTTAGACACTTTTTATTGGCTAACTGAACAGATTACGATATGCAAGATGAAGAAGGGGCCTTTAGCTGCCTCGAAAGTTTGCATATTGTGATCTGTTCAGTTAGCCAATTAAAGGTGTAATTTCTCATTAGTGATGCTCAAAAAAAAGATTTAATTTCATGTTCACCTGGAGAATTGAGATATCAAGATTCCAGATACAATAGAGTTGTCTCAATCATGTTTCTTTCATCTTAAAAATGTTGGAAAATTGAGGCACTTTCTAAATAGACAGGATTCTGAGAAATTACTTCATGCATGTCTTTCTAGTAGGATTGACTACTACAACGCAGTGTTCGCTGGATGTTCAAATTGTTCTTTATACAGCCTCCAGTTAATCCAAGAACAAGAAAATCCGAACACATAACTCCAGTTATTAAATCCTTACACTGGCTCCCGGTTAAATATAGGACAGATTTCAAAATCCTCCTTTTAACATATAAAACCTTAAATGGCCAAGGTCCGGCTTACTTGTCAGAATTTATCATGACTTACAAACCACATTAAGATCTCATGATTCCGGTCTGCTTATGATTCCAAGGATTAATAAAATAACAGTGGGAGGTCGAGCTTTTAGTTACAGGGCCCCTAAACTGTGGAATGGTCTGCCTGCTACTATAAGAGATGCCCCTTCGGTCTCAGCTTTCAAATCCCGGCTGAAGACTCACTACTTCAGTTTAGCACACCCTGAGTAGAGCTGCTGATTAACTGTACATACTGCATTACTAACCCTCACCTATTCTGTTTCTCTTCTCGGTACTCAAATGTGGCTTGGTGCCACGGCCCACCTGCCAAGTTGTTTTGCCTGCCTAAGGAAAAGTCATCCCTGATGGAGGGCCGCAGGAATCAAGGGGTCTTTTCATTGGATTGGCTGGCCCAGCGCTGACTCCGCTGTGGAATGGCCAATTGGGGGAGGCAGCTTGATGGATGAGGTCTCCAGGACTCTAAACAAATCCAAATCATATTATGTGATATCATCTACAGTTATAAATTCTGCTCCATACTTGTAATATTTTTTATTTTTATACTGTATTGAGGATTTGTTCTGTTCTGTGTATTGTATTGTATTGACCCACTTCTTTTTGACACCAACTGCATGCCCAACCTACCTGGAAAGTGGTCTCTCTTTGGACTGCCTTTCCTAAGGTTTCTTCCACTTTTTCCCTACTATGGTTTTTTTTTGGGAGTTTTTCCTTGTCTTCTTAGAGAGTCAAGGCTGGGGGGCTGTCAAGAGGCAGGGCCTTTTGAAGCCCATTGTGGCACTTCTTGTGTGATTTTGGACTATACAAAAATAAATAGTATTGTATTGTAATAGAGGTTAATAGGGACCCTCAGATAAAAAGTGTGGTATAGCAGGTCCGAGGCTCAAAAAGAGGGGCCATTTTTAATAAATAAATAATGAAAGTGCTCAAACTGGGGAGCAGGAGCAGGTGCGAGCGATCTGCTGTGAAGACGCCCCGTCTCTCAGGTCATGCAAGGTAGTCAGCTGTCCATGCGTTGCCTTTCCTGCATGTGCAGGCAGTCTGATTGCCTTATTATCAGTCCAGGGTGGCAATCAGGCAATCGCAGCTGCAACTGCTCCCCCTGCCAATAAAGGGAAGCTTAAGGAATCAAGAGAAAAAGGGAACAAAAAAAGATTGGGGGGTTAAAGGACAGAGAGAAAGGCAGGAGCAGTGGTGAGCTGGTGCTTAGGAGAGAAGCAGGCAGACGGGAATGGTGCCCCAGGAGGTAGTGCATGGCCGGCATTCAGAAGGGGGCATGAGGATCACTTCTGCTGAGCTGCCAGGAGCAAGAGTGATCATTATGCTCAGGAGGATCCTCTCACCAGGTGGAGCCTGGACTGGCAGTGGTGGGCACGGGAGCAGGGTCCGGAGGATACACGGGCCAAAAATTGATGGGTGTCCACGCCTGTTGGTAGATGCCTCTCCGTGCTGCGAGGTCTTAGAAGGATAAGCCGAAGAGACATTCTTTTTTAAAGGTAAGAACTGGGGACTGAGCATTTTAAAGATGACTCCTATCTGAATTTTAACCTTGCTTTTACCTAATTTTTTTTTTTTTTTTTTCTGTTTATTGATTTTAATCTCCACCAGCACTTTGATGATTTTATGGATTTTTTATTTATTGAATTTATTTTTTAGTACTGCTCTTTAGAACACTTACTTTGTGAATTATTTTTAATAAAAGCACTGAGCACTTTGCACCTTAGCCTTGCTTCAGGTGTGTTTTGTCCTCCTCAGCCACGCTCATCTTGGTTACTGATGGTACTGACGGTGTTGGGTTCAGGAGGCTCCCATGATAGTAGAAGGAGCAAGGAGCTAACCCGCACTGTCACAAAAAGCTCAGTCTTATTAAAGTGCACCTACCCCCCGCTGTTCACAAAAGGATTTGCCATAACTGGAGTATTTAAAATATTGTAGCCACAATATGTGTGTTTGGTTTGTTGTACGCGACTGGATATTTGACCTGTGGATTATTATTAACGCAAGTACAGGTAGTCCCCAGGTTATGGACATCCGACCTACAACTTACGAACAGGGCTGTAGCTGTGACGCATGCGCCTCAGTAACTGCCACTCTGTCATCTTTGGCCTGGTAATGCTGCAAGCGGTGGCTGGACGGATGCTGGAGGCTGGAGGGGGGCAATTTCGCTGCTCACACAGTGTAGTGTCCCTCAGGCGGCTCCCACCCACCACACATGGCTGCCCCATTCGTTCTCGGTGGGCGGCTGGTAATGCTGCAAGCAGTGACCCTGTTGTGGTTGAACGGAGGCCATTGAGGGTGAACGGGGAGGCAGGGGGTGGCATTGCAGTGTGCATTGGATGGCTGCCTGTTGAATAGGGGTTGGGTGATTCACTACCCGCCTGGCCACACCGTGTTTGTTCTCGGTGGGCTAACGCTGCAGGCAGCATACTGTAGTGGAGGTGACTGTGAGGTGGGCCGGTGATGAACCGCCCGTTGATACCGCCATTCATTCTCAATAGCAAGCCTGTTTGTACTGTTACGCACATAGCAGGAAGTGGTCTTTTGTCAGTACATGAGACATGTTGACGACGGGTGCCTTCCTGCAGTGATACCGTGTACAGTGCTGTGCAGAAGAGCTCATCTTAACCTTTTGTCTTCACCCTTCAAGAATATTTCTAAAACACAAACCTGATACAAGTGCTGGTGATACAGTAAAGAAGAGAAAAACCATCACCATTGGCAAATAAAGTAGAAATAATAAAAGGTCAGAGACAAGTGAAACTCCATCATTCATTGGCAGAGCACTTGGTTACAGTCGGTCAACAATAGCATTTATTAAAATAAAGTACCTGTTCTGACTTGCATACAAATTCAACTTAAGTACAAACCTACAGTCCCTATCTCGTACGTAACCCGGGGACTGCCTATAACTGAAGATTTCTTCATTGACATTTTGTACACATTCCTTGCTGTTGTTTTAGATATTTTTCTTGGCCAGCACTACATAGTAGAATACAGGATAACTAACTGAATACATATATACAAGGTAGAGGAATGTAGGGAATGGCTGAGCCTGTCAGGAATGCATTTGTGATTTTAGCCTACTATTAATTTGTATTTCTTTTTTTTTTTTACTGTCTACCTTTTTACTTTTCTAACTGTCTTCCCAGTGACAACATTATATCATTATGTTTGAGCGGTGGCGTTCTCCACTGGTAAAATCATGGTGTAATGCCAGGTATTTTAATGCCAATGAGTGTGGCCTGAGATGTTGGCATGAAGTGTCTGAATTTCAACCAAAGACAGCAATTTTCATATTATATAAGACATTTTCATGTAAGAAGTGTAGCTTAAAGTGCTTTACAAGAGCTACAAGAAAGAACTGATTAAAATAACAAAGAAAATATATTGAAAAGTAGGTACAGTGGATGGATACTGTATTCACCCACTTGGAAGCTCTCATGATTTATTGTTATACAATATTGAATCACAGTGGATTTAATTTGGCTTTTTTGTCACTGATCAAAAAAAAACCACTTTTTATTTGTTATAGTGAAAACAGATCTCTGTAAAATACTCTAAATTAATCACAAATGTAACACTCAAAATAATTGACCACATCAGTATTCACCCACTTTAATATGACCCACCTATGTCATCACTGGTGCAACCAATTGGTTTTAGAGATCACATAATGAATTTAACAGACATCACCTGTCTGTATTCAAAGAGTTTCAATGGACTTAAATGCTCCTGTAACTGGCAGGTCCAACTTGTGGTGAGTCAGTATGGAGGCCCAACCTACACAAAGAGGACCAAAGAACTTTCCATGCAACTCCGTGAAAAGGTGACTGAAAAAGCAGTTTACTCTTTGAAAAGCTCTTTGTTCATTGATTTTTAAAGTTTATCCTGTTTCACTACTACGTGGGACGTCAGGAGCGGGGAGCCAGACACGGCCCTCCTCACTCACGCGCCAGCCTCCGTTCGAGTCTGTGTATCTTTCGCCACGTATTGCAGTGTACCTTGTCTCTGCTTAGCTAGTGATACCTTTTTGTTAAAGGATTTTTAAAGTTTGTCTTGTTTCACTACTATGCGAGCGGAATGGAGCGGAGTAGACAGTAAAAAGAAACAAACAGATAAAAATAAAAAGAGGAAATATATACAAAGAGTCCCTATCAGAATTAAGCATAAGTTAAATTACCATTAAGTACATGAACTTTATAAATCTCTAAGAGTTACAATGGTAAAACTCACAGAGTCCGATGCTATAGTCTAAGGGAAGTTTTGTTAGTGGCAAAGTGTTAATGTGGTAAAATTTAAAAAAGGAAACTAACTTGAATGGGACTATCTCTGTTAAATATTGCTTTGTTTTGTGACTAAAATGTTAAAAGACCCTTCTAATGACTCTAAATACACTTTTCCTAATATCCTGAGAAAGGCTTACATCTCCATTGCTTGCCAAATCGTTGTTCACGGTGACTAATACATCAAGGACCTCTTTTCTGTTTTTTTTTTTTTTGTTCTGGTTTTGTTTTCCCTTGACGGTGATTTGTAAGTCAGGTTAATGAATGACATTCAGCAGGTCCCATCAGAGTGTGGATGGGTCAGTAGATGAGCAGATTGGAGACAACCTGGCGCGTCTTTTATGGATGGTTCCTTTCTTGAACATTATGGTGATGGGATGGACTCAGACTTTAGGCTAAAATATCATTACACATGTTCAGTGAGTAGATGGATGAATAATCATAAGAGTCTGACATGTCTGCAAACTTAATCTCAGATTTGACCAGTTTAACAAGACACGCACTTTACCAACTTGAACTTTTAAAAATGTGGAGACCTGGCTCAAACAATACTGCAGCAGAAAAACTCAAAACTCATTTTCTAGATTCATCTTCAGAGCTAATAACTCCATTATGTTTAGTGATCACTAGGGTTTGGCTCTCTTTTAAAGACTCTTTATACAAGCTATAAAATGCCATTTGAACAACTCTTTCAACAACAGCCTTGAATTACAGACAAGATTCCTTGAGTGCTGATCTTTAGTAAGTTAAATTAGTCAAGTCTGTAACATGTATGAAGTGTGTTGATTCCAGAATCATATATTGTAGAGGCATCCGCTAATTCCAGAGAGTTACCCAGGCCAGGACATGTGGACTTGTAGTAGTGAAGGTGTTGCTTCTTTTATAATTTGTTGTTGCATGTGTTCTAATGTCTGTGGTGAGCTGTGCTGATTGCCAGCAGCAGCCAAGTGAATTTTTCCATGCTGATGTTCACTTCACTGCAATCACATGTATAATTCATTCTCTCATCACAAGTATAAAATGAACAAGAGAGGTTTTACTGTGGGAAACTCTTCCTTTTGTAAGCATTTCCCATGCCAAAGCCACATGTTCAAACACAGTCAGCAACACAGGAGTGCTGCAGGGGGCTGTACTTTCTCCGGTCCTGTTCAGCCTATACACATCAGACTTCCAATACAACTTGGAGTCCTGCCACGTGCAAAAGTTCGCTGATGACAATGCTATCGTGGGCTGCATCAGGAGGAGGAGTATAGGAACCTAATCAAGGACTTTGTTAAATGGTGTGACTCAAACCACTTACACCTGAACACCAGCAAAACCAAGGAGCTGGTGGTGCATTTTAGGAGGCCCAGGCCCCTCCCTGACCCCGTGATCATCAGAGGTGACTGTGTGCAGAAGGTACAGACCTGTAAATATCTGGGAGTGCAGCTGGATGATAAATTGGACTGGACTGCCAATACTGATGCTCTGTGCAAAAGGGGACAGAGCCGACAATACTTCTTTAGAAGGCTGGTGTCCTTCAACATCTGCAATAAGATGTTGCAGATGTTCTATGAGACGGTTGTGGTGAGTGGTGTGCTGGGGAGGCAGCATAACGAAGAAGGATGCCTCACGCCTGGACAAACTGGTGAGGAAGGCAGGATCTATTGTTGGCACAGAGTTGGACAGTTTGACATCTGTGGTGGAGCGACAGGTGCTGAGCAGGCTCCTGTCAATCATGGAGAATCCACTGCATCCACTGAACAGGATCATCACTAGACAAAGGAGCAGCTTCAGCGACAGACTGCTGTCACTGTCCTGCTCCACTGATAGACTGAGGAGATTGTTCCTCCCCCACACTATGCGACTCTTCAGTTCCACCCGGGGGGTAAACGTTAATATTATACAAAATTATTGTCTGTCTGTTATACTTTCATTGTTATCACTCTTTAATTTAATATTGTTTTTTATCAGTATGCTGCTGCTGGAGTATGTGAATTTCCTCTTGGGATTAATAAAGTATCTATCTATATGTCTGTCTGTTTATCTATCTATCTATCTATCTAAAGCCCACAGCAATACTTTGTCTCTCTCTCTCTCTCTGTCCCAGTCACTGCCTCTTCTGCTCCTCTCCGCAAGCTTCATCCTCCTTAATCCTGACTGTAACACCTTGAGTTGAAGCAGGTGGTTCCTTTAACATTGTCCCCGGAAGTACTTCCTGCGTTCCAAAAGTTTGGCCAGGGAGCACTTCTGGGTAAGGCTGCAACCTGACAAAGAAGGGTTCCCAGTCCCTGCATCACCCACTAGCGGCACCCACGGAACCCAGAGAGGCTGAGTAGAAGAACTCCAATTCCCATGGTGCCCTGCAGGAATCTGTGGCATCTCCACAAACCGAGGGGTTGCCATCTGGCGGTCCTGGGGATACAATTCCCCATAGATTCTGTCTTTTCCACCTTGAGAGTGTCCCGGCTGGGTAAGGATGCCGGCTGTCCCTCACAATATGTTGAGGGTTTATGTAAGATGCAATGTGAATCATGCACACCAAGCAGTGGTAAGCTAGCACTTAGATTATATGTAGTGTCTGGCTGATACGAAGGTACCAGACATACTTGCCAAACCTCTGACATGACAGAATTAATCCTTCTTTCTTTCTTTTGCCTGACAGGCTACATTTTAATTTGGCTCAATAGCACCAAAACTATTGATACAGAGATGTGGTACATGCTGTACCTATTTACCTACCAATTAAAACCTGCGCAAAGGAACAGATAACCCCAAGAATAAATCAGCAGCTCTTTATGTGGACATCTTTTGTGATATTCCTTGCCCAAATTGCAAACTGCGGTCGTTCTGAGGACTGAAAATGTCAGCATGCTGGTGGTTTGAAGCTCTGTCTGCAGAAGGTCTCAAGAAGGTAAGACATTTTAGATGCATACTAGTTTGTTGGCTGAAGCTGCTAGAGCTAAAGGAAGTCGAGGTGAGAATGGCATGTTTGTTTAATTCTAAATGAAACACTACAAAGTGTATTTCAAAGAACAATATTTAACCTCAAATATTTCTGTGTCTCTTCTTAACCAGTAAATTCCAAGGTGTTGATTTAGCTTCACATTCTGCTAACCTTTTGATCGTCATCAAGTTCCTAAGTTCCATACATACTGTGTAACTTTAAAATACATTTTGAATAAATCTCACAATTTGCACTGTTTTTGCAAGTTTAATGTTTACATAATTCATATCTTTTATGTTCAAATTCTGATTGGAGTCTTGTTCTCTACCCAGTAGCTGCACATGTTCTGCTGGACAAAGCAGATTCTGCAATTCATGTGTAGTCATTTACTTAAATAAACTGTGATAACATTGAAAAAGCTTATTACCTTTTAATCTTAGATCATTTTATTTCCTGTTTTTTGTAACTGAAATTCCATTTAGTAGTGCAGAAAAGATTTAACAGCAGTGCCACCTACTGCCCACGTGCACAAACTGCCTGAACTGCGTTTGCACTTTTCCAGTTGGGTTGTTTTCTTGGTACTTTTCTACGATGTTGTGAAGGATCCCTCTTCTGTGTGTCACATTCTTCACCAAGAGTCACCAGTTTTTCCTGCTAATTAACTCTTTTGCCTTAATTGTAGGTATATTTGCTATTTAAGACTCAAACCACTTAATTACAAGCTACCACATAACCAGCAACCTGTGACCCATAATAACTGAAAAAAGGAAAGGTGCAAGTCCTAGTAGTGCTAATCTGCTCAGGTCCACAAGACATTTTAATAGTTTTCTTAAAAAAAATAAAACAAAATCAACATTATTGGAAATGTCTCCTGTGGCAGAATGAGAGATTTAAATAAAGGGTTTAATTAACAAGAAGAATTAAGAAACTGGTTGGAGTGAAATTAGCTGGAGCTTGAGGCTTCAACTTAGCTGGTCATCTGTTCACATTAAATTTCTGTTTGGCTGACATTAAAGAGAAAAAAATGAAGCAATTCAAAGGAATGTATCTTAAAAAAAAAAACAAGTGAAGGACTGGAGCTGGAAACCCCTGATCTGTAAGTAGTAACCCATTTCAGCAGGTTTCACTCCCTCTGCCCAAAGGAATCTCACTACAGCACGTTATTCAACAATGGTGTAGAGCGGGGGTGTCCAATTCCAGTACTGTTGGCCGCAGTGGCTGCAGGTTTTCCTTCTAACCCTTTTCCTAATCAGTGAGCAGTTTTCACTGCTAATTAACTCCTTTTCTCTTCATTTTAATAGCCCTGTTTCTAAGGATTCAGTCCTCTGAAATTGATTTGTTTTGTTTCGTTCAGAAATGAGATGTGAAACGAGCCAACAGATGACCAGCTAAACTAGAACATCAAACTCCAGCCAATTTCACTCCAACTAGTTTCTTAATGAGAAGCTATTTTTTGCTGTTAATTGAAGCCGTTACTGAATATCATGACTTGTTGCTGCTCACATTCTGCCACAGCAGATTGTTGTTTTTCAGTTTTTTCTAAGACCATCGTCAAGATGTTTTGGTGACCTGAGAAGCCCAACATGACAGAGACCTTCAACTTTCTTTATTTTCAGGTTAGCTGGTCATGTGGCGGCTTGTTTTGTGTCTCATTATTGTTTGGCTGCTCATTAAAGAAAAAGAAACAACTAAGGGGTCTGAGTCACGTCAGTTAAAACTAAGGCAAAACAAGTTAGTCGGCAGCCTAAATAGCTCACTGATTAAGAAGATGGTTAAAATGAAAACCTGCAGCCACTGCGGCCCCCCAGGACCAGAGTTGTACACCCTTGGTGTAGAGCGTCCATGTTCATTTGACCTTGAGTTCAACTAGACTAATGGTAGAGTTCTCTGATAAAGGAGCACAGGAATCAGCGTGTAGAAGGGTCCTTTCATCGAATTGGCTGGTCCGGCACTGACTCAGCTGTGGAATGGCCAGTAGGTGGGGAAGCAGTCTGATGGCCGAGGTCTCCAGGACTCTGAACAAATCGGAATCCTATTATGTATTTTGCTCTGTACTTACAATATAACAGTATAATAGTAATATTACATTGAGGATTACTTGTGCTCTGTTTTATGTGTTGTATTTACCCCATTTTTTGGTAGCCACCGCACACCCAACCTACATAGAAAAGGGTCTCTCTTTGAACTGCCTTTCCCAAGATTTCTTCCATTGTTTCCCTACAAGGGTATTTTGGGTGTTTTTTGTTGTCGTCTTAGAGAGTCAAGGCTGGGGGCCTGTCAAAAGGCAGTGCCCGTTAAAGCACACTGTGGCACTTGTGTGATTTTGGGCTATACAAAAAATAAATTGTATTGTATTGTAGAGCACTATGCTGTGTACATTCAAACTACCCATAAGCCATCATGAACGTGTCGTATAGCATCATCTTCTACCTATTGTGATTACAACATAATTTTCAAATTGCCTTTCCTTTTTGATTTACTCTGTCATTATAACAGTATTGATCAGAGTTACCCACAAATTAATGCTATTCTATGAGCAGTTGTATTATCTTAATTTAAATGCATTATTTCTTAATTTGCTGCCCTCATTTCGTAGGAATTTGACATGTTCATTGTCAGAATTGGTTATAGATCTATTCTGGTTTTCAGCCACTGTCATGATGATCTGCTTTATGAAACACAAAGTGAGGTGACTTCTTCTCAGAGGAATGGTACAAGTTTTGTAGCCAGGTGTTCTGTTATTCTCACCGGTGTACACCGGCAACACACCATGAGGTGCGGAGTCAACTTCGTCACTGTTGAGATTGAGGCACCACACTGGCCACTAAGCTCGCATATGCCAGAAAACACAAAGTAATACAATTTCTCATTGATGAGCACTATAGTTCCATGGACATTGGAAATCTGTGTGCCAAGGTGCATTGATGATTGCAGTTGTGGTAGCTTATGGTGGTCCAGCACTGTATTAAGACAACGTATGCATTTATTTTGTCTGTTGCCTTTATGTATAGTGCCTATAAAAAGTATTCACCTCCTTGAAAGTTCTCAAGTTTGTGTTTTCTAATTAACTAGCAAAATACCCGCGCTTCGCAGTGGAGAAGTAGTGTGTTAAAGAAGTTATGAAAAAGAAAAGGAAACATTTTAAAAATAACGTAACATGATTGACAATGAAATTGTTTTGTCATTGTCATGAGTGTTGCTGGCATATATATATATATATATATATATATATATATATATATATATATATATATATATATATATACACACATATATATATATATATATATATATATATATATATATATATATATATATATATATATATATACATATATATATATATATATACATATAAATATATATACATATATACACATATACATTTTTACATATATACAGGTACTGTATATACACTTTCGGTACCCGGCCGGGATGCCCAGGAGGACCGGAGGAGGGCTTGTGCCTCCTCCAGACCGCGAGGGGGCGTCCGCCCTGGTTATGTTGGGGGCCTCGGGTTAAGGGCTTGGAAGCCCAGCCCTGTAGGGACCCGTGGCCACCGCCAGGCAGCGCCCCAGTGCCTGAATATCCCGGGAGCCCAGCTCCGCCACACCAGGAAGTGCTGGGGGGAAGATGACAGGGGACACCCGGACGGCTTCCGGGTGCACAGCCGGCACTTCCGCCACACTGGGGCGTAACTACGGAGGAATGCAGGGAAGCAGCTGGAGCCCATCCGGGTTCCTATTTAAGGGGCCATCTCCCTCCAGTCATCGGCGAGAGTCAGGTGGAAGAGGACGGAGCTGACAGAGAGGACAGGAGGCGGCCAGGAAGGCACAAAGACTGTGAGGCCTGGACATTGGGGGAGCGGTTCAAGAGCCACTGGGGTTTGTGGTGCACGTGACTTTATTTGTAAATAGTGTGAATAAACAGTGTGTTGGGATTCAACAACGATGTCCGTCTGTGTGTGTCCGGGCCAGCGTCCACAACACATATATATACAAATCTACATATATATATCTACATATACAGTATATATTAGGGGTGGGACTCAATTAAAAAAATTAATCCAATTAATTAGAAGCTGTGTAATAATTAATCGCATGTAATCGCACATGTAAATTTGCCCCAAATAGCAAATGTTTTTTTTTTTATTTAAAAGGGTTTTAGTGGGCGACAGAATCAAATAATAGACATGGACATGAATATTGTAAACTCAAGCTCTTTTAATTTCTGAAAAAAAAATGCTTTTAAACTGCATTTGAATTTAAAACAGAAACAAAAATATCATCCCTGGTTAAAATTGGGCAGACTTAAAAATAAAGTGGTAGTTTAAGTACTCTAAGTACATTTTCAGAATAGTATTGTCTTTAAATAATAATAACCAAAATTTCAACATAAAGTGCAGTTTCTCTTCTTAAAAAAATAAGTCAGAAACATAAAAGGTAATTTGACCAACTTAATCTTTAACCTTAGCCAAAATAATTTTGTACATTAGGCTAAAACAGTGTGATCATTGAACATTTTGTAATTAGATGTACAGTAATTAGAATTACTAACGGTCACGGAAGTCCAATGATCCCCAGTAAGAGCCACAAAGTCCGCTTTTCTGTAATGCATCTAATTTTGCTTGCTTTTCAGTGTGCACAAAACCATGCTTTTATCAAGGCATCGGTCGGGTAGTTTTTTGAAATGAAATTTTCCTCCGATCAGTTGTAGGAACGCGCTTCATTCCGACTCTAACATTTTTGTAGCTCTGATGTGTGCATCAGTGTAATCGATGTACCAGGAAATCATGCATTGACAAAAGTTCCCCTTTGCTTGGAATTGAAAGTGTGATTAAATACGTTATTTTTTGTTATGGAGTACATGCATCGAAGCTTCTCAGCTGTGCTTGTGCTAAGAAAAAGAAAGATTTTAAAAATAACGTAACATGATTCTGCATTTACCGCATATTTTTTCATACGTCCCAAACCAAGGAGATGCGAGGTTAAAATGAATCGGGAAGCGCACGTACATACTCAGTACACCCCCTCTCGGGAATCGAACCTCAGATGTCAGCGCTAGAGGCAAAGCCTCTACAATTGCGCCACGGCGTGTGGCTTATCTATTTGAGAGTATGTAGATCAGGGTATATATATATATTCGCAGCGGAGAAGTAGTGTGTTAAAGAAGTTATGAAAAAGAAAAGGGAACATTTTAAAAATAACATAACATGATTGTCAATATACAGTAATTGTTTTGTGAGTGTTATGGGTGTTGCTGTCATCAAGGATTTGATTATCATTATTTCTTTCAATCAGGTTTGTATTTGTAGGATGTGTTGTGTTCAAGTTACATTCCGTGTTTGTCAATCGTTGTAAAGATAACAGGTTTCATTCATCGATTCGTTTCTTACTGCATCAATAAACAGCTCGTCTTCTTCTTTATCTGAGATGTGACACACTACATGCACGGGTTTTTTTTTTTACACTGTCTTTCTTTAGCGGGACATTGACTTTTTCCACCGTGTGCTTTGTTTCCGCAGTAGTTGCACTTATGAATATGCTTGTATGTATCAGACGCTTCATATTTTTTTGCTGCCTTCTCAATTGTGTAATTCGGTTTTTGTTCAGCACTCTTTGGAACTGTTGCTTTTGTCTGTGCACTCGCCAGTTCACGTGAGCCTTCGGTGTACATGCATCGAAGTTTCCCAGCTGTGCTGGTGCCATCTCGTGCGATGTCCACGGCTGTATTTAATGTTAGCTAAGACCCGGCACTTAAAAGTTTCTCTCGCAGTTTCGCTGAGTTTGTGTCAAACACCACCCTGACCATCTCATCTTTCTCTGCATAAGCACAGTCCTTAACCCGTGAATATTTAGCAACAGTGTTTCTATTGGATTGCCGCTGACGGACGGCCTTATATGGGCAGGCACTAAATTACAAACGCCAGCGGCAGCCTGTCTATGAACTTAATTTAAACTTTAGGTTTACACCATGCTTTGTTTCCGAAGTAGCAGCACTCATAAATATGGTTTTATATGTCAGTCGCTCGCTTCTTATTGTTTCGCTGCCTTCTCAATTATATAATGCATGTTTTCTTCAGCGCTTTTTTGAGCTCTTCCTGGTTTTCTACGTACTGCATTGATAGTCAGTTCACGTGATTACGTGGGAAGCGTGATGACGTCACACGAAACTCCGCCCCCCACGGCCATCCCGCTCAACTCCATTACAGTATATGGAGAAAAATAGCTTCCAGTTATGACCGTTACGCGTAGAATTTTGAAATGAAACCTGCCCAACTTTTGTAAGTAAGCTGTAAGGAATGAGCCTGCCAAATTTCAGCCTTCTACCTACACGGGAAGTTGGAGAATTAGTGATGAGTGAGTAAGTCAGTGAGTGAGTGAGTCAGTGAGGGCTTTGCCTTTTATTAGTATAGATATATACACATATCCACATATATATATATACACATATATATATACATATCTACATATATATATATATATATATGCACATACATACATATATATCTACATATATATATATATGCTTTATATAGCAAAATCCCTGCGCTTCGCAGTGAAGAAGAACTGCTTTTAAATTTTTATTAAGAAGAAAAGAAAACCTTTTTAAACTGAGGGAAAATATACCAATAACTATCTGTTAAGGAACTCTTTGTATACCACATTGTCAGTTCAGCACTCCAGCTGTGCACTGAGATTACTTTTGAGAATGCAGCTTATAGTTGTCCAGGAGGGAAGCAATGTTACCTCAAATCAATGGCAACCTTTCGTAGGGTCTGTCCCTGAGACTTATTAATTTTCATCGCAAAGCAGCCCCTTACTGGAAATTTGAGGCATTTGAATTGAAATGGGAGATCAGATGGTATAACGGTGATGCGAGGAATACATTCAGAGTGTTGCGCTCTGCTGTTTTTTTGTGTAGCTGCCTTCACACAGCTTCTCCGCTGCTTTATAAACGAACGCCATATAAGGCCATTGTTTCTCCTTGCTTCACGGTTCTGTACTGTTTTATTGTTCGTTTTTTACGATTCTCATAGTTATTGTGTAGCTATTTGAGACTTACTTTACTGTTCAGGTACCCATTTCCTTTATTTAATCCGTGGCTTGTACGCGTTATTTTTGTTAGTTTATTACGATTATAGATATTTATTGATTCCCTTCTTTAGCTGACTGCCTGTTCATATAAGACGCTCCGCTGGTTTTTTGTGAAACAGCCTTTACACAGCCTCTCCACTGTTTTATTAATGAACGACATATAAAGTCATCACCTTGTCAAATGTGTAATGCATTTTTTGAACAGGTTTGATGCATGGAAGTGATCACTCGTACTGCGTTCTGTAAGTTCACGTGAGCTGCTCTTTTGTGTGATGTTGCGATGTCCACGGCTTTATTTAATGTTAGCTAAGACCCGGCACTTAAAAGTTTCTCGCTACAGCAATTTTAACTCTGTTACAAACTGATCCAAAGTCTCGTTTATACCTCGTGTCTTCTCATTAAACTTGTATCTCGTGAATAAAGTATTCAGCGTTTTTCTTCAGCGCTCTTTGGGAGCTCTTCCTTCTTTTCTACATACTGCGGTCACAGTCAGTTCACGTGATTACGTGGGAGGCGTGATGATGTCACACGCAACTCCGCCCCCCACGGCCGTCGAGCTAACGTCCATTTCAGTGTTTGGAGAAAAATAGCTTCCAGTTATGACCATTATGCGTAGACTTTCGAAATGAAACCTGCCCAACTTTTGTAAGTAAGCTGTAAGGAACGAGCCTGCCAAATTTCAGCCTTCTACCTACACGGGAAGTTGGAGAATTAGTGATGAGTGAGTGAGTGAGTTGAGTGAGTGAGTGAGTGAGTGAGTGAATGAGTGAGTCAGTGAGGGCTTTGCCTTTTATTAGTATAGATTCACAAAGATTAGTTAATGAGTCTTTTTTCTGATAATCAGTGTTAATAAAGCCAAATGAAATCCACTGGTGATTCGATGTTGTATAACAGTAAAATATGGAAACCTCCATGGGCATTAATACTGTATGAATACTGATATTGAATTTATCTGTTTGTGATCCAAGCCGGAGTACCGAGAAAGACCCTATGAAGAAATTCTAGCTCTTCTACACCTCTAAGCCGGGTTGAAGTCTAAGGTATCAACGCAGACCTCAGCATTATCGTTTGCAGTACACCATGCAATGCATATGTCTCTGTTATATGCCATTTGGTAAGGCATTGGTAAAAGCAGTGATCATTTTTGTGATACGCCATCTGCTGGAACGAGAAGTGCAATGCATTTTATTACTAAAAATGTTTGTGAGGCGCCATCTTTTGGAATGACAGAGACATAGCAGCCGGACAAAAAGACAGTCAGTCACACAGACATCCTTTTATTGAGGTGGAAATTGTATTTGTTTAAAAATGCTTCCACCCATCAACTATTCACACATTCACCTCCTGGGCCTTCCTCCTATTTCATCCATCATTCCAAAGACCAACAGGTGAAGTGTGTATGTTAGCCCTGGACATGTACAGTATGTGCTGTAATTCAGCCATGTGCATTGGTGGTCTATTCAGGGATGCTTTCTAATTTGCACCTGATTATTTAAAGATGTTATCTGGCCACTTGTGACCCCACATAGGAGTAAGAGGGTCTGGAAAGTGAATACATAATTGAACTGAGTATGTCTGATAGCTCTATAAGCCTCATCTGTATGGTTTCATTTTTTTGTTGTACAGTACCTCTAAAATGACTCAGATAGTTTCTGGAAATCATTAATGTTTCTCAGCTCTTCGAGCAAATTGCCAAAAAATTCCAGAATGATTGCAAATGCCTCAGAGATGTTGTGGCTAAACTGAAAAGCTTGGCATTCCTGACCACTTCTCTTGTGCAATGTTAACCATGTGTTTTAAACAGAGCCTGGAAAGTTATTTTGGCTACAGTGTTTGTGTAATTGACACTGTCAAAATGTATCTTGGGGAAGAAATAAATAAATGTTTTTACTGTACCTTTTGGCCCTCTTGTTAAGATTGGTCTCAGGCTGTGAGGCTAAGGATCTGCACTGGTATCCCTAAGGTTGCAGTTCGAATCCCCATCACTGCCAAAAGAGATCCTACTCTGCTGGGCCCTTGAGCAAGGCCCTTAACCTTCATTGGCTCCAGGGGCGCTGCACATTGGCTGACCCTGCACTCTGACCCCAAGCAGTATGCGGAAACCAAGTAATTTCCTTTGGGATTAATAAAGTATAATAAAAAAAAAAAATCGGTGTCATTCGTCATCTTTCCCAAAGCAAATCTGCTCTTGAGTGCTTCGCTGTCTAGTTGCCTCACAAGAAACAGTTCTGTTCTTCACTGACATACAAACTGTTAGGCATTACAAGTCTTTCTCAGAGCACTTATGACATTAATAAAACAAAAAAAAATATAGATGTACAAATAGTGTAGCCATTTTGAATGACACTTGCTATATGCTGTCAGACATGGGCGCCTGAGGATCACCTTCATGGCTCTTTCAAGGAGTGCTTTACTATACCATGGTGGCTGCTGTCATTACCTGTCTTGTCTTTTCTCTCTGCAGCTTCGAGAAGACATCCAATGAGGGCATCTGACCTGCCTCCAATGCCCAGAAAAGGCCACGGCCCTTCCATTTGAAACCCTCTAAGTGCGAGTGTCCTCAGAAAGGGGTGCCTCATTTGGACCCGAGCTTCCGGAAAGGTGCCGGTTAAGGCATTATGAAGGCCAGCGAGCCATTTTTTTGTTGGGTTTTTTATGGTGCCATCATGCACTTATTTTGGTTTAATCATAAAATGAAATGGGGCGGCCTGGCTGGCTCCCCAACCCCCTCTTGGGATCCCTAGAAGTTGTTCAGACCATGACAAGGCAATATGGTTGACACGACTGAGGATTTACAAAAAAGGAGAGGTTTGTGTTGTTTATCTCAGCCAACTAATAATACAAGAATTTGTTTCAATCAAGTAAAACTTGTACTGTTGTTCTTAGTCCACACAAACACAGATAAATCTGAACACACGTCTTTTTTGATTTATTTGGTTGAAACAATGTTCTTGACTATTGAACATAATTCTTTTTAAAAACTCTCCTCAAAATGTATAAAAACTCTGGATCGCCTGAAGCAGTGCAGATGGAGAAAATGGAGCTTTTTAAAAACTCTGATGTGTGATTGCCATGTGATCACATGTTGACACCAGTTTTTTGGTAACAATTGTCCTCTTTACTGTGGAGATAGTCGTCTCCTAACTTCTTTGTTTCAGTCAAGATTCAGCATGCCTCAAAAGACCTGAATATATCACAATATTGGTTTTCCAAGGCTCTAGTTACCTTATATTCATCTGTAATGTTTAAAAGCAGTTGTACTCTATCATTTGCCGCAACAAAAAACTTACATTTTTTTGTTGCTTTTGTTAGATGCTTTTTTTGTTTTTTGCTCATTCTTTCAGCATTTTGATTTACTTTGGGTTAATAAGAATTTTAACAAGTGAAAGAAAACATTTCACCTGTCTTAGCATTGTTACATTTGTTACTTGTGTCATTTACAATGGACTTTATAATACTACCAATGGTGTATACATTTTTAAACTATCTTCATCCTTTCTATATTTTGGAGTGCCTTTCTCCCGACATTCCAAGTCGTAACCTTAAATCCCCTAATGCTGGTCTGCTTACTCTTCAGAAAGCTAAGCATAAAAGAAGGGGTGAGGCCATCTTAATAGACTACACATGCATGGAGTTATCACATTGTGCAATGAATTTCCAATCATCATTAATCTTTACTTTTCTCTATTTTCTGTTTTGGTTTTTCTACCACCCCTTGATAAAAGCACAGTGCAGTCACCTGTGATGTTTGAATGAAAGTGACCACCCTAACTTTCCATTATGAGACCAACTGCATTGAACCCTGAAAAACAATGAAGGAGCTACATGAGAACATGTGTGTTACGTGGAATACCCAATGGGGGTTGGGTAGTCTTTTAGCCTTGGAACCCCTGCAGATTTTATTTTTATTCTCCAGCTTATGGAGAGTTTCATTTCTCCTGTTTTCCCCAGTCATCTGACCTTATCTTCTTTAGACAAATTAAAAATTGATTCTATGTACTCTACTTTTCTATTAATTATATACCTTCTTTTTCTCCTTCTTTCGGCTGCTCCCGTTAATGGGTGTCACACACGCGATTAGAGGACAGCTGAAGGGCCCGACAGAGAGTGAAAACACACCGAAGCGAGGTTTAAGACAACATTTTCACTAGAAAAAAAGGAAGAAAAAACCTCGCACCTTGAATTCCACGCCAGAAAACATTGCTCCATCTCATGATGAAACTTACGTGTTTTCGTCCGTCCAGCTCTGATGACGTCACTTCCTGTCGACCCTTCCGATGACATTACTTCCATCACCCCTTCCTTCCGTCTACTACCAATTTAAATCATATAAATTGCTCTGTTTGTACAAACTCATTTGTCAACTGGTTCTTTCATGAACTTGACCATTATTTCAGTGCATACTGACTTGGTTTGTACATCAGTACCCAGGGATGGTTCCCCAACCCTTAATCTGTTTTCCATCTCGCATTTATTTCTTCAAAGGGGTTGCCAGAGTGGATCATCTTTTTCCATATTTTATTAATTATATATATATATATATATATATATATATATATATATATATATATATATACATACATACATACATACAGTGGAACCTCTAGATATGAGTTTAATTCGTTCCAGCACTGAGCTTGTATAGCGAATTTCTTGTATCTAGAACAAAACTTCCCCATTGAAAAAAATGGAAATCCAGTTAATACGTTCCGCACCCTCAAAAATATCAACATAAAAATCAATTTTCATATTGTAATCGTTTTAGTTAGCCAATAAAAGGTGCCATTTTGCTTGGCTTTTCTCTATATTCATAATGGCTAACACGGTACAACACCCTAGTACTCCTCTTGAGGGCAATCGTCTCCTATTCTCCGTCTGCATGTCCGCAATATTTTGGATACGCTTATACGGCGAACTGCTACAGCGAAACAATGAAATCACAAGCGCACAAACGCGTAGATCCTCACGCTACGGGAGAACAAGTGACACTGAGTGAGCTGACGGGCTGGCAGCGTCAGCTTGGGTGAATCCCCGAGTCGAGGCGGATTGGGAAACGCGTCACGCATAACCACAGCCTGGCTCGTGGCTCGTTACGCGAGCCAATGCTCGTATTTAGATCCGAATTTTTCGCTCTTTTCCTCACTTTCCTCTTATCTTGAATTTCTCTTCATTTGAGTAGGCAGTATAGTGTAGTGGTCAAGGCACTGGACTTTAAACCCTGAAGTTGTGGGTTCAAATCCTGCTACCGACACTATGTGACAATGACAATGAGCAAGTCACATGACCTGCCTGTGCTCCAATTGAAAAACCAAAGGAAATGTAATCAATTGCATTATAAATGTTGTAAATCGCCTTGGATAAAGGCGTTAAACCAATTTGTTTTTCTTTTCTTGTAACTATTTATTTGACATGTAATGCACTTTGAGCTACATCCTATGTATGAAAATGTGCTAGAAATAAATGTTGTTATCTTAAATCTAAAATAATCTTAAATACAAACACCGAGATGGGCAGACTAAGTCAAATAACAAACAACAGTTAAGCCGAAGAATGGGTCAATTTATTCAACAATCAAAGCTTGTACCACCATGTCTTTGCATGTTACGCTGAGTGGGTAGGGGTAGTCAAATGACAATATGCTTTGTGACAATGACAGACAGGTGCCTGGGGGTAAATCTTCTGCAGGCACAATAATGAGACAGCATCCTGGGAGGAGGCTGACAAGGTGACTTCAAAGTGCTGATAGGCAGCATGTTAGTGTGTGCCTCTATGTTAAAGATTCCTGACCTTCTAACAGATGGAATAAGGTCAGAGGGGTCTGTTAGGATTTGTTGAGATAGTAGGCTATAGCAAGAGCTGTGTTTTGATTGGTGAATTGTTAGTAGTGGGGGTGCTCATAGTGACAACTTTGCACATGAACCACAGGATTCCCAAGGCAAGCAAAGTGCATGCTCAAAGTTGTAAATATGTGCATCTGTGACAGACGTGAGTGCAAGAAAAGGTCATAATGGCCATAATTATTGCACAAAGATTCTTTAATTCAAGAAGCACTGAATTCATTATCATCTCATGTATCTGCATCTGACATGTAGGATCTGCTCTGATTGTGAACAGACTGTAAGCAAGCCAGGAAGAATAGTTAGGGCACAAGCCAGGCTACCCTGTTTAATCATTGGCTTTGAGCCACAGAAAATAAAACAAAAAATATGCTTAACGCTTTTGTGCTTAAATTCAATAACATAACCACGGCCAAATCATCAAATTAAGCAAGCAGAAGACATGTTGGGTTAAAAGGAGCTTTGCCTCTTTTGCCATTTGTTTCCAGATTGAGCCCCCATTCTCCAGGGGCAGCTCGATTTTATAATATCCAGGCTGGAAGGGGCAGAACCATCTTGGGGGCTGAAGGCAGGTGCCAGGCGTCATCCAGGGGGCAGTCTGTAAGAACTGCAAGAGGGAATGTGTTAGTGACAGCGCCCCTTCTTGCTGTAGGGTGATACTGCTTACCTCGACAGAGACAGGAAGATGACCCCCAGGCACAAATGTGTGACAATGCCTAGAAATGTAGCACTTAATGGCTGAAGATTTACATTTACTATACAGATGATTCACCATTCAAAACACAGTGCTCGCTAGAGCCAACCTTCTCAAGTTTCACAGGTGAAAATGACAATTTTCATTCACTTCATATTTCATGTTGTGTGCGAGGTCACTGAAATAAATAAATGAAGAAATAATTAAATAAATATATAAACAAATAAGTAACAAAAACACAGTTTCTGATGCATTTAAATTATTTATGATCACATATTATTGTGTTTTTATCTATCTATTTAATGTTGTCCAAAATATAAATATACTGTACATCTCTCTTATATAAAAAAATCCTACAACAAGACTTTTTTGAAGAGATTTTTTTAAGTCCCGTGAGACAAGACTTTTGACATGAGAATTTTTCAAGTCATGCCCTCCTCTCAACCCCGCACACGGTCCACTCACATCTCTTTCGTGTGAATGCTTTTGGCTGGCACATTTCCTGCTCTCTCATCTCTTATAAATTTTTACGTTTTCTTCATTTTAATTTCCCAATTAAAGAAGAAGTATTATGTCCAAATGTTATTGTTGAATTTCATCCCAAAGGGATATCAACAGAACACATGAGTACACGGGCAATCATAGTATCGAGAAACGATGAAGTCAGACAAATTAATGTGAAAATTATCGATCAGTTACAAAGCAAACTGGTTAAATGCAATGTGCTGAAACAGTTAGTGGTGATAGTGCAGAAGATTAAAACATCAACGTACAATATTATGAAGAATAACTACAACCGCTAACACCGTCTAGTCTTCCACCGCCTGAATTACTGTTTAAAGAAGGGTGTATCCAAGAAAGGTAATGTAGTACATCTTCCTTGGATAACATTAGACAACAAAAGAGATCTTGATATGCCATTCGTTTTAAAACATTAACAGTTTCCCATTAGAATACAGTAGATTTTGCAAAGACTAGCATTCGAAAATGTCTGTTTATTTATTAGCGAGAAATAAACGAAATTCTTTTAACGATGCAAGTCTAAACACGGAATCAAAATTCAATACGATATTGATGGAAATTTAATTCAAAAAATTGTTTTTACTGAAGTTTTACAGTAAAAGTGTAAGTTTAAAAAATATTTACATGTTAATTTCAAAGCCAAACAGAACAAAATCGTATAACACAACATGATAATTTACTTTCAAATTATTACGTTTTACTATTTTTTAATATGGTTAATCACTCACTGTAACGTAAAATAATTAATTCTATTATGCACATGTGACAATTCCCATGAAAATAACAATCTGTTTAATTTGTACAACTGCATCCCCATACGCGATCGGCAGAACTGCAAAGTGACTTGCGTGTTGTGCCGGCTCGGGAGTTGGTAAGCAAAGCGAGCAGGTGGTAAAGCCCCCTAATATATTTTATATAAAATATAAATATTTATTTACTTAATGTTGTCCAAAATAATATAGCTCTGTTAGATTATGATGCAGTCCCATATTACTATTACATTATTGTATTGCATGAAGTTTATTGTTCAGATTTATATCAATTGTGAATATTTTCTCTGTAATCATTCAGATAATTCCAATATTAGAGGGACACAAAATCACATTATAGTATCCTCCATTACCTTGATTTGGACCAGCTCAGGTCATATGGGTATTGAGCTTATAGATCTCTTTATATAAATAAGTCACAGATCGGAAGAGTATTCTAAACATTAACTTTTAAAATTGAGTTACATTAACTCAACACCCCTCAGCTACCGACTTCGGAGAGCTATGTGTTTAGTATGAAGTAGTGCCTTGTGCATCTTGACAAAGACAAGAAATAAATAAATAAGCGACCTGAGAAGCTTATTTTATAACAAAATTATTGAAGTCCACTTAAGTTCCAAAGGCCAAAAGATTGTGCATTCTACGTAACATAAATGTTCTCATGTACCTCCTCATAGTTTTTTAGGCTACAACCTAGAGGCTTCAATGCATGGAACGTTAAGGTGGATCATTTCCTATAAGGGAAACTTTGTTTTTTAGTTCTTAGATAACATACAGTAAGACATTGCTTTCCCAGTGAGTTATGGGAGGTAGCTTAGGATTCTTAAAGCTGAGTAAGATAAGCCAGTTGTTGTATAGGATATCACAACAGATTTTTTCATTGCATTTTCGTATCTCATCTAATGATATGGCAAAAAATGCTGTTAAATATTTACCTGAAATTGTCAATCCAACACTCTTTGACAGATAAGCAAATATTTTCTTCAAAATAGTGTGAGTGTGGGAAATTCTCAAGACATGTAACCTAGTAAGGCCAATGCCTGGCGTCATAGTTGCAGTTATGATCCTGTAACTGCTAGATTTTAAATTATTTTAATCGGGATAAATGTGTGCGTGCATTGCACAATTTTATGATGAATTATGCCATGATTTGCTCAGATTAAAGAAGAACGTACATACAGTATGTATGTTGAAAACTGATGAATTGTATTCCTTATCTGAGATTCTAACTAAGATGTCCCTTTCCCTTCCTTGCCTAAGACTGTCTAGGGATATGCATCTTAAAATTTGCCGATGGAATCTGAAAATGTTACCAATATCCTCATCACTACTAGATAGTAAAGATTCCTTCATACATACTGACAGAAGGATTAGGGTAGATGGGCAGATTCCTTTCCATCATGTTTCTAACTTGAACATGTAAATAACAGCGTGTTATTGAAAGGTAATATTTGAAACAGAGTTGCTCAAATGATGCATACATATTGTCCACATCAAAGTTTCAAAAACTCCAAACAGCAAATGTCTTCAGTGGATTATTTACTGTGTTTTTTAAAAAGGCCGGAATAAATTATTATTGTGGACAGGAACAACTGACAATAGTGTCTTGGCTTTAAAGTGTTTCCTACATTGATAGCATATGAATGTTGCACTACTGAATTACTGGTAGATTGTAGATAATTAGGAATTGCAGTAGCACAGAGCAAGGCCAACTGCCAAAGGGTGAATCAGGAACTCGTCTCAATGGCTAATCAAGCAGGGACAGTTTTGTTACTTTCTGGTTCATTCCCTTCTTGTAAAGCAGAGATAGTAGTAAAACTGGAATGTCATGTTACACCCTGCTTTGGATATTTGTAGAGCTATCTTCGTAACAAATTGTCATTTTGCATTTGAAATAAACATAAAATAATGGATTTGTTAATATATAGCGAAAAAAATTAAGGGAACACTTAATCATCTCAGTCCAACAGTAAGTCAGTGGTGTTAAGCATAAGCAATTATGAATCAATGTCACCTGCTTTGGTGCATATGAAAGTGAAAACAGGTGAACTGATGCGGCAACAGCAAGACGCTCCCCAAAAAGGAACTGGTTTTGCAGGTGGTGACCACAGACAGCTGGTCTCTCCTCATCCTTCCTGATGGATTCTTCTCTAGTTTTGCATTTTGCTACTGTCCTTGTCACTACTGGTAGCCTGAACCGGTACCTGCAGCTAATTCAGGTTGCACAGGTAGTCCAGCCCTTCCAGGAAGTAACATCCATATATGCTGCCGCAAGAAAGTTTGCTGTGTCTTCCAGCACAGTCTCAAGAGCATGGAGGAAATACCAGGAGACGGGCTGTTACACAAGTAGAGCTGGACAAGGCCGTAGAAGTACATCAACCCTGCAGCAGGACCAGTATCTGCTCCTTTGTGCAAGGAGGAACAGGAGGAGCACTGACAGATTCTTACAAAATTACCTGCAGGGTTTATTGTAGCTACTGGTGTGTTCACAGCCCATCACAGTGTAGCTCGACTGGCATTCACAAGAGAATACCACAATTGGTAGCTCTGCCATTGGAGCCCTGTTCTCTTCGTAGATGCGAGCAGGTTCACAATGAGCACATATGACAGACGTGAAGGAGTCTGGAGATGCTGTGGTATACGTTATGCAGCCTGCAACATCATCCACCCTGACCAGTTTGGCGGTGAGTCAGTGATGGTCTGGGGAGGCATATCCTTGGAGGGTTGCGCAGACCTCCACGTGCTAGGCTACGGTACCCTGACTGTTGTTAGGTATTGTGATGAAATCCTCAGAGCCATTGTTAGACTTTATGCTGGTGCAGTGAGCCCTGGGCTCCTTCTGATGCTGTACAATGCCTGGCCTCATGTGGCCAGAGTGTGTAGGCAGTTCTTGGATGACGAAGGCACGTTATGTATCGGTGCATCAGATTAGCCACCCAGACTGTCCAGGAACGCACAGATGCCCTAATCCAAGTCTGGGATGAGATCCCACAGGACACCATTTGCCATCTGATAAGGAGCATGCCCAGATGTTATAGGGAGTGCATACAGCCACATGGGGGCCATAAACACTACTGAGTCACATTATGAGTTGACGTGCTGAAATTCATGCAAGTTGGATCAGCCATTGATTTCAGTTTTTGACTTAGATATTCAAATCCAGTCATCAATGGGTTGGTGATTTTGGTTTCCATTGACCATTGTTACATCATTTTGTTTTCACTGAATTACATAGTGTTACTCAGTAAAGATTTTCCATTTGAATATTTCATTCAAAGGATCGGATATGTGATTTAAGTGTTCGCTTAATTGTTTTGAGCAGTGTTCTTAGGGATACTATGAAAACAACATAGGGAATTTGAAAGAATATTCATTTTAACATCATCAATGAACGATTTGTATGGCAGTGAGGAGTTGACATTTGGTGATGAAGAGCTCCATGTCATCAGGAGAGAGGGATACATTTTGTCCAGTTTCTTCCCTTATGATCCACTTTATCTCTGACTCTGTTCAGTGGCAATTCCAAGTAAGAAAATGTATTCATGGTGCGTTTGGCGACCAAGTTAAGTGATATGAAAGTTTATACATTTCAAATTTTTTAGTTACTTTATCTAGAATCAGTTATCACAATTTTGTTTATTAGGTATTTTTGTAGAAATGAGTCATATTCAAAAATAACAGAGCTAATAGAATGTAATTACACATGTTAGTAGATTACATTAAATACATACTTTTTAAAAGCACTTTGTAATGTCATGTAGTTAAAAATATAGCCTAATAGGCTTTTTGTGAATCAATAGCTTTCTTAGACAGTAGATTCTAATTCAAGTGATGTAAAAACGGCATCGATTGATGTATTTAAGTGGTGGAAGGTCTGTGACTAAAAATCACTGTCGGTATTACTCTTTGAAAGAAGAAAACCAATTGAAATAAGACCCACATGTAGCTATTAATATTAGTTAAAATACAGTAATTGAAAACTTTATAAATAACTAAGAACTTGGAAAGGAATTTGATTTATTGCATAATGGGAATACCAAAGCTGACAATCATCTTAAAAAATGTAATTCCAATCTGAAAATATACAAAAGCAAAAGTGGCTCTTTGGGCAATAAAAAAAAACTGTAATCTTAGTTAAGTTTGTTGAAGTTACTGCTAAGTGACCCATTTTTCATGCATGAACTTTCATTGTCTATGGTAAATAAGGTACAATTAGCCTTCCTGCACTATAGAAAATGTGTAGCATGGTGCAGAATCTTATTGTGTGCTTGATCTTCTGCCCATATCAACTGCAGTTTCATTTCTAAAGCTGCAAATAAGTAACCAGCCGAGTAAGTAGCTAATGTGTTTATATCACTTAGGGGAGGTGCGCCTTTACTCTGTTTTGCTGCAGGCCGATAATGTTAGTTCTTTAAAATAACAAACTACAGATAATATTAGTTCAGTCAATTCAGTTTTATATATGCCTACATAATTGCTTTCTTCTTCCATAAATTTCTAGAAAAGTTACTTTTTTGTAGTGTTATAGTTACCTTACCTAAAGAAGCAGGAGCGGGTGCTGCTGTATGAGGGGCTTCCTCCCTTTCCCTCTTGTTGAATTGTGGATCCAAGCAGCTATCAGATGAATGAAAGACAAAGATGTATAAAATATACAAGTTGCCGCTGTGCAAATGTAAACTTGAAACAGGAACCCAATCCACACTTGAAGTCTCACAGAGCATATCTCTGTTTTAAGACAGACAAGTTTGCAGATTTGCCAATGCTTTTCAATGGGAGATTTTGAAATTTCAAAACTTTGTACCGCACAATCTCTTCAAGATCTCAACTAAAGTTGAAATGTCTGAACAAATCTACTTAATAAAATAAGTTTTATTTTATAAAAAATAAAATCGGTACATGGGGGTTGGCTGACAGACAGACAAACAGAGAGACAGACAGACAGACATGGTTATCGCAGTAGGTGCTTCTTACATTATATGTGAATGCACCTAAAAAGCATTGGTTATACCGAACAGCCCTGTCTACAGTAGTTCCATTTCTCTAGAGTAAAATAGTCTGATTATATAATGTTTATAGTGTTATGTCATAGCCAGGGTCTCATCCCTAGCTCAAGTGTGTTTTCTTTTTGTTATCTTTTTTTTTTTTTTTAGATATTTTATTGTTAATTGTGTCTTTGTTTACTTTTTAGTTTTAGTGTGTTGGACTGTGAACATGATTCTGGACCACTAATTGCCACTTCACCTAGAGATTTAGCTTTTTAGACATATCTTTTTTACTTTTCTTTTTGTTTCTTATTTGGATGTAAATGAGCATTGTTTTGTTATTGTAGCTAGAGGTTTTATAGAGTTCTTCTCTCTATTTTGGACATTATTTTAGGTAATATAAGCCTTAATCCCTGTTCTGGCCTAAGCAGACTACAAGCCTTACTTTGTTGCTAGGCCTCACTGTATTGCGCTGATGACATTGTGATCTGTAGCGATAGTATGGAGCAGGTTGAGGAGACCCTGGAGAGGTGGAGATATGCTCTAGAGAGGAGAGGAATGAAGGTCAGTAGGAACAACGCAGAAAACGTGTGTAAATGAGAGGGAGGTTAGTGGAATGGTGAGGATGCAAGGAGTAGAGTTGGTGAAGGTGGAGTTTAAATACTTGGGATCAACAGTACAGAGTAATGGGGAGTGTGGAAGAGAGGTGAAAAAGAGAGTGCAGGCAGGGTGGAATGGGTGGAGAAGAGTGTCAGGAGTGATTTGTGACAGATGGATATCAGCAAGAGTGAAAGGGAAGGTCTACAGGATGGTAGTGAGACCAGCTATGTTATATGGGTTGGAGACAGTGGCACTGACCAAAAAACAGGAGACAGAGCTAGAGATAGCAGAGTTAAAGATGCTAAGATTTGCACTGGGTGTGGCGAGGATGGATAGGATTAGAAATGAGTACATTAGAGGGTCAGCTCAAGTTGGACAGTTGGGAGACAAAGTCAGAGAGGCGAGATGGTGTTGGTTTGTACGTGTGCAGAGGAGAGATGCTGGGTATATTGGGAGAAGGATGCTAAAGATAGAGATGCCAGAAAGAGGAAAAGATGAAGGCCTAAGTTAAGGTTTATGGATGTAGTGAGAGAGGAGATGCAGGTGATGGGTGTAACCGAACAAGATGCAGAGGACAGGAAGATATGGAAGAAGATGATCCGCTGTGGCAACCCCTAACAGGAGCAGCCGAAAGAAGAAAAAAAAGAAGACAACTCAGCTAGATTTTGCCAGAGGGCACATGGGAGAGTCTGATATTAACTGGAAGAAGGTTCTATGCATGTGATGAAACCAAATTTGAGCTTTTTGGCCATCACACTAAACACCATGTTTGAATATTGCATGTTACCAAAAACACACCATCCCCACTGTGAAGTGTGGTGGTGGTAGAATCATGCTGTCAGGATGCTTCCCAACAGCACACCCTGGTGCAGGGTAAAATGAATACAGCAAAATATGTGGAAATCCTGGAGATAAACAGGATACAATCTGCAAGAAACCTGCACTTTGGGATTTCTTTTTGAGCAAGATAACAACCGCAAGCATAAAATCAAAGCAACACAGATGGATTTAAAACAACAATGTTAGTGTCCTGGAATGGCAGAATCAGAGTCCAAATCTCAATCCAACTGAGATTTTGTGGCTGGACTTGAAAAACATTGTTCACTCACAATCCCCATTCAACCTGAGAGAACTTGAGCAGTTTTGCAAAGAAGAAAATGAGAAACATTGAACTGTTCAGAGATACAAAGCTGACAGAGACTTGAACACACAGACTCAAGGCTGTCATGGCAGCCAAAGGTGCATCTATTAAATACTGACTGTGATCAATTATTTTGTGTTTTATATCTGTAATTCATTTAGAACAATTTGAAGAGATCTGTGTTCGCTTTGATGTTGAACAGTAGGTTTCTACTGATCAGTATTGATCAGTATCAAAAAAGCCAAAGTAAATCCACTGTGATTCAATGTTGTGCAATAATAAAATGTGAAACTTGCAAGACGGAATACTTTTTATAGGCATTGTGCATGGCTAAGGCTAACAATCTAACTCCAGTGAGTTTTACTGTTATGGGAAGTCTAATTAGCTGATCAGAACTGAAGTGCCTGGTGATCAACAGTAGCACAATGCAATGCTTGTATAAGTTACTGAGAAATATGTCATGTTTATAATATTTTAAAGATTTTTATAATATTAGACAAGTACATTTCTAAGAATATAACAAGACAACTACAAATGGAGCTAATATGACACTTTAGGGAAATATAGTTCATTAGCATTCCTCTTTCATGCCTTACTCAATAGCTCTAAAATTCTCCAGGCAGGATTTGTATTGGATTTGCACCCAAAAATTCTATTCCTTGGAGACAGACGCACTTCCTTCATAAATAAAACACCACCGTTCCTTTCACCTCTGTAAAAATGTATTTACTCTGTCAATTTTCTTTAAAGTAGAGGCTTTCAGTTTTCTAATCTCTTTCAATTTCCAGTGACAGGTGGATTGTTTTATAGATACTATAAGAAGTGAAGTGGATTATATGGCAAAAAAACCTGCAGTATGTGTTGCCCTATGAGCCGAAACAATGGTTGTGGGGCCAGTTTTAGCCACAGGGTCATGGTTTCAACAGCCCTGCCATGAGGTAAATGGGAGAAAGTGCCCTTATGACCTGTTTTCACTTAACCACAATGGACAATGCCTTGTGCAAAATGCGTAGTGCAGCTGAAGAATTGAAAAAGCTCAGTGCAGTGATATCGATAACACATTTTTCTCTCATCCCAGCTTTGTATGTTGTTGATTGCTTTCTGCTTTCGTATGCAGCTGTTCCGATGTGTTTCAACTTAGTTTTCGTATTTCAAAGAAGTTTCCATTTGATGGTGGCATGGTGGATCAGCAGTTAGCAATATTACCTTACAGCACCTGAGACAATGATTCAGTGGAGTCATTGCCATTAAAGGTTATTGCTGAGTATTCTGGTTTGTGCTCAGTTCAGAATGACACAAATTTTATTAAACTGGCCAAAAGTAATGAGTATGACTTTGTGTATGAATATTTCCAACAATGGACTAACATCCCACCCAGGACTGTATCCTCACTTTTGCCTGTTGCTTCTAAAATAGGCTTTCACAATCCTGTAATGAAATAAGGGGTTTTGAAAAATGTATGGACAGATATTTTTTATGTGCTTATATTATAATACTTTATGCAGTAAATTGTCTTAAAATAGGGAAATTGAAATGCATTGACATATTTTGTTGATTGCAAAAAATAAAATTGTCAGAAACTAAGGAAAAAATTATGGAGTACACATAGGACTGAAAATCAGCAATGAAACATTAACAAACAGCCCTAATAATAAAATATTGTCACAGTTCAATTTACTTCATTATGACATGTGAACTGAGAGCACAGAGAAGAATCAGGCATTAAATGTGAGGGCTCTAGATGCCTCAGGAGCTGACCGGAAGTTGGTGCAATCTGGACATACCCAGGAGGGTCAAAGAAACATCCAGAAAGAAGACACACCCCCAAAGGTCCAAAGAACAGTATTCTAGGACCACCCATTTTAGTCACATGACTTAAGACAGCCCTTTAAAAAGAGGAACTGGAAGATAAGAAGTCAGTTCATATACAGCTGCTGCCAGAGGAAAAAGTTATCCCTTCATAGGCCAACACGTTACCTTTTTTGACATCAAATCTATTAGGAGATGAACAGCACACTGTGAATGAAAACCGAGAGTTTTGGAAAAACTTGACATTAACATGTGAGGCTAGAAGAAGCCTGGTTAGCTATTTTTTAACTATTGTTTTGTGAAAATGTCCTCAAATAGTTGCAAATGATGACCTGGTTGTGGCATTCTTTCTTGTCCCAGTGATCAGTGTACCTACAGGAGACGACAACTTGTTTAAGCAACAGTGAGTAAATAGGTGCTCCTGCCTGAAGATATGCATCATGACATATTGTAATTTTCACGGTGAATGTTATTAGAATATCTTCCAAAACCTATTAAAACATATTTAGGCATTTATTCAGTTGTATTTTTAAGAAAACTAAGCAAGACATAATATCCCAATTGTCCACTGGACTAAATAAATGTTTAAGTCACTGTTAGCAGCAATCACTGCAACAAGAGTTTATCCCACTGTTACTGATCAACAGTGGTATTTTTGGCATTAAAAACATGGTGAGGTCAAGAGCAGGTAGAAAAAGAACATGCTCCAAAAAAAAATTTATAATTTTCCCCCATATGAATGTTTATTATAAAGTATTTTCAATTAAGTCTTATCATGTTTTACAACTGTTTTGGATAGTACTCTAAGCGAGATTTCCTGTCACAAAATTTTTTATTTGAAAATTACGTTGCTAGTAAGTTAAATCTGAAGTGTGAATTGTGCATAAGATGCAAATACATTATCTAAATACAGTTCTATCAGTGTGTTAATCCTGAGTGTTTTCAAAAAAAATAAATACTGAGAAGGATGACAAAGTTGATTATCAAGTAGAAGAGAATCAGATAAAAGCTTCTCTGCCTTGAAGTGCATCCTGCATTGGTTCCATTTGCTGAGTGACTGGTGATCAACTGGATTATTGGTATATTGGCAAAAGTTAGTATTTACAGAGGTACAAACCATTGCATGTAAACAAGTACAAGATTTAATTTCCATTGCTGAGTAGGCGGGTGTAAATTAATCAATTTGTGATAATTTCAGGTCTTGATGTAACAGAGTTAAAGATGTTAAGATTTGCATTGGGTGTGACGAGGATGGATGGGATTAGAAATGAGTACATTAGAGGGTCAGCTCAAGTTGGACAATTTGGAGACAAAGTCAGAGAGGCGAGATTGCATTAGTTTGGATATGTGCAGAGGAGAGATGCTGGGTATTTTGGGAAAAGGAAGTTAAAGATAGAGCCAGCAGGCAAGAGGAAAAGAGAAAGGCCTAAGATGAGGTGTGGTGAGAGAAGACATGCAGGTGATGGGTGTAACAGAACAAGATGCAGAGGACAGAAAGATATGGAAGAAGATGATCCGCTGTGGCAACCACTAACAGGAGCAGGTGAAAGAGGAAGAAGGAGAATAGTGTGTATATTTGTTACCCAGTAATAAAATTGAAAGTTACGTTTTATTCAAATTAATTGAGTCCAGTAACTCCTTTTCTGATTATCCCCTTTATCTCTGTTGTATTTTGAATATGAATGGCTAATGCAAAAAGCAATTGTGACAGAGGGCACCCTTGTCATGTCCCACATTCTAGTTTGAAGTAGACTGAGTTCATGCTGTTAATACGAACTGAGAATAGTGAACTGATTTAAAGTTATTTTATTCATGCAGATATTTTTGGGCCAAACCCATATTTGTGCAGTGTGGTGAATAAATAGTCCCATCTGACACTGCCAAGAGATTTTTCAGCATCCAGATAAGAGTATATTACAATAAACAGATGCTGAAGGTATGAAGATAAGTTTCTGTCTTTAATTAATCCTGTTTGTTCATGTAATATTACAAAAGGAAACACTTTCCCAGTGCTTCTTGATAAAGCTTTGGAGAGTCTCTTAACATCATTAATCAAAAGTGAAATTGGCCTGTATGATAAACATTGTAGTGAGTCCTTATTTTTCTTAGGCAAAATGATATATTAATACTTGGCAAAATGTTTGAGGCAGAATTTTATTTTCTCTTACTTCTTTGAATATTGTTAATAATAAAAGAGCTAATTTAGCTGATTTTTTTTTTTTTTTAAATAAAATTCTACCTTGTCAACATCAAGGCCTGCTGCTTTCCGACTTTAGAGTTAGAGCACCCAGTAATTCAGAGAGTGTCAGAGGTTTGTCAGGTTCTTCTGCACTAGACAACGGACTGTAAAGCTGTGCCATTTATATTTTATCAAAAAACTTAAGACTGTGTCATCTCGTTTAACCTGATTGGAGTATAAGAATTTATAGGTGCCAGGTCTGTTTAGATTGGCATTGGATCATTGTGATCCCATATGACATTGTCATTGTCATCTGACAAAATACAGACAGCTTTAAATTTTAAGTAAAGTGACAGCCTCACAACTACTCACTACTCAGGAAATCCAACCGGCCAGGAACTGCTTAAATTGAAATTGCAACACCTCAAGTTTAGAATCCAATAACCACAATAACAACAAAAAAGCATGCAGACTATACACATTGTACAGCTCCAACTACAATATGCACATCTTGTATCAGTGCTAACTACCATGCAGCCAGGAATTTGCTGATAAGACTTTAAGTTCAATAAAACCAGAAAAATGGGGGTGCTCTAAAACTTTTCACTAGCTGTTTATTTATATGTAAGCTTACTATATTCTTATAGATTTCCATATCCTGAACAATTTTGCCTTAGATATATACTTTAATCAAAACATCACTTTTTAACCTAATGTAAATGTAGAGAGTTTGCTAACAAAATACATTGCTTTCCTAACCTATCCTTATTATTTACTTTAAAAAATACAATTTGTAGTTCTGTTAAAGATATAACTACTATATTCAAACTGTATCAGTGCTTTCAAAAAGTGCACCTCTCAAAAACTAAGAAAGTGTTAAGAATCTGACCTTTCAATTAGATATTCAGATAAAGAACAGTAATCAGCACTTGGTAAAAAATAATCTTCATCAAGCTGTGTGAAATATTGTCTAATCCAGTGAAGAACTCTGCATTGCACAAATCTTTGTCAAATGAAAATATCCAAACTGTTACCAGGTCAAGACCATAATTGAGAGCAATGCCACCAAACACCTCCTTTACTGGGTCATACGTTTTAGTAAAATTTCCCTACTCAATCTTAATTTGAATGAATTTTTTTCTGTTTAGACTCACAATAACCCGTACTCTGTCTCTGTTTGGGTTAACTCTCAATTACAAAATTAATACTTAAAAAGATAATCAATAAGGGTGGCGCAGTGGGTAGTGCTGCTGCCTCGCAGTTAGGAGTCCCGGGTTCGCTTCCCGTGTCCCTGCATGGAGTTTGCATGTTCTCCCCGTGTCTGCATGGGTTTCCTCCCACAGTCCAAAGACATGCAGGTTAGGTGCATTGGTGATTCTAAATCGTCCCTAGTGTGTGCTGGGTGTGTGTGTGTGTGTGTGTGTGCGTGCGTGCCCTGCGGTGGGCTGGTGCCCTGTCCGGGGTTTGTTTCCTGCCTTGCACCCTGTGCTGACTGGGATTGGCTCCAGCAGACCCCCCGTGACCCTCTATTTGGGATATAGCGGGTTGGATAATGGATGGATAATCAATAAAGTTTGTGACTGAACATAAAACGTATATTCAATCATGTTGATTTTGTAAACGCACAAACATTAACTACTCTGTATGAAGCTGTATGAATTCCACTATAAATCTGGGACCATGTCAACATAGATATTGAAAATCAAAATATTAGGAATTGTGCTGTCATTGAATTCCTAACACAGGAGAACAATATATTTTAGGATATTCTGTCATGCCTAGTCAATGTGTACCAATCACCTTTAAATGCCAAATCAAAAGACTCTGTTGTGGCATGAAATGTCACAAATATAACTGAAGGTGTGGCAAGCATCTGACATTCCTGACAGGAGCAATGGGTGTCATTGTAGCACAGATTATAATGAAGAATTGAAGAATGGTAGTGCATAAAAAAGCAGACACATTAAAACTTGTAATGGATTTCATTCTTTGTTAACTATTAAACATAAGCAAGGTTTGCAAAGTTGAATGTCCATAATGTTGACTCCTGAAATGAAACATCATTGCATACAAGGCACTAAAGCATATATTGAGGTAATCAATTTGGACTGGGAAAAATTTAAAAACCATTTCATAACTGGGGATGAAACTTGGATACATCACTATGTCCCTGAGTCTAAACAAAGATCAAAACAATCATGGTGATTCTCCAACACCAGACATTCAAGGTCCAAGCAAATTTTACAATGTTATATTTGTTATATTGCTTGTTGTTTTCATGCCTACATAGCTGCTCAATATAAAGCTGACTTTCGTTTTTGCATTTGCAGCAGTCAGTCATGGAAAAATATTTTGAAATGTTGTCAACCATTCCATTCACCTTCATAAGAATGCTCCTGCTCGCACTGCATGGTTTTTAAAGACTGCCTTGTGAAACTATGTTTTCGAAGAAATGCCTCCACAATAGACTCTAGACCTGATCTTGTGTGACTACCCCCTACACTGCAATCTATATGACTGCCTCTGTGAGATAGGCTATGACAAGACAGCTACAGAAGTGTTGTTTACATTGTAACAAGTGAATTGGTGGTCATGAGGACTATGTTAAAAAAATAAAATATCTAGCTTTATTTCTTGCTAGACTGAAAACTTTTTAATCACTCTCCAGACATTGCTATTACACAACGTTATTTTGCACAGTGGAAAAAAACATAATTTACCTACCATAACACAATAAGAACTGTCCAAAATATTTAAAAAATGTTGCATACACATTGTGTACTCTTTGTATTATTTGACAGTTATTGTATAGTATATATATCTTCTCTCTCTCATACATATATATATATATATATAAAAAAAATCCTAAAAGTGCAACGATTTTATGTGACGTTTTTATGTCACGCTTTAAATCAGGCTTATTTTAAAACCTACTTATATATGTTTGGTATCATTCTTTTCAGAATTTATCAAACTTTGATGTGATGTTGTTAGGTTTTCAGATTCATATTCCGTTTTAAATTATAAACTAAAAAATATCAAGAACTCACGTCCCGCGAGATGAAATTTTGTGCCAAGAGATTTATTTATTTATTTATTTATTTTAAATGTGTTATTTTTATTGCAATCATTCCATACAAATCAATCAATTTTTGCAAAAAGTAGGATTGAGAACAAGTCGACCCCCACCCCTGAGAGAGAGAGAGCAAGGCCAACGGAGTAAAATTTAAGGCTTGTAAACATACCTAAATTGATGAGTTTGATAAGCCAATAGAGATGAATGGAGAAGAAAAAGAAATACAGAAATAATTGCTTCCTCTGTGCTTTAAGAGCTTATTCTAAAATATTACTGATTAGATCCTGCCATGTTTTGAAAAAAATCTGTACAGATCCTCTAACTGAGTATTTGATTTTTCCAATTTCAAATAGTATAAAACATCGGTTTCCCACTGACTTAAAAGAGGAGAGTTAGGATTCTTCCAGTTTAGCAGAATAAGTCTGCATGCCAAAAGTGTAGTGAATGCAATCACAGTTTGTTTGTCCTTCTCCACTTTAAACCCATCTGGAAGAACCCCAAACACAGCTGTTAATGGGTTAGGAGGGATTGTGAGACCAAGGCTGTCTGAAAGGTAATTAAAATTTTGGTCCAGAATGATGTTAATTTGGTGCAGGCCCAGAACATGTGACCCAGTGAGGCTGGGACTTGATTGCAGCGTTCGCAGGTTGGATCTTGCCCTGGAAACATTTTGGAGAGTTTTAGTCGAGACAGATGTGCTCGATATATAATTTTGAGTTGAATAATTGTATGCTTTGCATATGGAGCTCGAGTGAATTCTCTGCATTGCTACTTTCCACTCCTTTTCTGATATATTAATTGAGAGATCTTTTTCCAGTGTCCTCTTGGATCTTTGAAAGGGAGGGACTGTAAAATGATTTTATATATTGCAGAGATGGTGTCTGAGTCCTTGAAATTGAGCAATATTTTTTCCAGCATGGATGAGGGTGCAAGATGAGGAAAATCGGGAAGGTTCTGTTTAACAAAGTTCCTAATTTGAAGATAGTGAAAGAAATGTGTAGCTGGAATGTTAAATTTGGAATGTAATTGTTCATAGGATGCAAAGACGTTGTCTATATAAAGATCTCTAAGCAAGTTAATCCCAAATTTTTCCAGATATTTAAAACTGCATATGTTTGTGAAGGTTGAAAGAGGTGGTTCTCTTGCAGAGGTGCCACAGATAAAAGCTTCTCCATCTTAAAATGCTTTCTACATTGGTTCCATATTCTAAGTGAGTGAAGCACAATTGGGTTATTAGTATATTGCCGATAACTTGCATTTATTGGGGCACAGAGCAGGGAATATAAAGAAGTACTGCAGGATTTTACTTCTATTGCGGACCAGGCCTGTGTATGTTCATCTATTTGTGTCCAGGTTTTATAGCTTGTATGTTTGCTGCCCAGTAATAAAACTGGAAGTTAGGTAGAGCCATGCCACCTTCTGCCTTTTGTCTTTGTAGGGTCGCTCTTTGGATACGTGGATGTTTTGAGTTCCAAATAAATGAGGTTATTGTTGAATCTAATTGCTTAAAAATGATTTATTGATGTATATTTGAATGTTTTGAAATAAAAAAAGGAGCTTAGGAAGAATATTCATCTTAACAGTGTTAATTCTTCCAGCTAGAGTGAGATGAAGGGTTGACCATCTATGCAAGTCTTGCTTAATTTTTTCCATGCAGACGGCAAATTTTGTTGATAAAGAGCTTTATGTTTACTTGTGATGTTTACCCTAGGTATTTAAACTGTTCTGCAATGATAAAAGGTAGGGTGTCTAATCTAATATTATATGCTTGAGAATTCACTGGAAAGAGTACACTTTTATTCAGATTAATTCTGAGACCAGAGATCTTTTGAAATTCTGTGAGTGCTGTTAAGACTGCAGGCACAGAATTTTGTGGGTCTGATATATACAGTACCATATCATCTGCATATAGAGAAATTTTCTGTTCCAGTCCTTCTCTGATAATCCCCTTTATCTGATCAGTATTTCGACAGTGTATTGCCAGTGGTTCAATGGCGATTGCAAACAGCAGTGGTGACAAGGGGCATCCTTGTCTGGTACCACGTTCTAGTTTAAAGTAGTCTGAACAAATGTTGTTGATACAAACTGAAGCTTCTGGATTGGTATACAGTAGTTTGATCCATGCACAAATGTTCGGGCCAAACCCAAATTTCTCCAATGTAGTAAAAAGGTATTTCCATTCAATCATGTCAAATGCTTTTTCTGCATCCAATGATAATAATATTTCTGGGGTGTTTGACTTAGTTGGTGAGTATATTACATTAAACAGGCGTCGAAGATTTGAAGATAAGTGTCGACCCTTGATAAATCCAGTTTGATCTTGTGATATTACCGAAGGGAGCACTTTCTCCATCCTTCTAGCTATGATTTTTGAGAGTATTTTAACGTCATTATTCAAAAGTGAAATTGGTCTGTATGATGCACATTGTAATAAGTCCTTATTTTGTTTTGGAAAACAGTGATTAATGCTTGGCGAAAAGTTTGAGGAAGAGTTTGATTGTCTCTGGCTTCTGTAAATGTTGCTAATAGGAGGGGAGCTAGCTGAGCGGAGAATTTCTTATAAAATTCTGCAGGGTAGCCATCAGGGCCTGCTGCTTTCCCGCCTTGAAGTGACTTTATAGCATCTAGTAATTCTGATAACGCCAGAGGTTTATCAGTTCCTCCACACTAAAAGTGTCTATTTGTGGTATCTGTAATGTATCCAGAAATGCATTAGATTGTGTATTGTCTTCTTTAAACTCAGTAGAATATAAGGATTTATAGTAGTCTCTAAATGTGTGCATTATATTTTTGTGGTCGATGATTTTGTCTCCGTTCGTGTTTGTGATTACTGGGATTGCTAGGACTTCTTGCTTGTGAATTTGTTGAGCTAAAAGCTTATTAGCTTTCTCTCCATGTTCATAGTAATGATGTCTGGATTTATAAATTAGTTGTTCAGTTTCTTTAGTTGTCAAGAGGTTTAGTTCTGAATGCAGAGCCTGCCTTTTCCTATGTAGAGCCTCGCTTGGAAGCCTGGCATGTTCTTCATCTATTCTAGTAATTTCGCTTTTAGCTCTGCTACTTTCTTGGTTTCTAATTTATTTCTGTGGGAAAGATATGAGATAATCTGTCCTCTTAAGAAGGCCTTAAGAGTTTCCCAGAGTATTCCTGCAGAAATCTCTGAGGATGTATTTGTCTCTAGGAAGAAACTGATTTGTTTGGATATAAATTCTGTACAATTCTCGTCTGCTAATAGAAGCGGGTTGAGACGCCATCTGCGAGGTGAGTGTGTGGGGCATAGTAACTTTAGCTCCAAGATCAGAGGTGCATGGTCAGAAATAACAATAGCATCGTATTTGCAAGATTTAATCATAGGCAAGAAATTATTATCTATAAAGAAATAATCAATTCTTGAGTAGCAATGATGTACTGGTGAGTAGAAAGAATATGTTCTTGAGTTTGGGTTTAAAACCTCCAGGTTGTCTGATAAGTTGTGATCAGTTATAAACTTTGTAATTATCTTTGCAGTGTTAGATGTCATCCCCCCTGTGATAGAAGTCCTATCTAAGAGTGGATTTAAAACACAATTAAAGTCCCCAGCCATTATAATTTTATGAGTGTTCAGATTGGGAATGGATGCAAATAAATTTTGTATAAATTCCTTATCATCAACATTAGGTGCATAAACATTTATCAAAATCATTTTACAGTTAGATAAGTTCTCCATGACCATCACATATCTCCCTTCAGGATCCAATACTACATCTGATGCTACAAATGAGACTGTTCTATGTATGAGAATTCCCACACCTCTAGTTTTCTTTGTAAAGCTAGAATGGAACATTTGGCCAGTCCAGTCCTTTTGCAGCCGGAACTGATCCTTGCTTAGTAAGTGGGTCTCCTGTAAAAATACTATTTTAGCATTTAAACCTGTTAGGTGAGAGAGTACTTTCTTTCTCTTTAATTCGTGATTCAGGCCTTTAACATTCCAGCTCACAAAGTTAACTGTCCCATCATGGAGACATTGATTCTGAATTTTTGATGTCATTTTATAGTCTTAACTGGAAGTGAGACAGCTTTAACCTTAATTTCCTATTTCCCCAAGAGTTATTGCCATGCAGCCTATTGTTACGTTGGTAGTTATAATTATAAAGATTAAAAGGATAGATTAGGTATAGATATAGCCTGCTCTCTTTCTCTCCCCCCCTTAACCCCCACCCTCCCATTTTGCCTCCCCACATGAGGCTGGACCCCACTTCACACAGTCCCGGTCCTCTGACATACCCAGAGACAGAGCACGTCCAAAGCAAAACAAGCCCCCATGCAGCGGCGTTTTAGGATTAAAAAATAGAGATATCTATTACCAATATAGTCTAAATACTATATGCCTAAAATATAATCATTAACAAACTATGAACTTAAAATATATATAATCTTCAGCAATCTTAATGTATTAAGATAATAAACCGATAATAAACCCGGGGAATGGTGTTAGAAAGTGGTCCAGAATAAGCATAGTAAGTCTTAATGCAATAATAGCAATAACAATAAACCAAGGGTATGATGTTAAACAGTCTCCTTTAGGGTAGAGAAAAAATAAATAAATAAGATAAAAAATAAAAAAATTAAGCACAAACGTCTATAACTGTAATTAAAACATAAACAGATAGCGTCCGAGTAATAATGAGGATATATAATGATAAAAACCCGTATCTTAACAAATAGATCAGACAGTAGGTTATTTATCCTTGCCATGTCATGACAGGCTATGACTCACTATTGTGTTTCAGAATAGTGTCGGGATCAGCTTTCTTAATTCCTTTTCTGCTTCTTCCTTGCTGGCGAAGACATAGAATTGACCTGCAATTCCACTTTCAGTTTGGCAGGATACAAGAGGCTGTATTTGATATTGGCTTGCCGTAACCGCTGTTTAATGTTGTAGAAGGCTGCACGTTTAGTAGCTGTTGCTGAAGAGAAATCAGGGAAGATACGAATGTGGTTATTTTCATATATAATCTCTTGCTTGTGTCTGAGGAGTGCCATCACCTCTAGCTTAAATAATAATCTCTCGAAGCGAATAATAAAAGATCTAGGTCTAATGGTATTTGATCCGCGTACGCGATAAGCCGCTGCTATCTCAGAATCTGCTTTAAAGTCCTCTCCAATTATTTTAGAAAATAGTTCAGCTGTGAATTTCACTGGGTTTGGACTTTCTCGATTCTCAGGTAGACCTTTGATTCTAATATAATTCTTTCTGCTTCCATCTTCCAAAGCAGCAAGTCTGTCTCTGAGTTTTTTACATTCTGAATTGGCAGTTGTTGCTTTTTCTTCAGCACTGGCAGCTAGATTTTTGGCTGATTCAATCTGAGTCATGAATGTCTCCTTGACATCCTCCAGTTGATCAGCAAGTGTGCTCAGTTTAGACAAGGTTTCCTGAATGTGCTCTTCAATTTTACCCACCATATCTTTAAAGACTGCCTCAAAGCGAATACATATGCGTTCCTCCAAGTCTTTATTATCCTGCTGCCGCATCTGTTGCAGCTTCTCATTTCCATTTTCCCTTGCCTTCTCATTTGCCTTCTCGCTTTTCTTTATATCTTTTTATCTCTTGCTTGAACTCAGCAATCATCACCTTCATTTCAGACAGATCATTTCTGCTTTCGTGCACCGTAGGTGAGGTGGTGGGCTCTATTGCAGCTGGTGTTCCTGGCTCGCGTGAAGTAGTTGAGAGCGCAGATTGCAAGGCCTTTTCCAGTTTCAGATGATCTTCTGCAATCAGTGAGCTATCGTGACCTGCGTCATTCGCACCTGTACATTCACTCCCAATTTCGCTCTCAGCCAGAGACGATGTAGCGGACCGTGGTCCCGAGGACTCTGGGCTTTTGCCCATCTGATCCAGGTCAGTCTCTGAAAGGCCGTATCTTGAGCTTGAACTTGGGCTTGCCGATCTGAGCTTGGATGTAGCTTTAGTTTTCGTTTCCTTTATTTCTTTCTGAACCCCTTTCTTGTTGGCCATGTTTATATATGCTTGCATATCCTGTAGTAGTGCCAAGAGATTTACCTGGGACCGGAAATAAAAGACAAAGAGTAGGACAGCTGCTGTGCAGGCTTTTAAATGTTCATAGCGCCATGTGAGTTGCAGATCAACTCAAGTAGTAAGCCAGCAGCTGATCGAGCAAAGAGTAGGTAAAAAAAAACTATTCGTTTCCCATTGTATTACTGTTTAAGAGGGGGTTTCAGAAGAGCGACTGCGTCTCCTTGGGCTGTGTTCAGCCCCCCTGTTCACAACACGAGCGGCAGAGTCGCGAAGTAGCTGGCCGCATTGCACAGGCCGGGGGGTTGGCGAGCAGGGGCGAACCCCCTAGTGTATATGTATATATATATATATATATATATATATATATATATATACACAATATACACTATCAGTCAAAAGTTTAGACATAACCAAAATATTTCATGTTTTTGATAGAATTTGAGACCTTTTTATCAAGATACCAATAAATTGATTTAAAAATACAGCCAAGACATTACTAGTGTTTCCAATGGCTATTACTGCTTGAAATGATTGATTTTTAAGGAATTATTCACATAAGACTACAAAGCCCCACGTTCAGCAGCCATTCCTTCAGTGTCCTAATGGTAAACTCCCTCAGTGTATCATTAATTAGTCAAGTATAAATACTCATTGGTTATTAGAAAAACTTTGCAATTCAATTAGCACTGCTAAATCCTGTTATTCTGTTAGCATGAGTTGCAAGACAATGCTGGGATGCAGCAGTTTCAAAGAAAAAGCTGTATATGAAACTGGCAAATAGGAAAAAATGTGAAAATGGGAAAAAGAACACAGAGATTGGACAGAAGATTCCTGACACAGTGTACTATAGTCAGAATCTGGGAATGACCTTTTTTCTCTTTTTCAGATGACACTGAGATTGGGTGTGTACTAAATGCAGAAGACCACTGAGGACCTGTAAGACGTTCGTTTCTCCAACTACAGCCTCTTATGTCGTTCTCCTCTTACGGAGTTGTGCCTCTGGGCCTTCCTTCTTTTTCTGTCCTGGTTAATCCAGTTTGCCCTATTCTCTCAAGACAGTAATGAACAACTTAGTATGACATCTTTAGTTTTTTGGCAGTCTGTCACTGAATAATTCTGCAAAGCTGTTTCATTTTGGCCATTTTCAAACCCAGAACTGAACTTTATGAATGTCAGTATCTTATAGCCTAAGTGAACGGAATAACATGTTTCAGCGGTTATATTAGTTTTTAATATAGTTCTCGATTAAAAAAAAAATCTTAAAACGAAACAAGGAAAGAATAAAGTAAAATAAAGCCAGATTGTACAAACTGGCCACGGTACTAAAGTTTAAATATACGTTTATGTCCGTTATGTTACGTATATTGTTAAACGCTCGTGATGTCGCATAGTAAATATTTCTAGGTTGTAAACACACGTGCTATTGGAACAGACTGCAGGTGTCCACACGTAACATGGACTATTTTTTTATTATTAAATCACGCTATTCATGCAGCAAGACTACATTTTCCATGAGCCGTAAATAAGAGTGCGTCATCTTTGATGTAAGAATGTAAAATCCCCCAATCACTTCCCTATTTAGTTTGCCGACCCTATCGCGAACTGTGCATTTCTGCTTAGTGTCTTGTTACGATTTCCTACTTGGGTTCCCACAACAGTGGAACTACATTTCCCGCACAACCCCACGTCTTTCGCTTTGCCGCCCAAGACCAGTAGTACGGCAGGGTAATCAAGCTTTAGGAGTTCAAGGGTCAGAGAAATAATTTGTTAACTACATTTCCCAGAAAGCTCAGTGAATGTCAAGCCTGTCGCGCATGCGTGGTTAAGTCCTAATGGTTTACCTCCCCACCCCCAATTCAGTGTAAAATGGTGGTTGGAAGCTGCTGAAATTGTACAGCCAGCGAGACTGAGAAGCGTTTGGCTGTATCCAAAGAGGAAACACCGGTTATAGACAGGCAGATCTTAAAGGTGCCTCTCTAAATTAGCCGTGGCAGTTCAAAAAGAGTAACCACCCCTGCCCCATTTTGGTGAGAATATCACTTGGAGGAGCCCCAGAGCCATAGAGAGAGAGAGAGAGAGAGAGACAGACAGGGTGAGTATCCCACTTAAAACAGTTGTCCAGTCTAGTTTAGCTCAGGGGGTTGGTGCGGAAAAGAAATACATGCTTTGTACATCGTAATTCCACCCATTTGTATGCCCTCTTCTCGCATCCGTACCCAACAGGAAGGACAGTGGACGAATCCCTGCCCGGCTTTGCTATCTCCTGTGTGGGTTTAACAAGAGGGAGAGGCTCGGGCTTTTCTGGGGCAGTGCAGGCCGCGCCACTGCTTCTTGTGCTAACTCAAATGTCTTAGTCCCGGCAATCCTGAAAAAACACAACCTCAGTATAACTCACAGTTAGGGCAGAGCTAATCGGGTATCTCCCGTAACTGGAGGTCGGATCGCAGGGCCGGGAGTTAATGTTGAACGCACGTGTCCGCGTAGTGTACCGAGCGCTGTTTACATCCAGCTGGCTGCAGAGCCGCTTGAGATGGGTTTCGGACCGCGATGTCAGCGGCTTCTCTGGCTCAGAGGTAGCCAGAACTAGAATGAGAGTGACATTCGATCTGCTGTACTAATTCATTTAGCTTATTATATTGTATACGTCAGTTTCTCCAACAATTCTACTTTAATACTTCTCGCTGTGATCTAAGAAGAGTTTTGTCTTGGTTAGCTGCAAAATCCACTGGCCATACTACAAAGCAAAACGGTGATTTATTTCCCACTTTTTAAATGGTTTATATATTTCAGTGCAAGTAGTCAGTCCATTTAACTAGATATGGGCCCGTATGATTATGTGTATTTTCATATATTAAATCTATAAAAACGATTTTGAAAAGAATAAATCATTTAGTCGAAAATAGTTTGTATCAATGTATGTATTTATTTTTTTATCATTTGCATCTGTTGTTTGTTTCTGGACATTAAAGAAAAGCAGTCGAGAAGGACACAGTTCATTCCAACATGTCAGTTTGTCATTACCTACGTAAATACATATGTTTACTGTATTTGTATAAAATATATTTTGTGTACGAGGAGTTAGGTTAATGCAACATTAACACGAGTCTTTGAAAAGTTATTTGAAAGTTAATGCCATGTTGAAAAACAGAACAATTCTTAAAGTGTGTGTAAGTGTATTGGTAAAAAAAAGTCAAGTTCAGAAATTAAAGGAAGTTCACAAATTTAAACATTTAATTTAAAACCGGTTAACTGGAGTTCTCCGATTATGTACAGTGCAATAAAACAGGTCAACCCATTAGAACTTGGTGATGACATCCGCAAAAGAAACTTGCAAATCTCATTTACTGGTTGTACCTACATCTGAAATGATCTCCGAGGTGAACAGCTTTACATGTGTTACAACAGCAATGGTTTAGGAAGCTGGCATGACTTACTGGTAAATTCATGGTATGGAAAGGGCTAGGTCTTTCACTCTGTGGAGCATGTCAATCTGGGCAGAGTGGCAGCATATCAGTAATAAATACTGTGTCCATATGCTGTGGGAATTTTCAGAGTTACCATTTGTGATGTTGCATCTTCTCATTGCTTTCTGTTTACGTGCACTTCTACCTTTGGGAGAAATGTGTGGTTGCTTACACTACATGAAAAGCACTTATAAGATTAGTTATATATAATTTTTTTTTTTGAGAAAATAACTGCAAAGAAACTGCATTTAATGTGCATTGCATCACTACAAATGCAACATGACCAACAAAATGCATTTGTGGCTGAGCCTATGAATGCTTTTATTTTACAAATTTAAATTATGTGAGTGATCAGAGTTGTATGAGAACTACGTACGTTCTGCTGACAATTTCTCTTCAAATTGCATCCTATGTACCACTTGGAAGAGTGTTCACATTGAAATTCTCCATGTATGTACTGTAGCTTGTGCACATAACCACATACTAAGCTCTTCATATCCATTGCCCAGCCAAGACAAGAAAAATGAGTAAGTATCCTAGATTATTGCTCACTTAGGCTCCCATTCCTCGGCCACGTTAGATTCCATTATAGTTATGAATTAATGTAACCAGCACATTTGTGGTATGGACAAGAAAACCCATGCAAGTCAGAAGCAACACCAAATTTCCACAAAGATATTGATTGGGTAAGGAGCTGACCTGAGACCACTGGAGTTGTAAAGCAGCATACCATTGTGCCTCTGTGCTACACTTAGTATTAAAAAAATTTTTTTGGACAGCAGAATGTAATGATTAATTTCTCCGGAAATCACTGCTTTAATAAAAATGACCTAGCAGTTGTTTGTACTCAATACATTGATAGATTTTGACCCTGACCACTGGATCAGGGTTGCAAGTTGCCATTGTTTATAATGGTAATGCATCACGGTTGGTCACTGCGCAAGCTTTCGTGCTTCATTCAGCAAGAGTGAAACTTGGTATGTTGCAAATACACTAACATGGGAAAAAAGTAGGGTCACAACACTAATTTAGAAGAGACACGCTTGATGATATGGTTAATAAAAAGAAGACGATAACTAGTCTATTGCGCATTGATACAGGAGTTATCTGAAGTAATATATGCATATCCATTTGGAAGCTCTACTCTGATAACGGCCAGGCTGAATATGAATCCACATCCCTGGAGCTGTGATGTGGCTTATTACTCGGATCAGTACAGCAGTATGTTAGTGGTGCTTCAAAGTGTTGACTTTTTAATTTTTCTATGAAATGATTTGTTTTACCTTATCAAAAGTGACTAGTAGCAAGATCCTATATAATATATATTTTTGATGTTTTTGATGCTGTATGCATTTGAATTTCCCCATGGGATTAATAACGTTTTTGTAATGAAATTTTAACTGAAATTGCAAATATCTTTAAAAATTCTGGAACAAGCTTACTATGTCAGTACTGTGGTGGGGTAGAAACAAATCACTGCAGTATTACTGTGGCATCATTGATGACTTTACTATCCAATCATAGGTTCCATGTATAAAGTAGGAACCAAAGGTGATTTGAAATTGCTAGTGAAAAAAGTGACAGTATTTGTTACATGTTAACAGGCAGTCTGACTGAAGGACTGCTGCTGGTTAATGTGTGATTCATGGTACATTTGTGACACCGCCATGAATGAGAATCATAGGAGGATAGCTATTCTTGATATTCAATTGTTGGCATTACTGTCTCCCGCTATGATACCATCTCCAGATTTATTTTAATTTGTAGTTTTGTCTGTCCTCGTTTCAAAATGTACTCTCCTAATCATTTAGTTCTTGCATTCTGGCTTTTGTATGTTTGATGCTGTCAGTTACAGGAGCGTTGTAACTGAAAATGTGTCTGCTGTATGCACGTGTGCATGACAGGCATCTTTTTAGCTGTAGTCATTACACTAGAAGGGGGTTTTGTCATGTAATGGCTGTTAATATTATTAATAGTAATGCACAGTGAAATTATACAGGTGTCTAGGAATTAGATAGAAGTAGCTAGAAAAGGTATACCTGGGCCTGAATGCTGTGTTTAAGTATTTGTTTGTGACATATCTATGATACATAGAACACTTCTCATACACGTGAACTTCAGCAGGACTGAAACAACTTCAACATCATCTGCAAAAGTGAAAATTGTACAGTTTTTTTTTTTTTTTCCACTTTCTTTTTGAGCAAGGGTTTAGATACTCTGTTAAACAAGCAGCATACATGAAGGCAAATTTTAATTTGCCTGATTAAGCAAAAGTGAAGCAGAGGTGAGAAGGTTCACTTAATTTTTCATAATTAATGCTACTACTGCTTTTGTGAAACTTCAAAGCAGCTATGATACTTAATCAAAACTTGTCCCTTTCAGCATCTCAGAGTGACCGTTTTTTTTTTTTAATATTATCCAGTTGATAAGAAAAACAGGCAACTTTGTAACAGTATAAGTAACCAAACCTTTTATATAACAAATCTTAATCCAGTGCACTAAAATTTTACTTAAACATTTGGTTACATAGACATAGTTTAATTACATGACATAATTCATATCATTAACAGGAATGAACGAATAAATGACTGTCTTTTATTTCAAAGAATTATAAATTACCACTGCTGCACAATTGTGCAGCAATGAGACCAGGGTTCCTGTCCTGGGTCCTCCCTGTGTGCAGTTTACATTCCTCCAGGTGCTCCGATTTCCTCCCAACGTTCAGTGACAAGCAGGGTAGGTGAACTGGTGATGCTAAAATTGGCTTGTGTTTGTGTAATGTTCACCCAGCGTTGGACCTGTTGGACCAGGCTTCAGCGCCCCCATAACTCTGGTCTGGAATGAGTGGGTTGGAAAATGACATGATTATTTCCTTTTTTCCTTAAATGGACAGCTTCCACATTGAATCAATCACTTTTTGGAACTAGTTAGTTAATTTCTTTATACATTTTTCTACCTTCTATGGCTATAGTTGTCTGCAATCCAGTTTGGGTCAATTAAGCCAGAGATACTAAAGGAATCCTTTAAATGGTTATATGGTCTTCAGTCGCACATTTCTCTCGGTACATATTGAAAACCAAACACTGTTCATTTAACTTCCTCTTGAACAGATTTGATGCACACAAATGTCAAACAATGACTTACCACAACCAAAAGCACAAGGTGAGACAAAAACTCACTAAAAAAATGTTTTTTCTTCTTAGATAAAACATATGCAAACCTCACTATTCATTAACTGCGCCATTCCACTGGTCAGCGTGATACAGTATGTCTTTGGAGTTGTGTGCTGCAAATTTATACTTATTGCTAGTTAATTCACAGTACTTTTAAATTTTTTATTCACTTATTTGCCAAACCTGGTTGTTCTAATAAATGGTTTTGGGGATAAAGTCTAACCCAGATCTATTAGGCATTATTAGAGCTTATCACAGTCACCATCACCTGCACTCATTCATACTCGTCCATTTCAGTTTTGCCAGTCATGTTTACCTTGTGTTTCTTTTGGGTTTTGTCTGAAATGAGTACTTGGAGAAAACATATACTGATACAGGGAGAGGATCCAGATAATTCACAGACAGTGCTTAGGCCTAGGTTTGAAGACAGGACTGTGAAAGGCATCAGTGACCATCACTGATCTACTTTGTTCTCGCCTTTTTTTTTCTTTCTTTCTAACTTTGGTAAATACTAATTATTTGCTGTGTTCATAAAAGTTGAAGAGTTTGCATATGTCACTGTATATGTCAGTTGTAGGGTTTTTTTTTAATATAAAATTGCTGTCAAATTAGTACAGAAATATTTTTAAGCAGGAAATTGAAATTAGCTTAGCAAATATTAGCTGAAGTAAATGCAAGTAGTCTTTATTGTGGCACATTAGTGTGGTTGTTAGCTCAATACAAAAGTCAGTTTTGAGTGTGAGCTTATAGGGGCTGAAAAATTGTAAATACATATAATAGACTGCTGGGACTGTTACCTGGATAACAAAGTTAGGAAAGCTATGTTTTCTGGTAGCCCAGCTTTATATATGAGGTGGAGGTTTATCTGCAACTTTTTACTGCAACATTCATTTGTAAAGTTTTGTTGTACACAAGTGTATAGCACTCATCTAAAACAATATAAACACAATCAGCATCTTGAAAGTTATTTTTTTAGTAATTAGATGATTTTTAAAAGAACATAGCATGTTGTGTGGTCTTTTTCCAAAGTACACAAAATATTTTCATAAAAATGAACTGAAATACTGCCTTAATGTTGTGTTCTCAAATTTTGTTTTCAGACCTTATTTAGATCCCACCAACGCGTTTCTCTGGAAAAAACACCAGTTTCACTTTCAGGGTTATTCTGAGGGTGCAGTACGTCCTTTACAGTGTAATTCAACTTTAGATTACTGGCTGCAGTGAACTTTGTTTAGATCTGCTTTCATGTTTGTCACACTTGAACCATTTAGTAGGTTGTCATGTTAGTATAGATGTGGTTTAGGCATGAAAAAGCATGCTCATACTCTGCACTGTTTGGGCTAATAGTAAGGTGCATTTTCACAACCTCTAGTATATTTGTTAGTTGCCCAGAGTACTGTACATATTGGTTAATGAGGAGCATCTTATTTTTATGAGATTCCTCTCATCCACTTTCTATGACTGCAAAAGGCAAGATCTGTTTGTAATTTAGTAAAGTCATCTGATTTCCAAATGTTACTGTCCATTGTCTAAGGCTGAACACTTGAAAATTTGTGGTAAGAGCATTGTTAGAACATTAAAGCCATTACATATGATCAAGAAGCTAATGAATGTTTTAGGTAATTTTCTCAGCTGTATCAAACCCTGTCAGTTGGAAGAGTTACCTGCTGCATCAGTGTACATTTTTTGTTTCCAAGTTCTACATTTCATGAAATGACTAATCACTGCATCAACATTTGTAAAGGACCACTTTTATTTGATTTCTCTGGATGCTGTTTGCAGACAACATAGTACCTTCTCTTACTTGATTGTAGTGCTATAACCCTCCCTGCAGCCATCACTTCTTTGTAGAATATGCTCCATTTTTACAGCTGAAAAAGTTCCTCCAGTGTATTTGAAAGTTGTTTTACATTAATTTTTCTCATAATGCTGCTTGTAATTATGATTCCATTCACTATAAACTGTTAGTGAATAAAAGTAGTAGTTGATCAGTTTGCCTTGTCCTTTTTATTATTTTGTAATTCATAAAGTATGCATTAATTATTACTTTATATTGCAGTAAATAAGATAAGATTAACATTTGGCATTCTTGAACTCACTGCTTCAGTTACTTTGAAGCTAACACTTTTGGTTCTCTTGCTTTATAGACGCTGCACAGTTTCACTATATTGCTAGCTAGTGAGTGTATATGCATGTTATGTGGCAGTTATAGCAGTCTGCTGCTATATGGATCTGTCTTTAAAAGTTGACAGCCAAGTTAAGATTATACATGAAGAATTGTTTTAATGAGATTGTTTTTGATTGGGAAAATATTGCATTTACCAAAGATAGCAAATGTCTGCTAGTCCACTGGACTTTGTAAGTATGTAGTTTGGGTTTCCAGAATCAAACTATCGATTTGTCCACCCTGGCTAATTCATTTTGTCTAGCGTAGAATTTCAACTCTTGCATCTTCTCGGTGAAGCATGGTAGTTTTGGTCAATATAATTGATTTCTTATCAAAAGTGTGTATCCTAAACTTTGTTGATTAGATTTAGCAGCTTCACTTGTTCTGTTATTTAGCACACACTGCGCACATGATTTCCTCTGACTAGTTTTTCCTTTGCCAATACTATCAAAGTGGTAGATGCTGCAGATGGTGCAACTTTTTGTTGTGTAGCTTAAATGCTGTCCTCGTGTCTTTTTAAATGAGCAACAAGTAAAAATGTTGGTCTACAGTTTCATGCCAAAGTTTGGACATTCCTGGCCATATTACATATTTTGTTGACATTTGAAGCAAAAAATAACAAATACAACTTCTATGGCAAACATAGTAAAACTATGGCATTGTAATGACAATATTAATGTACAACTATGATTTTTTTTTTTTGATAAACTGAAAAAAATGTAAAAAAAAAAAAATTGAAATGTGGCGTTTATAAAACTTTGGGTAGCATTTCCGATTTAAGGTCTCGCAACTCATTAGGTATTATTCTGGTCAAGAATTGACATTAGGAAGTGTCAGCTGATGACAATTCCAATGCCTAATAAATTCTTTGAATATTCAAACATTGTGTAACACTCTGCAACCTTGGGCTCTTCCAAACAACTAACTGAGGATCTGAACATTAAATTTAACTGATACCTGTAAAGCAGAAGGAAGGTCAGGACAGATTGAGGAACATGCACTGAAATAGTGCGTTGCTGCAGCCACCACATGACGAATCAGCTCGGGATCTCGTTTGGCAACCCCTCAGGCAGACACGCGGTCTTGCAAGATCGAGGAGATTGTCGAGGAAACAAGTGGCTGGACCAGGTCAAGGGGATGTCCACAAAAAAAAAAACGACTGTCCCTTATAATGCACATAATGTTCCTCATTTAGGACTCCATGAGCATCTGCTCATTCAGCACAAAGTCAAACCTATGGTACCCAAGGATTCTCTGAAGTGACGCATTACCGAAGGAGTCCAGTCTTCGTCTCAGGTCACTGGACAGCATCTGTGTCTTGCAACCATATAGCAAGACCGGAAGCACCAGGACTATAAAGACTTGGACCGTCGTCCTTTTGCAGATATATTGGGAAAGGCACATACCCCTTTCTAGTGACCTTGTGACCCCACATGCTCTCCCAATCCTTCTACTGACTTAATAGGAAGAGTCATCAGAGACATGAATGTTGCTTTTGAGGTAGGCAAACCTCTTGATGAGTTTGACACTCCTTCCACTGATAGACACACTGCTGATGGCTGTGCCCAAGAGGTTATTAAAGGCCTGGATCTTGGTTTTTATCCAGGACACTTGACAACTAAGACACTTGCTCAGTCTCTTGAGAGGCCCTGAAGTCTGTGTAAGCATTGTACAGAGTAGGAGCAAAGAACACATCCCTGACGAACCCCAGAATCAACTGGGAAAAACGCAGAGGTTCTGCCTCCACTCTGCACGGCACTCATGCTACCAGTGTACAGGCCAGCTATGATATCCAGCAACTTCGGGGGGATTCTGTTAAGCTGCAGGATATCCCACAGGGCAGCTTGATCAACTGAGTCGAACTCTTTACGAAAGTCAACAAATGCTGCAAAGAAACTGCTGATATTCACATTTGCTTCGATGAGAACCCTCAGTGCCAGGATGCAGTTGATGGTAGACTTAAAACCAGACTGTTCCAAGTCGGTAATAGGTGAGCAAGCGTTCATGGATGACCCTAGCAATGACTTTACCCGGCACCAAGACCAGTGTTTGTCCCCAGTAGTTGCCACAATCCAGGTCCTTCCCTTTCCAGACAGGGACAACAAGTTTTGTTTTCCAGTCAGTTGGGATAATGCCTGTCTCCCAAATGGAAGAAAAGATTGCTTGCAATGCCAGGAGGGTAGTCTTACCACCAGCGTAAAGAAGTGCTCCCCAGATACCACAGATTCCTGCAGCCTTACCTACCCTCAGCTGGTTCACCCCCTGTGCAATCTTAGTGAGATTAGATAGCTCACAATTGGAGGATCAGCCTCAAGAAACCTGGACCAGCGATGTCTAAAGTCGTAGCCCAAAGATCAGCTTTGAATAGCTGCTCAATGTAGCTAGCCCAGGGGATCACTACTGTAGTGTCATCCGTAAGGACTGCCTTGACTGTGACTCTCCGAGGAACAGATTCCTTGGTATACTTCAATTTTAGGACGTGGGTCACTAGAACATAGATCGTGTTTCACTTGCTCACAGTTTCCTCCTTATATGCCCTCCGAGCCATCACAGACCTTCTCCTTAGTTTCCGGTACAGACCAGAGTTGCCATGAGGTCGGGTGCTGTGACGTCTCTTGATGATATCCAGGGTGCCCTGCGAGATGATGCCTCTTTCGGGGAACACTGGCAACACCAATACAACCCTCAGCAACCTTTAGGGTCTTGTCATGAAAAGTCTCCCACATCGCAATAGGATTGTCAGTCGCACCCAAATCTGTAAGCTCCTCACACAAACTGCATGTAACCTAATTAAAAACCGACTGTTCTTGGAGTCTGGCCAGGTCCAGCCTCATTCTCCTAGTAAGTAGTAGCCTACTGGGCCTAAGCTGGATCTTCAGAGTAGCAACAACAGGTCTGTGGTCAGAATTCACAAACTGGGACCTTCTATAAAACTTGCAGTTCTGTAGGCGCCTCCAGTGTCTGCCCACGAGGATGTGATTGCTCTCCTTTACCACAGCACCTGTATTGGTGTATCAAGTCCAACAATGCAGCTCAGCGATCTCCATCCCCTGACCTTTTGCAAAGTTAAAGATCATGGAGCCACTTTCGTCATGGTCATCAGACCCATGGGGACTAACGCAATCCACATAACTAGCCCTGTCACTGCCAGTTGTTGCATTAAACTCACTCATGACCAAAGGAGTGTCACCACCAGGCACCCATCAACCACTAAGTGCAGTTGCGAATAAATTGTGTCTCTCACCGAGATATCACTCGTTGCTGTCGGACCATACACTGAGACAACAGGCAAGGCACCCAGAGTCTCTCGTAATAAACTCATTGAAAGCAGTGACACTGGACACCATCAGAAGGAGCTGATCCACCACAGCAACAAATACTTTCTGAGTGTGACATCTGTCGGGGCAACCAGACCAATAAAAGGTGTACCCACCTACAAAAATCTGGCTAGTCCCAGGTCTGGGCACCTCCGAGATTGCTACCACTGAAATGTGAAGTTTATGAAGCTCTTTCGACAGGAGAGGAAGATGGTCAGTCATTATGATGTAGAGACAAGATGTTCCATGTGCCTACAAGGATGCAACGCCTCAAATTGTGAACCGAGTGCTGCCATACAGCAGGTGACACCTCGGCACCACACCAGTTAGGATCCCCAGCAGGTTTGACCCCATTGGCTCTCTGGCAGTTTAGATGAGGCTCCTGAGGGCTTTCTCCCATCCCCTTCATAATGCAAGTAGCCATTGTAGCAGCGCTGCTTTGGAGCTGTGTTAAGTTTTTTATGGCGACTGGAGTGCTAATTTTACCACCAAACCCCAAGTTTTCCCTGCCAGTTTCAGGACTACTTGCAGGCCTGCTTGCAGTTTAACATTATACCCAGGACAGGGGGAAGGCTCTAAAAATATTTAAAAGAGCCTCCAGCTAGTAATTTCCACAGTCCAAAGTGTCATTAAGAAATGGAAGTTAAAGGGAATTGATGATGCCAAGACAAGACCTGGAAGACCAAAATAAATAGATAGAACAGCTTATGTACTTCGCAGAATTGCAAAGCAAAACCCCCATATGCAGGCAGGTTTAGATGAGAAATGCTTGATTGTGTAATGGTTTACTTAGTAGTTTTACTTACAGTCTTGGCCTTCATGAGCGATCTATCAGAAGTAAACCTTACCTGCAATCTCATCACAGAAACATTTGCCTAAGACAGAGCATACATACAGCTAATTTCATAATTAAGGTTGGATTGGAGGGAGGAAAGCAGCATTTGAATAAATGAACACCCTGCCAACTGTTAAGTGTGGGGTTGAGTCTGTTATGCTTTGGAGTTTTGTGGCAGCTAGAGGCTTAGGAAACATTGTGTGAGTATAGGGAAGGATAGATTCTCCTTGAGGATTTGTTGATATTTAATAGAATGTCAGACAGTCAGTTTGGAAACCGAAGCTAAAAAAAAAAAGGATGGCTTCGGTAATGAATGAAAACAAACTGCAGAAGCAGCTTTGAAATACCTCAAGAAATACAAGGTGAAGGCTTGGAATGGCTCTTGCAGTCCCCATACTTGAACATTATTGAAAATCAGTGGGTAGATCTTACTCCTGCTTTGTGTGTAAAATAGCCTAAGGATATTTCACAGCTGGAAGCTATTGTCAAGGAGGAATTGGGGGAAAATTCCAAAACAAGAATTCAGAGACTCCTAGCTGGCTTCAAAAAATGTTTGCAAGCTTTGATTTTTGCCAAAGGTTGTGTAAATGCTGACTTAGGGTGCCCAAACATTTGCAAATGCCACACTTATTCTTTTCTTTTTTAATTTTTTGAATATTTTTTTAGTTCATGAAATAAATCATAACTATATTAACATTTTCATAAAAAGCACAATTGTTTTAGTTTGCCGTCTTGGTTGTATTTACTGTGTTTTATTATTTTTTATTTATTTATTTTTTTAGGTGCATTTGCATATAATGCTCAAAACACCTATTGTGATAGCCATGTCTGTCTGCATGAAACAACTCGGGCTTGAGGGGGCCCCCCCTTCACCCTCGTGAATTATGTTGAATGTGGCACACATATTCTTCAAGGAAATTTAAGACATTTACATTTTGTTTGTGGTGTCTCAAACAGATTGTACTATATACAGTTTTTTTTTTTTTTTTATTTATTAATTTTATTACAATCAATACATAGCAATCAAGTTTTACAAAAAAAAAGAATTATGCTAAGAACAGATCGATCCCCACCCTTGAGAGAGAGAGCAAGCCAAACGGTGTAAAATTTAAGGCTTTTAAAAATACCTAAATCAACAAATTCTCTGTGCTTTATAAAATCATTTCAAAATATTACTGATTAGATCCTGCCATGTTTTGAAAAAGTCTGCACAGATCCTCTAACTGAGTATTTGATTTTTCCAATTTTAAATAATATAACACATCAGTTTCCCACTGACTTAAAAGAGGAGAGTTTGGGTTCTTCCAGTTTATCAGAATAAGTCTGCGTGCCAACAGTGTAGTGAATGCAATCACAGTTTGTTTGTCTTTCTCCACTTTAAGACCCTCTGGAAGAACCCCAAACACAGCTGTTAATGGGTTAGGAGGGATTGTGAGTCCAAGACTGTCTGAGAGGTAATTAAAAATTTTTGTCCAGAATAATGTTAATTTGGAGCAGGCCCAGAACATGTGACCTAGTGAGGCTGGGGCTTGGTTGCAACGCTCGCAGGTTGGATCATGCCCTGGAAACATTTTGAGAGTTTTAGTCGAGACAGATGTGCTCGATATATAATTTTGAGTTGTATAATTGTATGCTTTGCATATGGAGCTTGAGTGAATTCTCTGCATTGCTACTTTCCACTCCTTTTCTGATATATTAATTGAGAGGTCATTTTCCCAGTGTCCTCTTGGATCTTTGAAAGGAAGGGATTGTAAAAGGATTTTATATATTGTAGAGATGGAGTCTAACTCCTTGAAATTGAGCAATAATTTTTCCAGCGTGGATGAGGGTGCAAGATGAGGAAAATCTGGAAGGTTCTGTTTAACAAAGTTCCTGATTTGAAGATAGTGAAAGAAATTTGTAGCTGGAATGTTAAATTTGGAACGTAATTGTTCATAGGATGCAAAGACGTTGTCTATATAAAGATCTCTAAGCAAGTTAATTCCAAATTTTTTTCAGATATTAAAACTGCATATGTTTGTGAGGGTTGAAAGAGGTGGTTCTTTTGCAGGGGTGCCACAGAAAGAAGCTTCTCCGTCTTAAAATGCTTTCTACATTGGTTCCAGATTCTAAGTGAGTGGAGCACAATTGGGTTATTAGTGTATTGCCGATAACGTGTGTTTATTGGAGCACAAAGCAAGGAATACAAAGAAGTACTGCAGGATTTTACTTCTATTGCGGTCCATGCCTGTGTATGTTCTTCTATTTGTGTCCAGGTTCTTATCGACTGTATATTTGCCCAGTAATAAAACTGGAAGTTAGGTAGAGCCATGCCGCCTTCTGCCTTTTGTCTTTGTAGGGTCGCTCTTTTGATGCGTGGATGTTTAGAATTCCAAATAAATGAGGTTATTGTTGAATCTAATTGCTTAAAGAACGATTTATTAATGTATATTGGTATGTTTTGAAATATAAAAAGGAGCTTAGGAAGAATATTCATCTTAACAGTGTTAATTCTTCCAGCTAGTGTGAGATGAAGGGTTGACCATCTATGCAAGTCTTGTTTAATTTTTTCCATACAGACGAAATTTTGTTGATAAAGAGCTTTATGTTTACTTGTGATGTTTACCCGAGGTATTTAAACTGTTCTGCAATGATAAAAGGAAGGGTGTCTAATCTAATATTATATGCTTGCGAATTCACGGAAAGAGTACACTTTTATTCAGATTAATTCTGAGACCAGAGAGCTTTTGAAATTCTGTGAGTGCTGCTAAGACTGCAGGCACAGAATTTTCTGGGTCCGATATATACAGTACCATGTCATCTGCATATAATGAGATTTTCTGTTCCAGTCCTTCTCTGCTAATCCCCTTTATCTGATCAGTATTTCGACAATGTATTGCCAGTGGTTCAATGGCAATTGCAAACAGCAGTGGTGACAAAGGGCATCCTTGTCTTGTGCCACGCTCTAGTTTAAAGTAGTCTGAGCAAATGTTATTGATGCAAACTGAAGCTTCTGGGTTAGTATACAGTAATTTAATCCATGCACAAATGTTGGGCCAAACCCAAACTTCTCCAAAATAGTAAAAGGTATTTCCATTCAATCATGTCGAATGCTTTTTCTGCATCCAATGATAATAATATTTCTGGGGTGTTTGATTTAGTTGGTGAGTATATTACATTAAACAGGCGTCGAAGATTTGAAGATAAGTGTCGGCCCCTAATAAATCCAGTTTGGTCTTGTGATATTATTGAGGGAGCACTTTCTCCATCCTTCTAGCTATGATTTTAGAGAGTATTTTAACGTCGTTATTCAGAAGTGAAATTGGTCTGTATGATGCACATTGTAATAAGTCCTTATTTTGTTTTGGAAAGACAGTGATTAGTGCTTGGCGAAAGGTTTGTGGAAGAGATTGGTTATCTCTGGCTTCTGTAAATGTTGCTAATAGGAGGGAGCTAGCTGAGCGGAGAATTTCTTGTAAAACTCTGCAGGGTAGCCATCAGGGCCTGCTGCTTTTCCACCTTGGAGTGACTTTATAGCATCCAGTAATTCTGATAATGACAGAGGTTTATCGAGCTCCTCCACACTAATAGCGTCAATTTGTGGTATCTGTAATTTATCCAGAAATGCATTAGATTGTATATTGTCTTCTTTAAACTCAGTAGTATATAGGGATTTATAGTAGTCTCTAAAAGTGTACATTATATTTTTGTGTTCGATGATTTTATCTCCATTCGTGTTAGTAATTACGAGATTGCGTATGCATTCTTGCTTGTGAATTTGTTGCGCTAAAAGCTTATTAGCTTTCTCTCCATGTTCATAATAATGATGTCTGGATTTGTAAATTAGTTGTTCGGTTTCTTTAGTTGTCAAGAGGTTTAATTCTGAATGTAGAGCCTGCCTCCTCTTATGTAGAGTCTCGCTTGGTAGTCTGGCATGTTCTTCATCTATTTTAGTAATTTCGCTTTTATCTCTGCTACTTTCTTCGCTCGGATTTATTTCTGTGGGAAAGATATGAGATAATCTGTCCTCTTAAGAAGGCCTTAAGAGTTTCCCAGAGTGTTCCTGCAGAGATCTCAGGGGATGTATTTGTCTCTAGAAAGAATTCAATTTGTTTGGATATAAATTCAGTACAATTCTCGTCAGCTAATAGAAGCGGATTGAGACGCCATCTGCGGGTGAGTGTATGGGGCTTAGTAATTTCAGCTCCAAGATCATCGGAGCATGGTCTGAAATAACAATAGCATCGTATTTACAAGATTTAATCTTAGGCAAGAAGTTATTATCTATAAAGAAGTAATCAATCCTTGAGTAGCAATGATGTACTGGTGAGTAGAAAGAATATGTTCTTGAATTTGGGTTTAAAACCTCCAGGGATCTGATAAGTTGTGATCAGTTATAAACTTTGTAATTATCTTTGCGGTGTTAGTTGCGTTCCCCTGTGGAGGAAGTCTTATCTAAAAGTGGATTTAGAACACAATTAAAGTCCCCAGCCATTATAAGTTTATGAGTGTTCAGATTGGGAATGGATGCAAATAAATTTTGTATAAATTCCTTATCATCAACATTAGGTGCATAAACATTTATCAAAATCATTTTACAGTTAGATAAGTCTCCCATGACCATCACATATCTCCCTTCAGGATCCAATACTACATCTGATGCTACAAATGGTACTGTTCTATGTATGAGAATTCCCACCCCTCTAGTTTTCTTTGTAAAACTAGAATGGAACATTTGGCCAGTCCAGTCTTTTGCAGCCGGAACTGATCCTTACTTAGTAAGTGGGTTTCCTGTAAAAATACTATTTTAGCATTTAGACCTGTTAGGTGAGAAAGTACTTTCTTTCTCTTTAATTCGTGATTCAGGCCTTTAACATTCCAGCTTACGAAGTTAACTGTCCCATCATGGAGACACTGATTCTGAGTTTTTGGTGTCATATTATAGTCTTAACTGGAAGTGAAATAGTTTAGGTCTTAATTTCCTATTCCCCCAAGAGTTGTTGCCATGCAGCTTATTATTACGTTGATAGTTATAATTATAAAGATTGAGATGATAGATTAGATATAGATCAAGCCTGCTCTCTTTCTCTTCCCCTTAACCCCCACCCTCCCTTTTTGCCTCCCCAGGTGAGGCTAAAACCCACTTCATGCAGTCCCAGTCCTCTGACATACCCAGAGACAGAGCACCCAAAGCACATCAAGCCCCCATGCAGTGGCGCTTTAAGGTTAAAAGATAGAGATATCTGTTACCAATATAGTCTTTAAAAGAGGAAAAAAAAAAAAAAAGAAAAGAATTTTGCACTTAATATATATACATATATATATACATATATATATATATATATATATATATATATATATATATCACATACATACATACATATAATCTTCATCAATTTTAGTGCATTAAGATGATATCCCCAGATAATAAACCCAGGTGATGGTGTTAAAGATGTGTCCAAAACAAGCATAACAAGTCTTAATGCAGTAATAGCAATAACAGCAAACCAAGGGTATGATATTGAACAGTCTCATTTAGGGTACACATGAAATAATTAGAAAAGAAAAAAAAAAGAGGAGGAAAACGTAATTAAGCACAATAAAACACAAACATTTAGCCCTAGTAATACTAAGTAATGATAAGTAATAAGTAAGTAATAATAATATAAGAATATGAGAATATATGCTGATAAAAACCCGTATTTTAAAACAAATAGATCAGACAGTAGATTATTAATCCTAGCTTTATCATTTACCGCCATGACTCACAATTATGTATCAGAATAGTCCCGGATCAGCTTTCTTAACTCATTTTCTGCCTCCTCCTTGCTAGCGAAAACATAGAAATGCCCCTGCCATTCCACTTTCAGTTTTGCGGATACAGGAGGCCGATTTGACATTGGCTTGCCGTAGCAGCTGTTTAATATTATAGAAGGCGGCGTTTGATAGCTGTTGCTGGAGAGAAGTCAGGGAAGACGCGAATTGGCAATCTTCATATATAATATCTTCCTTTTTTTCCTGAGGAGTTCCATCACCTCTAACTTAAATGATAATCGCTCAAAACGGACTATAAAAGATCTTGGTCGGGTCTGACGGTGTTTGATCAGCGACGTGTAAGCCGCTGCTATCTCAGATTCTGCTTTAAAGTCGCCCCGATTATTTTAGAAAAAGTTCAGTTCGAATTTCACGGGTTTAAACTTTCTCGATTCTCCGCAAGCCTTCAATTCTGACATTATACCTTCTATTCCCATCTTCTAAAGCAGCCAGTCTGTCTCCAAGTTTTTCTCCGAGTTTTTACATTCAACTGACATTTACTGCTCTTTCCTCGGCACTGGCAGCTAGATGTTCGCTATTTCGATCCGATTCGTGAATGTCTCACTAAGATGCTCCAATCGATCAGCAAGCGTGCTCAGTTTAGCGAGTTTTTCTCAATGCGCTCTTCAATTTTACCCAGCACCTGTCGAAGTTCAAGCTGTACCTCTTGACGACCTTTCATTTGCCTGTTGGATTTCCTGTCGCAGACATTCATTGGCCTGTTTCATCTCCTGTTTCAGTCTCTCATGTGCCTTTGCCGTTGCTTTCTCATTAGCCTTCTCGCTTTTCTTTATATCTTGCCTGAGGTCAGCGAGCAACACTTTCAGTTCAGATAGCTCAAATGTGCCTTCTTGTACCGTAGATGAAGCAGCAGACTCTGCTGAAGCGGTGTCCCGCTGCTCCAGTCCGCGTGATTGCGTAACTGAAGCCGCGGACCTCCCGGCCTTTTCCAGTTTCAGGTAATCCTCTCCAATCGGCGAGCTATCCACATCTGCACTCACGATCGCACCTTCGCTCCCCTTTTCGCTCTCAGCAGGCGACGATGTAGCGGACCGTGGTCCCGAGGAGTCTGTACTTTCGCCCATCTGATCCAGGTCTGTCTCTGAGAGGCCGTATCTCGAACTAGGGCTTGCTGATCGCAGCTTGGATGTAGCTTTAGTCTTGATTCTTTCGGACCCCCCTTCTTGTTGGCCATGTTTATATGTGTTTACATATACTGTAGCGGTCCCTCTCGGGTTGAATAAATACAGGATATCTCAGAATAATAAGCAAATAATATGAAAAATAGCACCACTGCTAGCGGAGCTCCACTTCAGACGTCCATCTCTCGCATCGGACGAGACCAAACTAGTTCATGAAATAAATCATAACTATATTAACATTTTCATAAAAAGCACAATTGTTTTAGTTTGCCGTCTTGGTTGTATTTACTGTGTTTTATTATTTTTTATTTATTTATTTTTTTTTAGGTGCATTTGCATATAATGCTCAAAACACCTATTGTGATAGCCATGTCTGTCTGCATGAAACAACTCGGGCTTGAGGGGGCCCCCCCTTCACCCTCGTGAATTATGTTGAATGTGGCACACATATTCTTCAAGGAAATTTAAGACATTTACATTTTGTTTGTGGTGTCTCAAACAGATTGTACTATATACAGTTTTAACTATTCAAAATCTCCCATTGAAAAGCATTGGGAAATTTGCAAACTCATCTATCTTAAAATGAAGAAACATTCTGTGTGCCTTAGGTTAGAAATTAGTATACTGTTTAAGTTGTTCATCTTGACAGCAGTTTCATTCTCCTGTTTTTCACTATATAGCCGCCACTGACAGCAATCAGATCCCATATACAATTAAATGGAGCACCAGCAGACTGCATGCATGGGTAGAAAGTGGTCACAAGTTGCTTGATCAGCCACAGGACTGCAGTCTTCCATTGACAAGTCGCAGTGAGGCACACGCAGAAACCTATATTTTAGCAAATTGTTTGTGCTTTATTAAACCTTCTCAGCAGCTTGTATGTGGGCAAAAGAGAACCAGCGCATCAGCACCTCTGGCCTTCCAATGCTATAGGTTGTAACAGGAAGTTAAGTGAGCTTCTTAACCATAAAGTATAAAATGCAAGCAAGGAAGACAAAAGGTTATCTAGATATGAAGTACCCTGTGGCGTTATGCACAAGTGTAAATATTGATTTACTCAGCATTAACAGATGTAGCCATAGCATACACTAAACCAACCTCACAGCACCATTATCTGCAGTTTGTAGTCATTCACTACTTTACTGTTAGTATAATTTAGTAGGGTGACCAGACATCCTGATCACAGAGACATTGTTGATTTCAGGCTCAGGGCTGTGGATTCGGTAGATAAATGCTCCGACTCCTCAGTTTCTAAATCTTCCGACTCCTCTGTATGTATATACTATGCTAATGTATTTTCTACATCCATTGAAGGAAAGGAAGGCAACATACATGTCATTTCACCACAGAACTACTGGCTAGGATGCCAACACTCTACTATAATGCCAGATTAAAGACAAACACAATGAAAACAAGGTTTTGTTTATTTTTTTTAAACAAGTGTCTGGATAGTAATAGCAGGCATAAAAATCAGGAACAGGAAATGTATTGGTTTAAAAATACATACTACATTCTTTGGTAGTTTTAACTTTTAAAACAAAAAAAAAGCTTAACTATATGAACTAAAAACAATATATGGAAAACCTACATTAAACTTGGAATACAGTTATAGTTAAAGGAAATCATGAATCATGTTTGAATCCCATAGTCAGGTTTAAAGTTTAAGTTTATTCCCTTCACTTATACAAGTGTCTCTAGTCCTGCAAAAAACATTTACCTAATTATCAGTGAGAGTTAAGGCCCCCAAATACGCAGCGATCTGTGGCCGATTTTGCCACCGACCGATGTGCGTGTACAATCGTGGCAATTGATTGGCGGCCGCAGATTGCGGGTGTCCACATGGACGGGCAGATCCAGCTTGCCGAAAATCTCGACCACCGCCCCCATCCAAAGTAATGTGATACCTCTGTCTGCTGCAGTGGCTGTCTCCTCTGTCAGCCAACCGGAAGTTTAGTGCATTGTGTCACTCACCGGCCAGCTGATCAGCAGAACGAGCCTCTGCTGGAGACAGGTAGGGAGATCTGTGTTCTCGTTCCTTGGCCCCCCTTCACTGGCGCATAGCGAAGGGGAGCCGACGGAGCTGAGAACACACAGATGTTTTTCAGGCGTTTGACGCGTGATGACTCGTTGAACGGCCGAAAAATTGGCAGTGCATCTGTAAATGTATGTGGGTTTTAGGCTAGGTTCACAGTTCCCTGTAACAGTGGACCACGACACAATGGAAAGCGTGCCGCACCTTACTGTGCATTACATTCCATATAGTGACGCATACAGTCAATGAAAAGCATGCTTCATGGTTACTTGACATGTTCGTTTTGTGGTAACATTATGCACTGCATGCTTTATTCTTACAGCAGAGAAGTAGTTCATTATGACTGTTTGTGAATTGGGACATTTCAACTTACTTTTTTAATTCCCATTTAAATTTTGTCGGAGTCGGTTAACTTTTTTCCGACTCCAGGTACCCAAAATTGTCTCCGACTCAGACTCCACAGCCCTGTTCAGGCTATGCATTCCAATAAATAACTGAAGACTATCAGAAAGACCTGGTTATGGCTGGTTGTCTGTCTAATAGAATATTGCTGTGTCAAAACATATTTAGAACAGCTTATTCAAAACTCCAAAGGGTTTACTCTTATCCCACTTCCCATCCTTTCTTCAAAGTCAAAAATGTATAATGGCGTGATTCAAACACCTGATGAGGAAAGATTAAGAACTTGTGTTAAATTTGTACAGTACCAACAACCAAACAAAAACATAGTACTGCCATTTATTTGTTTCCTCATTAACCACTGTGTGGAATCATAGGTGTTTATTTGTGAATGTGTGTGGTGTTGTGGAATCATAGGTGTTCATTTGTGAATGTGTGTGGTGTTGTGTTTTTTTTGGTCTGTGCTGTGATTTCTCTCTGATGATGATGAGATAAAGCAGGCATTAAACAAATGAAGATGGGTTTTATGTGTGGGCATTCATGCTGCACAAGTGTCCCGGTTTGGAAATTTGAAAATCTAGTCACTGTAATTTATAATCTTGAGTACCACATTCACTTTATATCCATAATGTACGCTTGCTGTAGTAAAATGTGCCTTTCACTTCTGTTATTACCTAACA